>NC_066881.1:4972827-5577827 GCF_022985175.1 Labeo rohita | reverse complement strand
GACTCCTAACAGGAAGTCATGAAAGCTTAGCGCAGCTGTAAGGAATGTCTGACAGCTGCATTTGCACTGCCCTCATATTCTTCTCTGGGTTTACTCGACTCTAAAGTGATTTATATTCTAGATTTCTTCTGTTTAAACAACAGTGTTTACTTATTTCACAGACTGCATTAGACGCTAGCAGCACAGTTTTAGCTAAATGTGTGGGTGTGCGATTTGCTTATATTATCCTGATATATCGCTATATGATAATATATAAACAGTGGCACAAATAAACATTTCGTTTATGGGTCGGTTGCATGAGCAAAACCCCCCAAGCCCGGCAGCTATCAGGGTTATCTTAGCTTGCTAGCTTGCTCCAGCCATTCCTACCAAAACAGAATATTAAAATGAATTTTGCATCGCTATGGTTACAGTTAATCTATGCCGTTCCACTCCACTATGAATGCTGCCTGTTATGAAATCATCTGCTTGCTTTGATAAAGCTTTGCATATTGCACGCACCGGGTGATGTTACTTCCTAGTCCTTAGTCTATGTTGAAAGGTTTGTAATTCAAGTTTCACTAATGTCGGCGAAGATCTGTCTTTAGTAGATTATAAAATGAAATCATTGTACATAATTACAGGATTAATGCCTGATATCATTTGCCCTGGAATTTGGGGGCGTGGTCATATAACCTGATGTCATGGTTGGCTAGTGGGTGACGTGGGCAGGTTTACACTCTGGATCTGGAAGTAATATGGTCCAGGGATATTTTAGCTGTAAATAGCAAAAGTGTTTAGGTCAGGACAGCCAATGAAACAGAGAACCATGAGTCAGGCTCAAAAGGAAGTGATGTCACCTGTTAAAACCACAGCTTGCACAGAGAAAGCGCGTCTGCGTGTCCGACAACCAATAAATGAGCCTGAAAGCCGTCAGACCTTTTTTGGAATTGGTGAATATTTGAAACGAGAGAATGAGTTTAATGCAAACAAATATTGGTAGGTGATGATTTATAGAGTGAGTACTGTCAGTGAGGGATGAAACCAATCAGTCAGCCACCGTTCTGTATATTTTTGGAGGTTATGGCTCTACTGCCAAAAGCTTTGGATGGAAAATTACCAGTAAACATCATAAACAATATGGGATGTTCTGACTAGGTTGGTTGTCTGGTAGTAGTCACTTCATTACATTCACATTGATTTGTTGTTGCAGCAAGTCTCGAGAGCTCTCTGAAGTCAATAAATTATATTAAAAAAATTAAAAATGCACTAAGACCACTAAATTAACTATAGAATGCCGCAGAAATGAGACCTAAAGCCCGGAAACAAACTGAAGGCCTAAAATAAAGTCTGTGGTTAACACAAGCCCAATTTATTTGCACATTTTTTTCTACAGCATAACATTCATGAGTGATACCCCACCTATTTTTTTGAAGTGTCTTGAAAAAGGCTTTTGCTAACAAGTTGCTAAACAGGACTACAGAGGCTGTTGCAAATGTTAAACGTTTTTATATAGGCCTACTGCATTTATACTCTCACTTATGCAGTCTAACTAAAACTTTTCAACTTTTAGATTTGAAGTAAAGATGTTGGAAACTCAGTGGTGTGACACTGAAGTCATATGACTGTGGTGTAATTCTTTTTACTATAATTTTAGCTTTTTAATGTGTCAATTGCATTTAGACTTTTATAGAAGTTGTGTTCATTTATTTTATGAGGTTATTTTATGCAGCAATCTAAAAGCCAATGAAATTTGTGCTTTTTCTTGAAAAAAACCCCCCAAAAAACAAAACAAAAACAGGGTGACGCTAACTTTTGTATTTCCTACAAGAATATGTCATCTATATGGCACTCTGTTGTACTATTTGATGAAACGTAAAGCATCTTATTGCATTCTAATGAAAACATTATGAGGAAATTAAAAAATTTAAAATGTCTTACGAAATCTTGCAAGGTCATTGAAAAGTCAGGAACAAATTCTGCAAAATAAATAGTTTCTATATTTATGCTTATATGTAAATTTGCTATTTTCGAGTAAAATCTAATTAATACTTTTAAAGGTGTTTGTAAACATTTTATATCCTCGTCTTTATTTACACTAGCAGTTAAAAGTTTTGACAGTAAGATTTTTATTTATTTATTGTTTTTTTTAAGTCTCGTCTGCTCACCAAGCCTCCATTTGTTTGATCCAAAGTGCAGCAAAAGCAGAACATTTTGAAATATTATTACTATTTGAAATAACTGTTTTCTGTTTGAGTCTATTTTAAAATGTAATTTATTCCTTTGATTTCAAAGCTGAATTTTTAACATCATTACTCCAGTCACATAATTCTGATTTGCATAATTTGCATAATAAGTCACATAATTCTGATTCTATTTTGAAAACAGCTGAGTAGATTTTTTTCAGGTTTCTTTGATGAATGAAAGGTTGAGTAGAACAGCATTTATCTGAAATAGAAATCTTTTGTAACATTATAGTGTATAATGTTACAGAAGCTTTTTATTTCAGATAAATGCTAATCTTGGATGTTTATATTAATCATAGAATCCTGAAAAAAATGTACTCAACTGTTTTAAATATTGATAATAATAAAACATTTTTCTTGAACAGCAAATCAGCATATTAGAATGATTTCTGAATAATCATGTGACACTGAAGACTGGAGTAATGATGCTGAAAATTTAGCTTTGTTCACAGGAAAAAATTATATTTATTTATATTTTTATAGTGAGTTTAAGTAGGAAAAATATACCACAATATTACTGCTTTTGATGTGTTTTGGATCAAATAAATGCAGGTTTGGTGAGTAGAAGAGACATACTTAAAACAGTAAAATTTTTACTGTCCAAAAACTGTTGACTGGTAATGTATGTGGTGAAAAGCTGTGTAATTGGTAATAGGACTGTACTTTATGCATTAGTAAGGCTCAAAGCCTTTTTAGAAGCTTTTTTCTTTGTAAAAGCTTTGCTTTAAAGAGCAAATAAAATATTTAAACTCAAATCAATATTTTGTCTAATTATTTACTTACGTGGCAAGTAGCCGTGTAATAGCAGGATAGTGTACTTGCATTAATTCCATCCTCCATTTTGCATCAGAGTTTATTCTGTGATAGCAAATGCTAACAATGGCCAGTCATCAATGTGTGTTTAAAGAGTCTAAAATTCTGTTTCGTTTTGCTGTCTTATTTTCTCTTCTGTTTAAACAAGTAGAGGATGAATGATTGTCTTTATTGCTTTTTTCTCTCTGTCTCTCGAACATTTAGTTTGTCAAATGTGGCTATGCCGGATCCAACTTCCCAGAACACATCTTCCCAGCACTGGTGGGCAGGCCCATCATCCGATCCACAGCTAAAGTGGGCAACATTGAGATTAAGGTGAGCTTTACATTCTCACTCTACTTTCTGCCAACTCTGGAGTTTGTTGTGGCATTTTATAATTGACAGTAGATAATACTGTTCATCGATGGGTTCTCATAGTTAATTTGTAAAACTTATTTAGCTTAGTTGTTGTAAAGTAAGCCTTCATTCTCTCCTGTTTGACCCTTTTTACACTTACACTCTTTCCTTCTTTTTCTTCACATGAAGTAGAATAAAAAAAAAATGGTAAGTGCAGACCGACGTGTGTTTTTTGTTTAACACTGATCGCCTGCTGAGGAGAGTGTGTTCCAGTGGTTTTCATATAGTTGCCTATTGAGCTTTGATTTCTTTTGTTTTGTAGAATATCTCATTTAACCAGGGCTGGGTGATATAGCCAGAACAGTGTAATATACAGTTGAGGTCAAAGGTTTACATAGACCTTGCAGATTATTAAATGATTATTATTTTTCCAAAATAAGTGGGATAATACAAAATACATGTTATTTATTTTTTTTTATTTAGTACTGACCTGAATAAGATATTTCACATAAAATACGTTTACATATAGTACATGAGAGAAAATAATAGTTGAATTTATAAAAATGACCCCATTGAAAAGTTTACATACACTTGATTCTTAGTACTGTGTTTTAATGAATGATCCACAGCTGTGTTTTTTTGTTTAGTGATAGTTTTTCATGAGTCCCTTGTTTGTCCTGAAGTTAAACTGTCCACTGTTCTTCAGAAAAATCCTTCTGGTCCCACAGATTCTTTGGTTTTTCAGCGTTTTTGTGTATTTGAACCTTTTCCAACAATGAATGTATGATTTTGAGATCCATATTTTTACACTGAAGACAACTGAGGGACTCATATGCAACTATTACAGGAGGTTCAAACACTCACTGATGCTCCAGAAGGAAACATGATGCATTAAGAGCCAAGGGTGAAAACTTTTGGAATTTGAAGATCAGGTTATGATGTCTTCTGGGAAACATGTAGGCTTCAAATACACAAAAATTCTGAAAATCCAAAGAATTTGTGGGACCTGAAGGATTTTTCAGATGAACAGTGGGCGGTTTAACTGTCCAGGACAAACAAGGGACTCATGAACAACTATCACTAAACAAAAAAACACAACACAGCTGTGGATCATTCAGTATTAAGAATCAAGTGTACGTAAACTTATAAACTATATATTTTTTATAAATTCAACTATTATTTTCTCTTGTGGACAACAACATGCATTTTGTATGATCCCACTTATTTAGGTAAATAATTAACATTTTGCAGATTCTTCAAGGTGTATGTAAACTTTTGACCTCAACTGTATATACAGTATTCAATTCTATTTATGCATTTGGTCTAAAATGGCTTAAAAGGCTTTTTGTCTCAGCTGTAGTAGCAGCTGAATTCAAAATGTTTAATACAAGTAAAATACAACATTAATGTAGTCCACTAAATCAGGGGTCTCCAACCTTTTTTTCCCTCACGGACCGGTTACGGTTTGAAAATATTCTCGCGCACCGGGGGTGGGGGGAGTTGTGTGCTGGGGTATATGGTCATATGTTGAAGTAGATTCGTCTCTTCATTTGTGGTTTAAAACAAAAATATTTCCAATATTGCGACCTAACCGCAAACTGCGTATGTATCTTAAATGCGGGGAGACATGAAAGAGGAATCAACTCGGTATGCTGCGCTGTCTGAAACACGTCTTTATGCTTGTGCGCGCTTTGGGTGTGTGCAAGAACAGAGAGTAAGTAACAAATTGAGTTCTGTTTCGTTTCTTCTTGTGGTTTTAAGTAGCTTGAATGTGTAAATTGGCAAATTAATCTGCAAATCACATGCCGAATGGTGGGGTCTGGACCTGGTTCGTACTATCACGGATCAACTGCGAACCATTTAAGCCCTAATAGATTATATGACAGTTAAGAGCAATCTTTTATTTACTTATTTAACATGAAATCATCAAATTATTACTCCATATCAATTGCATACAACAAAAGTACAGAATAATTAGAACAATCATTTATGCACAATAACTAACAGAGCATCATATCAATGCAAGTTTTCCCCAGAACGTTCTCGCGGTGGTTGGTGACCTCTGCACTAAATGAACTTTATTTATTTATTTACTTATTTATTTATTTATGCATCATGCAATACAATACAATAACATACATATACAGTAATATTTACTTAAAACATATTTTTAATTTATATTTTTAATTGTAAAGCATATATGTAAAATGCAACTGGGAAACAAAACATTTTGAATCGTCTCACTGACCATTTGAGTTAATTCGCACAGAATCAACTCAAATGAAGTTTCTTTTTCTTAAGTTGAAATGTTGGCAAAATATGTTGTTAGTGTTTGAAATATCACCCAGCTCTACTTCTAATCTTAGTATTTCTTGTTCTGTTTGTTTAATGATTTATCTAAATTGCCATGGGGAATGAATCAGACTTTTTCACTAATATTTAGTTTTGTTTTTCGGTCTTGCATAATTTGTTTTCTTACTCCAGCGTTCACCACAGTGCATTGCTCAAAGTGCTCTTACGCTGCACTTTGTCTTCTGTTTTCAAAGCTGCAAATGTCTTTCACAGAACTTGGCGACTTTTCAGATCCCCACCAGACATTATAGCTTAATTTCCTCCTCCTCCATTCCGAAATAGATTTAGCAGAAGTTGGCCTTAAGATGCAGGGAAATGTTGATGTCTCTGCACTTCGTGTAGCTGCCCATCATCCTGTCTGTCTGTTCAGTGTCCTCTGGCCTCTGTAAAGTTTGAGGAACTAGAAGAAAACTAATGAGCCCTAAATAGATTCTGATGTGTCACAAAAGATGCTTTGGTGTTCACAAGACAGAGCTCCTTTTTGAGAAGCCTGCATTTCCCTTCTCAGATAAACAAAATGTTGCTGAAGCCATGCTGTACCCAGGAAGTTAGTCAGACAGATGAAATTTAAGGACAGCAGGGCTCCATTGAAAACACATGGCACTACCAGACACATCCTGTAACCCTGCCAAAGAACACACAGTACTTGTGCACTCTGTGATAATCTGCACAATTAACATCCAATCCTTCATTCAGGGCCTTGCTAGTTATTAGAGTTATTTGCATAATGGTTACCAAAGCATAAACTGAAAGCTGGAATACACTGCACATCTTTTACCCAGATTTTTACTCCAATTTTGCTGTCTGAAGAAGTTGCTGAATGTCAAAGTGAGTCTTCAGATTTCGGGCAGTCAGAGTTGATGGATTTCACAGAAAATCATGTAGTGCATGATAGACAATCATCGCCAATTTTTAGCGTCATGCTATGATTCCATTCAGTCAGAGGAGATCAGACGTTTGATATTTCGAGCCAGTTTTAAAACATATTGTTTTGATTTGTCGTGCATCTCGTAGCAACGAGGTGCATGTTTCTGCATGTTTGTTTTCAGAGCGATTTGTAAGTCCGTTAGTGTGTGATCTTTTCTCTCCATTTACGAAGTTGGCAAGGGTTTGATGCTTAGTGTTTTAAAATCTGTTTAAAATTTAGGGGTTTAAACAAAATCTTGCCTAAACTCACAGATAAAAATCTGAATGAAACAAAATCTAGTTTGCAAAATTGTGTAGCAACAGTGAAACTAATGGTTTGAACTTAGTGACGAAGGGTATTTTTACAACAAAAACAGTAACTACAAAGATAACTATTACAAGTATAATAGCATCCACATCAGCAGATGATAAACATGTTTATTCTAAGAATACTTTGCAGTTTTGTCATCTGTAGCTTTAAATGCAGGAAGTCTTTACATTTAGTTGGATTCTGGTTGGCTGCCAATCATCCACTGGTAAAAAAAAGGTCCAAAAGTGATTTAAATTGTGTTGTTCTTCATTCTGTTGTATACTCATGTAATTAGAACAATTATTAAAACTTTAGAATTATTGATATAATACTGTCTTCAGTGTAAATGGGTCTTAAAGAAGTTCACTTCCAGAACAAAAATGTACAGATAATGTACTCGCCCCTTTGTCATCCAAGATGTTCATGTCTTTCTTTCTTCAGTAGTAAAGAAATTTTGTTTTTTGAGGAAAACATTTCAGGATTTCTCACCTTATAGTGGACTTCAATGGTGCCCCCAAGTTTGAACTTCCCAAATGCAGTTTAAATGCAGCTTCAAAGGGCTTTAAATGATCCCAGCTGAGGAAGAAGAGTATGCTCATCTTGTCTCGTCTCTGCAATGCCTATGCGTAGTCTGTGTAATCCGGGTCAATGCAGTTAGGGTAGGTCAAAAAACTCCCGTCTCGTTTCTTCTTCAACATCAAAATTGTCCTACATCGCTGTTTTTCATTTTGTTTTTGTAAAGGCTGTTTGATGTTCTTTGCATGTTCTCTTTGTAAACACTGGGTCGGTACTTCTGCTGCGATGTAGGATGTTTTTAAAGTTGGGGAAGAAAGCGAGATCAGAGTTTTTTGACATACATTTTTTACATAACTGTATTGACTGTACTGACCCAGAATAAAAAACAGATTTCATGCAGACCTAGAGATGAGCTTTTGAGGTTAAAAGGTATAAATTGTCAAAAATTGTCAATTTGTTTTAAAAACGAAAATGACCAATCATTTAGCTAGATAAGACCCTTCTTTCTTCTTTAGAGCCATTTGAAGCTGCATTTTGGAAGTTCAAACTTGGGAGCACCATTGAAGTCCACTATATAGAGATAATTCCTGAAAATTTTCTCCTCAAGAAACATAATTTCTTACTGACTGAAGAAAGACACAAACATCTTGGATGACAAGGGGGTGAGTACATTATCTGTACATTTTTGTTCTGAAAGTGAATTTCTCCTTTAAAGTCAATGCTAAACCTGTGAGAAAAGAAGCCTGTGAATGAAAATGACTAACACATTGTGCATGGAGGTCTGCTGTTCTGTGCATGCTGGTTCTACTGAACGAGTGCAGCATCTGTCCGTATGCTCATCTCATCCCAGCGGCCGTGTTTACTGTGCTTGAGCTCTCCATGAGCCGTAACAGAGGCTTCCTTGTGCCTCGTACTGTAATGTGGATCAGCTGTGGCAAATCTGGGACGTGAGATTCCCGGTGCCGTGCATCTGTTGTGGAAATGCTGATGCTGGGCTGCCACATTGAAATGTTTTTGGTGGATACTGTATCATTGACCTGGTTTCGTCATCATATGAAGCGAGGTGGTTTTTCTAACTTGTGATCTGTGATTGCTCAGGATCTGATGGTGGGAGATGAAGCGAGTGAACTGCGCTCAATGCTGGAGGTCAACTATCCCATGGAGAACGGCATCGTCAGGAACTGGGATGATATGAAGCACTTATGGGATTACACCTTCGGTCCGGAGAAGCTCAATATCAACTCGCGCAACTGCAAGATCCTCCTCACAGAACCTCCCATGAACCCGACCAAGAACCGTGAGAAGATCATAGAGGTGTGTAGTCAGACCGTTCATGTAAATCACTCTAAAGCACATTTTACCACCTAATCTAAAGAAATGAAATAGGAAATTATACTTTCCATAAAGACCAACGAAGCCTGCCCTACTAAATTTGTATTGTATTGCTATAATTCGTGTTCATAATGGTGAAGTTTCTTATTAATGTAGTGCAAAATCACCTCGTTCAGTGTGAAATCAATCCAGATTCAAAACGTCTCACTGAGTAATTAGTATGACACAAGTTTGGCCTAACCTCCAAATAGTGTGGGCCATTTTAAGGCCACAAACTGTGCATATACACTACCGTTGAAAAGTTTGGGATCTGTAAGGTTTTTTTAAAAAATACTTTTATTCAACAAGGATGCATTTAGTGATTTTTGCATTGTTACAAAACATTTCTATTTTAAATAATTGCTTTTTAACCTATTATATATCAAAGAATCTTGAAAAATCAAAGAATCTTGTATCACGGTTTCTACTAAAATTATTAAGCAGCACAACTGATTTCATCATTGATCCTGATAAATGTTTCTTGAGCACCAAATCAGCATATTAGAATGATTTCTGAAGGATCATGTGATACTAAAGACTGAAGTAATGGTGCTGAAAATTCAGCTTTGATCACAGGAATAAATTACATTTTAAAATATATTCAAATAGAAAAGAGTTATTTTGACTTGTAAAAATATTTGACAGTATTACTGTACTGTATTTTTGATCAAATAAATGCAGCCTTGGTGAGAATAAAACATTGAAAATCTTGCAGAAACATTTAAACCGTACTGTATTTTGCGTTTTTGTCATTGTCACATCAGAAATGGTGTGAAAAAGCCTTTTGTCTAAATTTTTTCAACATTTCAAAAACTTGTGACACTTTAATCCTTATTGTTTAACAGTGTCATTTCTAAATAACGGGTAGACGTTTGTCTTTGATGTTCGAGTGCTGGTTTTATGGGAGGATCTGGAGTCTAGCAGCAGTGCAGTCAGTTCATCAGCATGTATAATTAGCTGCAGCTGTCGGCTCATCCCAGCGCCCATTATTACAGCAGCGAGTAATGCTCTCCACCTACAGCACCATCACCCCCTCCAGAATCATCAGATTCTTTGACTTAAATGACAATCACATGTTTAAACTCTATAGTATGTAAAAGGGGTGGCGGGTATGAATAATTCTGACAATGAATAAGAGTGTTAAATACATTAAATGTAATTATTTATTTAAGTTCAACCCCAAAATGTTTAAATATTACATTTCAATGCTGTAATGCCTACTTGTGGATATTCCAGTGGTTTAAGTACTTTATAAATGAAAGGTCCTTCTTATTTAATTATTTTCTGTTTTCATTACTTTGATGCAAACCAAAAACAAATGCATTTGGCATTACTGGAAAAACAGCTGCTTCCTTTTAACTCTTCAGTTGAGACCAGCAACTCTGAAAGAACAAAGAATTATTACATTATCCAGCTTATTTTTAAAGTAAGAGCAGGGGCGTTTGTAACTTAAGTGTAGGAGGCTTCCAGTTATTTTTAGTTGTACAAAAACAGTCTGTTATGCTGCTTAATGTTGCAAACTGGTATTTGTTATCATATTATATTAGTGGTTTGTAGCTCAGATAGCTTCTAGTTATTTAGCTGTAGTGAAGTATTAATGAGGTTTTGCACATTTAGAGGAAATACATCACTTATGGCTCGTTCCTTGTTAGCTCAACCAGAGGTCCCCTGCTCAATTATTATTTTTTTTTATTATTTTGCTTTTTTTTTATTATTTTGCTATTATTTTGCTGGGGAGCACAATGGCAATTTTCACCTGAGATTTAGAGCCAAATTACAGGGGGTTAAAAATGACTTCAGAAAGATGGCAGCATCATAATGTTATTCTTAAACAGAGATTAGAAGGTCTGTTAGTAAATTCTAAGTAGGGAAACAGCACTTTTCAATTTTTTTTTTTCTCCAAAGTTTTTAGGCCTGTAACCCAAAAATTATTAAAGATATTTTAATGACCTTTTAGATGTTGGCCCTTAACAAACTTTCCTTTAGGCATCTTCATTTTTAAGGCCATATGTGGTTCGGTTCCAGAGATATTGGAATTTCAATATGGCTCCAGTGGTAAATTGCACACATTTTCAATAGTCAAAAACCAAATGTGGGTCAATTTGTAAAAATATGAGACCCATAAAAAAAAAAAAGATGTGAAGAACAAATAATGTTCAAACTAGAGATGTATCTCGTTTCCTTCTTTCTAAACTGCATTGAACATACCTGTCTGAGTGCTGCAAGTATTCTTTTTCCAAAGTTTGCGTGTCTATAACTCAAGAAGTATTAAAGATATTGCAATATAATTTTAGATTCTAGTTCCTAATAAACTTTTCTTACAAGGCCTTAGATCGTTTAGTCCCAGAGATATAGGGGTCTCAATAAGGCTTCATTTTCAGATTGAACATTACCCATTTTCAGTGATTGTAAACCAAATGTTTATCAATAGTACTTGAGTTATAGGCATGCAAACTTTGGAAAAAGAATATTTATGGCACTCAGGTATGCAGTTGTTTTGACAGAAGGAAATAAGACACATCTCTAGTGTCAACATTATTTGTTCTTCAAACAATATTTTTGCAAAGTGACCCACATTTGGTTTCTGACCACTGTAAATGTGTACAATTTAATGATTTATACCTGGAACCATATTGAAATTCCAATATCTCTGGAACCGAATCATATAGGGCCTTAAAAATGAAGATGCCAAAAGGGAAGTTTGTATATCTAGAAGGGCATTATGGTGTCTCTAATACTTTTTGAGTTACAGGCCTGAAAACTTTGGAGAAAAAAACTTGAAAAGTGCTGTTTCCCTATTTATGAATGGTCATCATTTAAACACAATGCAACAAAGATTGCTAAAATCAACTGATTTTATTAACAGAACTACCAATCTCTTTGTAAAAATAACATAATAATGCTGCCATCTTTCTGAAGTCATTTTTAACCCTCCTATAATTTGGCTCTGAATCTCAGGTGAAAATTGCCATTTTGACCCCCCTCTACACAATAGTAAATTACTCAATAAATATTCACCCATGACATTTAATATTTTGGCTTTCATTATTACACGTTTATCTTTCTTTAGAAAAAAATATTAGTGAAATTAAAAATTTGAGCCAGAGAGGTTTCTGAAATTTGGTTGACTTGACACGGAATGGCCCTTATGCGTTGAAACTGGATAAATAGTTATTTGACGATGTTGTAAAATAGCTGATATACAGTACATACATCTGTGATGAGCAACAGAGCTTTTTAGAGAAAGGGAAGTCTTTTGGAACTGGGGTAATAAGGGTCTGGTGTTATTATAGTGATATTTCTAAAAGTTTCCAAAGTTGGTTTGTATTTGTGTTTGTCCCACTGTCCTTTAGGTCATGTTTGAGACATACCAATTTGCAGGTGTTTACATCGCCATCCAGGCTGTTCTGACGCTTTATGCCCAAGGTGAGTTATCCTGTTCAACTTAAGCATGTTGATTTGGCAAACATTTGTTTGTACCTAGTACGTCAACTATCAGTGTGGAGCTTATTTCAGACATTGTATCAATATTTGTCTGTTGCGCTACACCCAGGCCTGTTGACAGGGGTAGTGGTGGATTCAGGCGATGGAGTCACCCACATTTGTCCTGTGTACGAGGGCTTCTCTCTGCCCCATCTTACAAGGAGACTGGACATCGCGGGACGAGACATTACACGCTATCTCATTAAGGTATGCAGTATTTTTGAATTGTGAAGTGTTTGACATGTTTTGACTTCCTTATTTGACACGCAGACGTACAGTTGCAGTCAAAATTATTCAACGACCTTGAACTACAATGCGTTTTACTGCAGAGAACAACATGAGAACAATTCAACAAAGGCATCAGTAAACCATTAGAGAAAATTTATTAAAACACATTTGAGTGATTTTGATAATGTAATATTAATGAATCATGATAAAATTCAAATTGGCTCTAAACATTCATGTTCAAAATTATTCAACCCCTAAAAGTCACATTTTGTGCAGAATCATTTGTTCTTTTAAACCACCAGTAAATGCTGCCTGTAAGCACTTAGAAGCTTCTGTCACCTCTCTACTACAGTCTTGGTTAATTTCTCGCCTGAAAAACTTTCAGATCACCGGTAATTGTGTTTTGATTAGGGCTGTCAAACGATTAATCATGATTAATCGCATACAAAATAAAAGTTTGCCTAATATATGTGTGTTTACTGTGTGTAATTATGATGTATATACAGTATCTCACAAAAGTGAGTACACCCCTCACATTTCAGCAATCATTTTAGTATATCTCCTCAAGGGACAATACTGTTGAAATGAAACGTGGATATATTTTAGAGTAGTCAATGTGCAGCTTGTATAGCAGTGTGTATTTACTGTGCCCTGAAAATAACTCAACATACAGCCATTATTGTCAAAATAGCTGGCAACAAAAGTGAGTACAAAAGTGATAACAGCACTGTGTCATTTAACCATGCAAAGCCACATGTCCTATTCATCATGTCCATCTTTTTGTCTGCTTGACAGGACCATACAAAGTTGCGTATCTTGTATTAGAGCAGTTAAAAATTGGTGCTTTGAGTACAGTTCTCTCATACTGACCACTGGATGTTCAACAAGGCACCTCATGTCAAAGAACTCTCTGAAGAATTGAGAATTAGAATGGTTGCTCTCCACAGAGATGGCCTAGGCTATAAGAGGTTCAGTAACAACCTGAAACAATTACAGTGCAGTGGTCAGGGTCATACAGAGGTTTTCCAAGACAGGTTCTATTCGGAATAGGCCTCGCAAGGGTCGATTAACGAAGTTGAGTGCTTGTTCTGTGCGTCTGGTGCAGAACCTGGCTTCAAAAAATAGCTGCATGAGTGTTGCCAGCATTGCTTTAGAGGTTGCAAAAGTAGACGGTCTGCTTGTCAGTGCTCAGACCATACGCTGCACACTACAAGAAGTCGGTTTGCATTGGCGTCATCCAAGAAGGAAGCCTCTTCTGAAGCTGGCTTACAAGAAAACCCGCAAACAGTTTGCTGAAGACAGCCTGTCCAAGAGCATGAATTACTGCAACCATGTCCTATGGTCTGATGAGACTAAGATTAACTTGTTTGGCTCAGATGGTGTCCAGCATGTGTGGTGATGCCCTGGTGAGGAGTACCAAGAAAATTGTGTCTCTCCTACAGTCAAGCATGGTGGTGGTAGCATCATGGTCTGGGGCTGCATGAGTGCTGCTGGTACTGGGGAGCTGCGGTTCATTGAGGGAAACATGGGTTCCATTATGTACTGTACATTTCTGAAGCAGAACATGATGCCTTGCCTTCAGAAACTGGGCTGAACAGCAGTTTTCCAACATGATAATGACCCCAAACACCACCAAGATGACAAATGCCTTGCTGAGGAAGGTGCAGGTGAAGGTGATCTGACCTGAACCCTAATGAGCACCTATGGGGCATCCTCAAGTGGAAGGTGGAGAAGCACCATGTGTCTAACATCCAGCAGCTCCATGATGTCATTATAGAGGATTTGAAGAGAATCCCAGCAACAACCTGTGCAGCTCTGGCAAATTTCATGCCCAGAATGATTAGGGCAGTGCTAGATAACAATGGTTTGACACAAAATATTGACACTTTGGACACAGTTTTGATAAGTTCACTTAGGGTGTACTCACTTTTGTTGCCAGCTGTTTTGACAGTATTAGATGTTATTTTTAGGGGACAGTAAATATACATTGACTACTCAAATATATCCAAGTTTCGTTTCTATAGTATTGTGCCTTGAGAAGATATACTAAAATGATTGCTGAAATGTGAGGTGTGTACTCACTTTTCTAAGATGCTGTATAAATACAAACACATTCATGTATATATTAAAAAAATATTTGAAAGTGTATGTATTTATTATATTTTTATGTAATTTATATATATATAAATATATAAATACTACATAAATAACATATTTCTCTTAAATATACAAATGAATGTGTTTGTATTTATATATACATAATAATTAGACACCGTACACACACATATATTAGGCAAACTCAAACTTTATTTTGTATGCAATTAATTGCTATTAATAATTTGACAGCCCTAGTTTTAACACAATTTTGTTCCCTACCTTAAAAATAAGTGACTTAAAAACAGTTAAATAAGGGTTGAATGATTATGACATAGCTGTGCTATTAAAAAATCCTATTATTTAAAAACATTACATAATATATTAACATTATCACTTTTAATATGCCAGTAAACAGTTTCAGATGCAATTTTTATAAACTACCGGATCTTCAGAAAAGCTTTTATTTCTAAAGTACTGCGGTCTCTGGGGGGGTTGAATAATTTTGATTGCAACTTATGTATCTTTATGTGTTATGGCTTATGAATATAAGTCAGCACATTGATTAATCAACACATGATTAAAAAAAACGTGACTTATATTCCATACAATATATTAAATGTTTTTTCTGTTCTGTTAAACAGTTGCTCTTGCTGCGAGGATACGCCTTCAACCACTCTGCAGACTTTGAGACGGTACGCATGATGAAGGAGAAGCTCTGCTACGTGGGATACAACATCGAGCAGGAGCAGAAGCTTGCTCTGGAGACCACCGTATTGGTGGAGTCCTACACGGTCAGTTTTATGTGACACTAGGGGGAATTTCACGAACCGTTTTAACACAAGCGTGCGTTCTAAAAAGGTGTTAACGGCCTGCAGGGTGAAAGTATCCTTCTCGCTGTTCGAAAGTTACAGTTCAGATGTTACAGTATGTGAGGCAGAGGTTTTTCTGGCTGGGATTTTTAGTATGTGGTTTCACAGATTTCCCGCTGGGATGCGTAAGTGTTCTGCGTTTCCATGGTGATATGCTCTTTGGATTGGATTTAGCAGCAGGGAAATTCTTCAGTCTACACTTTGACATCCTGTCTGTAAGACGCCACACTCTGCTGGATTCTGATTGGCTGCTGGAAGTGTGATAAAGCCGAGCGGCCTCAAGGGGGCAGCGGTCGCTGACAAGTCGTTCAGAGTTTTACACGTCGCACACACAGTGCAAAGTTCCTTCTTTACTTTGCGTTTGTAGGCATGGGTGTGGTGTTTCTTTTGAGTTCGTTTCTAAGCCTTTTCTTTTCAAAAAAGACTCAAACAAGCAAGTTTTGAAACAAGTAAGTCTGTGTGGCTGTGTTACTTGCTTAACCAGCATGTAACATCATTTCCTGCATGGCCACAGTCCTTCCCCAGCTGGGAAGCTCTGCATTTCCGACCTCTGGACACTCCTCAATGGGCTCTTTATATACTCCCACACACCCGACGCCATTTTCTCATTAGTCATCCGGGTTATGCTCGGCTGTGGGTTACCCTTCAGACCTGAGACTTTGCTCGGTTCAGCCTGTCTAACAGGAACATCTCATGATCAAGGTCAATTTGAAGTTGTCAAGCATGTGATAAGAAACCAGACAAATGTTGACATGAGGTGTGGTTATATACCACAGTATTTATCAGCCTGGTTGCTTATCATAAATTGTAAATACTTGTTCACCTTGAGACTGGAGACAGTTTAATAATGCAAGTCACAAATCACTTTTAAAAGAAAGAATTGCCTAATTCAGCTAGGATGCAATACATAAATCAGATGTGAAAGTAAAGCAATTTATTGTATTTCAAAAGAGTTTCTATTTCGAATAAGTGAGGTTGTTTTTTTTATTTATTATTATTTTTTTTTAATCAAATCACCTTTATTTATATACCGCCTTTAACAATACAGAATTGTGACAAGGCGGCTGTACAGTATTAAATAGGAAATAGTACATCAACAATGCAAAAGGCAACAGTAAACACTCAATTTTCAGGTAAAGGTAGTTAATCAAATACAACAAAATAAAATACAATATTGTGTGAAGATAAAGTGAAGATAAAGTGTCCCCAACTAAGCAAGCCAGAGGCGACAGCGGCAAGGAACCAAAACTCCATCGGTGACAAATGGAGAAAAAAACCTTGGGAGAAACCAGGCTCAGTCGGGGGGGCCATTTTAATAGCAAATCCTAAAAAATATACCACACTTTCCACAACAATTTTAAGAAGCACAACTGATTTCAACTTTGATAATCATAAATGTTTCTTGATCAGCAAACCAGCATATTAGAATGAGTTCTAAAGGATTATTTGACACTGAAGACTGGAAAAATGATGCTGAAAATTCAGCTTTGCATCCCAGGAATAAATGACATTTTAAAATATAATTAAATGAAAAGCAGTTATTTTAACTGGTAATAATATTTATCAGTATTACTCTTCCTTTACTGTATTTTTGATCAAATAAATGTGCATAAGGGACTCCATAAGGGAGCATTTTTATTTGTATTTTATTAAAAAAAAAAAAAAAAAAAAAAAAAAAAAAAAAAAAAAAAAAAAAAACATGCAATTTTGGAGCTGGGGGGTGAAAACTTTTTTAATTTGAAGATCAGGGTAAATTTAACTTATTTTGTCTTCTGGGAAACATGCAAGTATCTTCTGTAGCCTCTGAAGGTCAGTACTAAATGAACAAAAAATATGATATTTAGGCAAAATAAAAAAAAATGTACACATCTTTATTCTTTTCAAAAGTTTTCACCCCCGGCTCTTAATGCATTGTGTTTCCTTCTGGAGCATCAGTGAGTGTTTGAACCTTCTGTAATAGTTGCATATGAGTCCCTCAGTTGTCCTCAGTGTGAAAAGATGGATCTCAAAATCATACAGTCATTGTTGAAAAGGGTTCAAATACACAAAAGTGCTGAAAAACGAAATAATTTTTGGGATCTGATGGATTTTTCTGAAGAACAGCAGGCAGTTTAACTGTTCAGGACAAACAAGGAACTCAAAAACTATCACTAAATAAAAAAACAAAACATCATTCAGGTAAAAACACAGAATTAAGAATCAAGTGTATGGGTCATTTTTATAAACTCAACTTATTTTCTCTTGTGAACTGTATGTAAACATCTTTTATGTGAAATATCTTATTCAGGTCAGTACTAAATAAAAAATAACATGCATTTTGTATGATCCCTCTTATTTCGGTAAAATAATGAACATTTAGCAGATTCTGCAAGGTGTATGTAAACTTTTGACTTCAGCTGTATGAATTCTAACGCTGACTTTGCAGAATTTAATACTCAATTTAATTTGAAGACGCAGAAAATAGGGGTGGACTGGAAAGTCTAATAGCGTCTTTAGGAAAGTAGTCATTTTATATCTTTAGCAAAAGCATAACATATATATTGTGAATTTTTAATGTATTGGCAACCCTATTTAAATCATATTTATTAATTGGCAGGGTGACTGATTTAAAGCCTTAAATGTTTTTATACTCTTTGTTCTCCAGCTCCCTGATGGCAGAGTTATTAAGGTAGGAGGTGAGCGGTTTGAGGCCCCAGAAGCTCTGTTCCAGCCTCACCTCATTAACGTGGAAGGGGTCGGAGTGGCTGAACTTCTCTTCAACACCATTCAAGCTGCAGACATTGACACCAGGTGAGCTCTAGTTCCACATCTACTTCCTCCAGTATACACTACACAGTTATGTCTCATTATGTGACACTAACATAAACAAACCATCATCCAAAGATCATCTTGTCATTTCAGTAACTTCACCCTTCACCCCTCCAGTATCAGTGAATCTCACTGTGTGTTTTATCTGTGCTTCCCTTCTCTCTCTCTCTTCCTCAGGGCTGAGTTCTATAAACACATTGTTCTGTCAGGAGGATCCACTATGTACCCTGGTCTGCCCTCTCGACTAGAGAGGGAACTTAAACAGCTTTATCTAGAGCGGGTACTGAAGGGTGACGTTGACAAGCTCTCGGTAAGTTTTCCATTTCTGCGCACGTGTAAACGTGTCATCCAGCAGACAAAAATAATCCAGCTGCATTTAAGTTTTAAAGAGAGAGTTCATTTAAAAATGAAAATTCTGTCATTAATTACTCACCCTCAAGTCCTTCCAAAACTGTAAGACCTTCGTTCATCTTCAGAACACAAATTAGGATATTTTTGATGAAATCCGAGAGCTTTTGAGTAACTGGTGCATGAGGTTGAACCACTAATGTCACATGGACTATTTGTAATGATGTCCTTACTACCTTTCCTGTCCTTGAATATGGTAGTTGCGTTGCTGTTTACGCAGGGTCTTAAAGCTCTTGGATTTCTTTCAAAATATCTTAATTTGTGTTCTAAGATGAACAAAGGTCTTAAAGGTTTGGTACGACATAAAGGCGAGCAATTAATGCCAGAATTTTCATTTTTTGGGTGAACTATGCCTTTAATGTTTTTACAAGTCGAGCTGTGTGATAGACTGATTATTCACAATGATTTAGCAACACTGTGAAAGTGCCAAAAAGTCAATGTTTATATCATTGTAAGGATGGTTTACTTATAGTTGACTGTAGTTTAAAAAAAAAAAAAAAAAGTTAGAAAAAAGTGTGTATTTTTGTTGAGTGTTATATTTGATACGACAGGCTTTTATGGTTCATATAATTTTCTTAGGAGGCGAAGAACACCTCAGTTTTATACAGAGACTTAAATTGAGCAAAATATTAAATTTAGTGGAGTTGCTGATATTTATATGGCCAAAAATGAAAGTAAGAACTTCTCATAGCTTGTCATGTAAATCTATAAGATATTTATAGCAGAGTACTTGCATCTCTCTGTATCTGAATGTTATGTCATTGTAAGATTTTTAAATGTTTAGTTTTATGATTAAATCTCAGTTTTATTGTGGGGTAGAACATATAATGCAATGCAATGCAATGAACAAATAAACGCTCCTCAATAGCCTGAAGATCATCTTTGATACCCAAATTTTAAAATGATTTTTTATTATTTTTTAAAAAGTAAGTAATGTATTAATGGATAATCAAGCAAACCTACGTGTCTTCAGTCTAGTAAATGTTCAAAGTGAAATATTTTATATAATTTTTTGTAAGAATTATTTACGATTTTAGTAGGATTTTTAAAATTAACTCAATAATTTTAACAACACTACATTTTAAAAACACAAGCAAGTAATATAGCCACACTTTTACTGAAAATAACACAATTAAACTGGACATAAAATAAAATAATATTAAATATATTGTTTTTATTTAGATTTATGCAACAGAATCAGACATAAATTTTATATTTTTGGCTCATATTTTTATTGTGGGGCAAAACATGTAATGCAATGCACTATGAAACAATGAAATGAACAAATTAACGTTCCTCAAAGGCCTGAAGATCATATTTGATACTCAAATTTTAAAATGATTTTTTATTATTTTTTAAAAGTAATGTATAATGTATGGATTATCAAGTAATATCAAGTTTCTTCAGTCCAGTAAAATTTTCATGGTGAAAAATCACTAACAATATAAACAGGGATGCACCAAAATTAAAATTCTAGACCGAAACTGAAAATTCTGGATCCACTTGGCTAAAAACTGAAACCGAAAATGCTTTGTAAGAATTATTTACTATTTTAGTAAATAATATAAAGTTATTTTGGAAGATTTTTTAAATTAACTCATTTTAACAACACTAAATTTTAAAAACACACGCCAGTAAAATAACCACACTTTTACTGAAAATAACATAATACAGCTGGACATAAAATAAAATAATATTAAATATGAATATATTATTTTTATTTAGATTTATGCAACAGAATCAGATATAACTTTTATATTTTCAGCTCATATTTTTATTGTGAGGCAAAACATACAATGAAATTAACAAATAAATGTTTCTGAAAAGCCTGAAGATCATATTTGATACTCAGTTTTTTTAAATAATTTTTTATTATTTTTTTAAAAATGTAAGTAATTTTGTATGATTTTTTTTTTTTTAACTCAATTTTAATGACACTAATGACACTAAATTCAATAAAATAACCACACTTTTACTAAAAAAAAAACACAATAAAACACACAATAAAATTGGACATAAAATAAAATAATATTAAATATCAATATATTATTTTTATTTAGTTTTACACAACAGAATCAGATATAACTGTTACATTTTCGGCTGAAATGGCATTTTCAGTTTTCGTCCGAAAGAGAAAAACAGCCAAAAATTCGGTGCATCCCTAAATATAAAGGTTATTCTTACATTTACTCTGTTAAAGTCAGTAAAGATTCACAGCAAAAAGACATGTGAACCTCGCAGGATGTTTAAAATTATAAAATGCCTTTTACTTACTAAAAAAAGTGTACGCTTATCAGTCAGATGACAGTTTTTAGCAGCATTTTGATTGTGTTGATGTTTTAGGGCTTTGAAATTTCTTATCAAATATGAAACAACAGTCTTTAAAGGGTTTTTCTGGGACAGATGAAAGTATTTAGACTTCAAAAACACACAGATGTGTCGTAATGCCTCCTGTGCACCAGCAGGTGGGGCTGCATCACCTGCTCCTGTGTCCATACCGCTAAACGGCCTCAGTTACACACAACGCCCCAGACTGCCCAACTAAGCTCCATCTCATTTAAAACCTGGCCATTGGCCTGGAAAAGCATTTTGGGGAGCCTCAGAGTGGGCCGCATGTCGGGCCACTATATATAGATGATCAATTACAGATGGCATGCCCGATACGGTCGAGCGGCGTGTCTGTCTGCTTATCCCCGAACTGTGTTTAAGGCAAATTAAAAAGCAATCGACTTGACACGAAGGCCTCCATGAGACCCTTTCAGCCACCTGTTTATAGCCCGTTCAGAGAGCGGATGAACGCAGAACACAGGCTCCGCGTACGCCGTACACCTCATTATTCTCCCATTTGGGTTTGCCGCTCGATTCCCAACCGGACAGTGTGTGCTTTTTATGTGTATTAAAGAGATCCATTGAAAGCGTTTTCTGGTATGTGGGTCAGTCAGTGTCCGTTCTGTTCCACTCCCCTGAAAATCTGGTCACGCTGTCTATTTAATACCCCCATAGAAATTCAAGATCCGGATCGAGGACCCTCCCCGCCGCAAGCACATGGTGTTTCTGGGTGGGGCGGTGCTGGCTGACATCATGAAAGACAAGGACAACTTCTGGCTGACGCGGGAGGAGTATCAGGAAAAGGGCGTGCGCGTTCTGGAGAAGCTCGGCGTCACCGTCAGATAAACACGGATGCGCTTCTCGGAAAAACGCGTCCCACGACCCCTGCATCTGTTAATGCGTCTATTTTACGTCACCCATCTCTTTTGTTCAGCCTGCTCTGCCACTGAATCTTGTCATCAGGTGCGGATTTATGGGTTTGGATTATGAAGGGGACTGCTGGTTTTGTGTTGGGTTGTGTTTGCTTCTCTGTCACTGCGCTGACATATGTTTGTGTGCTGTCGGCACAGCGTTAGCGGCGATCGGGTCATTCCTGCTTTGCAGTACATTTTCTTTTCCCCTTCATATATAAATATCATTTTAATATATTATAATATATTCTATAAATGTAAAAGTTTGTGGTCGCTAATATATATATATATATATATATACATATACATATACATTTTTTTTTTTTTTTAAAGAAATCTTTTCTGCTCTCCAAGGCTGCAATTATTTGATGAAAAATACAGTAAAAACATTGTGAAATAGTAATACAATTTAAATAAAAAAATATATATAAAAAATAAAAATATATATACATATATATGTATATGTATATGTATGTATGTGTATATATATATATATATATATATATGATTTTTTATAATTCTTTTGCAAAACTGAATTTTCAGCATCATTACTCCAGTCTTCAGTGTCACATGATCCTTCAGAATCAGCATATTATGCTCATGAATATTTCTTATTATCATCCATGTTGTGGAAACTGTGATCATTTTTCCAGGATTTATTTGAAATAATAGAATGTTTTACTGTCTTTACTGTCACTTTAGGTCAATTTACAGTAGTCAACATTTGAAGTGGATCAAAAAAAGTTCATCAAAGTTGTCCTAAAACAAGAACAGGTATTCAGGTATTACAAATTTAATGAAAGGTTTTGATCCACTTCAAATGTTAAATACTGTAGTCCTATAATCCTATACATAAGTATTCATTTATTTCAAAAAAAAAAAAAAAAAAAAGATATTGACCAATCTTACAAACTTTTAAATGGTAGTATATAATTTAAATGACAAATTATAAATGTATATCTTGAATACAATTTAAAACTCAGGTTTTAAAGATGAAAATCATATTAATTTTATTTTTTGTAGTTTCACGATTAAGTATTGTATTAATTTTATTAAGAAATAGTTGTTTTTTTTTTTACACTTTTTTTACACTACCAGTCAAACGTTTTTGAACCGTAAGGTTTTTTTTTTTATTAAGCATTCTTTTCTGCTCACCAAACATGCATTTATTTGATCCAAAATACAGCAAAAGCAGTAATATTGTGAAATATTTTTACTATGTAAAATAGCTGCTTTCTATTTGAATGTTTTAAAATTTCTGTGATTTCAAAGTTGATTTTTTTTTCAGTATCATTATTCCAGTCTTCAGTGTAACATGATCCTTCAGAAATCATTCTAATATGCTGATTTGCTGTTCAATATTTAAAACAGTTGAGTACATTTTTTCAGGATTCTTTAATAAATAGAAAGATTCAAAAATCAGCATTTATCTGAAATAACAAGCTTTTTTTAGTATAAATTATAAAAATTAATACTTAAATAGTTTAGCAAGGATGATTTAAATTGATCAAAAGTGATGGTAAAGATGCATAATGCTACAAAAGATTTCTATTTCAGATAAATGCTGTTCCGAGCACCAAATCATTTGACTGTGGAGTACTGATGCTAAAAATTCAGCATTTAATCACGGGAATAAATTGCATTTTAAAATATATTCAAATAGAAAACAGTTATTTTAAATAGTAACAATATTTCAAAATCTAATGAATACAGGCTTGCTGAGCAGAAGAGACTTCTTTAAAAAACATTAAAAATCTTACTGTTCAAAAACTTTTGACTGGTAGTGTATTTTTTAATTGTTTTAAAGTAATTCACATTATCTGCTGAACTAACAGAACGCAAGGACATGACATCAAAACAGCACAAGCATCTTTACATATTAGTAATTAATTTCATAAATTCTGTGATGTTTTGTAATTTGTGACTTGTGTCACCCTGAATCATTTCAAATATTTGAATTACAGAAAATTACAGAAATCATAATCACACATATCCAATGAATTATAAAACAATTACTTTGAGTCTCAATCCCTTTCTGAGCAATGTCTAACTTTAGCTCTTTCCTTCCGACCTGTCAGGCAGGTTATTTACTTCCTGCCATTAGTCTAAATAATTAATTTTTAATGAATGAAGTTTAAGTGTCTGGAATGACACAGTACTGCATGACAGAAATGACCCAGTCGGTGCCGAGCAGTATTTAACACCAAAGCTCACAAACACTTATGACAGGCACCGTCATCACTTCTGTATTACTGCTAAGACTATTATAAGCTGTAATGAATCCTCGCCGCACCCCGTTCGTGACAGGATGCGTTGTAGCGTATGTCAGTCCGGTGACAGAGACACAAACGCGTTTTCATCAGTGCGTAATGTAAGGGCAGAAACAAAAAACATTTTTCCTTTCCAGAGGAAATTGCTGTTCTCTGCCAGCGTTACGACAACTGAAACTGAGCAACCAAAACTTATTATGGTTATTTTGATTCCAGTGTGGTCATGGAGCTTTAGCCCATTTGGTCCCGTTTCCCTGTTAGCGTGTCATGTGCTTGTCCAGAATAACAAGAGGGGCTCGCGTTACTCATAAGTGGTTTTTTTTAGAGTTTGGATGGAGAGTCTGTGGGATTTTTACTAATGTATTTATCAAGCAGGCCAGGTCTGCCTTTGGAAATTGTTCAACATACAGTTTCAACAGCTACAACTGAAGTTTTATGTTGCTCATATATATATATATATACATATATATACTTCAAAGAAGATGGGATTTGTTTGAATTCTGTTAGTCCATTTGTTATTGTAATTATTGCTGTTGTTTTTTTACTTTTTATTAATTTTCTCTTGCAGTGCTGTGTCTGGCATAGAATAAAATAATAATAATAAACAACCTTCTGCAATATCAGTCAGACAGTTTCTTTTATTTGACTAAATCAATGATGCTATTTCTGTGTAAATGAGGTTAGAAAGTATTGTTATAGTACATAACAAATACATTGATAATTGCGTGTTCTGCCTTTTTTGTCTCATGCCTATATTGGAGACATTATATATTTGTCCGCTATTATTTTAAATACATTTTATCAAGTGCCAAGCACAATATTATATAAGTGGAGCTTTTTTCTCTCTTTTGGATCACAGCATAACTGCCGAATGATGGTTTAAATAAAGAATGTGATTTATACATATATATACATTTGCTGTGATTGTTCTTTTTTTATTATCCCAGTCCATACTTGATTCCAAAAAGAGGACAGGTTAACTTTCTGTAAATGTTTTACCACATTTCCGGTGATCAAACATTTGCCGTAGCCGCCAATGAGCGTTTGGGATTGTCACATGATTGTGAGGAGGGCATCACAATGGTGTTCTTATCTTGAAGTATGACTGAGATCACTGTAATTGTTGATCGTGATAACCAAGGTAGTTAACTATTGTCAAGTGTTCAAAGCTTTTCAAAGTGTATATGGCCTGAAAAAGCACCTTCCTGATTACTTTATGGCATCTGAGATACTTTGATAAGATTTCCAAGTGGTGCTTGCACTCTTAAACATAAAGGTGCTTCACGATGCCATAGAAGAACCTTTTTGTCTAAATGGTTCCATGAAGAACCTTTAACGTCTGAAGAACCTTTCTGTTTCATAAAAGATTCTTTGTGGCGAAAGAAGGTTCTTCAGATTATAAAAAGGTAAGAAAGAGATGGTTCTTTAAGCCTGAATGACCTAGAACATTTTCAGAGCACCTGACACGCCTGCACTTATTCTATTCTAGCAGTCAGCATCAAGTGCTATATATCATTGTAAACAGGGGAACTTGAAGTTTCAGTCTAGCTAATTTAAAGTCCCAATTTTCCTTTTGTCTTTTCTAAGAATTAATGAATATCCGAAGTTTCAAGAAAAATCGCAAGCAACAGAGGTTTTTTACTGTGTACTCAAACAGAAACTCCTGATGTTTGGATTTTTTTTTTTTCTTTAGAAAGTTGTATTTAGGTGTTTTACACTTCCAAATAAAATTTTGTCTACATATAACATTCCCAAGCAAGTTACAGACATTTATTGTAATATTGTTATAGGCAATATTTTTTGAAAAGCAGATCTATTTAGTTTACTGACAATATAAATGTGTTCAAAAATGTTTAGAAAGTGAGTTTTTTCAACAACAAACACAAACAGTGCAGTAAGTAGTGAAAACAAAAAAATGGTCCTGTGCAAAAAAAATATACAAACAGTGCAAATAATTCACAAACTACACACAAATGAGAGAAAAATATACAGAGTGCAACAAAAAAAAGTGAAAATGATCTTTATAAACTATGTAAGAATAATTTACATAATATAACAGCCAGATGGATCAACCTGCTGGCTGTATTTCGCGTTTAAAGGGGTGCTTTTATGCTTTTTCACTTTTTGAATTTTGGTCAGTGTGTGGTGTGTGTCTTTGAGCTTAAAAAAGATCTACAAAGTTACAAATCTCAAAGTCCACTCTAAAGGGAGATATTTAGTTTTTAAAAAATCTCTTTCCAAGAACTACAACGAACACTCCTTTGGACTACAACGTTTGTTTTCCCTTATGCAATTATGTCACAATAGGTCTATTAGAATATCATTAAAATAAATCCTGCCCACGGAAATTCGAATTGTTGGAGGGAGGGTAGGGACGAGGTGCCTTGCGGGGAACTGCTTTAACGAACCACAGCGCAGGGGGTATAAACACAAGCATTGACTAGAGTGGCCGCTTCAGAGTTGTAACGTGCCACAGACCTGTGCTGTACAGGGGGTCGAAACGCGTGCCGAAGCCGCGATCTACTCTGGTTGCCGTCGTAGCCGTACATCATACGGTGTAGATAGCTTCACTTATAACGCCAGTGTTTTTTTTAAATGCATAAACTTGCACTAGAATAGGCTAGGGTAATCAGTGATGATGTTCTCTGATAATGTTAGGCTGCTTTTAGGCTTATGCTGGAGCTGGTTTCGGCCAATGAAACGAAGTATGTAAATAATTAAATAAATTAGCACGATAATATCATGTATTGGCAATCTTGCAGGCTGAGGATAGGACTCAACACTACTGTAGCATATTATTTACTCACCCTCCATGTGTTGTGGCAAAATAAAATCGACTCTCACCAAAGTAAGAGACAAAGTCGATAGAATATCTTGATCTGTCTCTTACTGGAGAGTTCTGATGCCACATGGGTTCGTTTACTGATTCCAGTGGTGTCCCCCCTGGGCCATGGTGGGCGGCCCCTCGTCCCTTAATCTAGTCGGGGTAGGGCTGCGACTTCTAAGTCCAGGATGATCAATCACCGTCCACTCTTGGGTCCAAAAGGCACATCCAAGGAATCCCACTTCTGACACCAAATTGTTGTGGCAAAATCAAACTGACTCTCACCAAAGTAAGAGACAAACTCAGTCAAATGTCTTTTAGATATTTATTCTTTGCAAAGAAGGTCAGACAGTCATACAGAAACACAGGTTACTGCAGAGTGCAACCCAGAAGGGAGGGCTCACTCCAATTTATATCTCTTCCCTAGCCTTCAAGGTTACATCTCCTAAACGGTAACTTTCCACACATAGTAAGAGTCAGATAAATACATTCTTCTACGTCATACTCCCAAGATTCAAATCTTTATATTTAGGGCCCTAACACCCTTCTCTTATGTCATTCTTATAGCAGGTTTAAATAAAGCGGACCCATCCATCCATCCATTTTCACCCGCTTATCCGGAACCGGGTCGCAGGGGAAGGCGTGTCCTGGGTCTTCCCCGGGGCCTCCTCCCGGTGGGACATGCCCGGAACACCTCCCCAGGGAGGCGTCCAGGAGGCATCCGGAACAGATGCCCGAGCCACCTCAACTGGCCTCTCTCGATGTGAAAGAGCAGCGGGTCTACTCCGAGCTCCTCCCGAGTGACCGAGCTCCTCACCCTATCTCTAAGGGAGCGCCCAGCCACCCTACGGAGAAAACTCATTTCGGCCGCCTGTATCCGGGATCTTATCCTTTCGGTCATGACCCAAAGCTCATGACCATAGGTGAGAGTAGGAACGTAGATCGACCGGTAAATCGAGAGCTTCGCCCTACAGCTCAGCTCTTTCTTCATCACGACAGACCGGTACAGCGACCGCATTACTGCAGAAGCTGCACCGATCCGTCTGTCGGTCTCCCGCTCCATCCTTCCCTCACTCGTGAACAAGACCCCCAGATACTTAAACTCCTCCACCTGGGGCAGGGACTCCCCACCAACCTGAAGAGGACAAGCCACCCTTTTCCGACTGAGAACCATGACCTCAGACTTAGAGGTGCTGATTCCCATCCCAGCCGCTTCACACTGAACTGCAAACCGCCCCAGTGCCCGCTGTAGGTCCTGGTTCGAGGAAGCCAACAGGACAACATCGTCCGCAAAAAGCAGAGATGAGATCCTGTGGTCCCCAAACCAGACCCCCTCCGGCCCCTGGCTGCGCCTAGAAATCCTGTCCATAAAAATAATGAACAGGACTGGTGACAAAGGGCAGCCTTGCCGGAGTCCAACACGCACCGGGAACAGGTCCGACTTACTGCCAGCAATGCGAACCAGACTCCTGCTCCGGTCATACAGGGACCGGACAGCCCTTAACAAAGGACCCCGGACCCCATACTCCCAGAGCACCCTCCACAGGACACCGCGAGGGACACGGTCGAATGCCTTCTCTAGATCCACAAAACACATGTGGACTGGTTGAGCAAACTCCCATGAACCCTCCAGCACCCTGAAGAGGGTATAGAGCTGGTCCATTGTTCCACGACCAGGACGAAAACCGCATTGTTCCTCTTGAATCCGAGGTTCGACTATCAGACGAATTCTCCTCTCCAGTACCCTGGCGTAGACCTTCCCGGGGAGGCTGAGAAGTGTGATCCCCCTATAGTTGGAACACACTCTCCGGTCCCCCTTCTTAAAAAGAGGGGCCACCACCCCGGTCTGCCAATCCAGAGGCACTGTCCCCAGCCTCCACACGATGTTGCAAAGGCGTGTCAACCAAGACAGCCCTACAACATCCAGAGACTTTAGGTACTCAGGGCGGATCTCATCCACCCCCAGCTTCTCAACTACCTCGGCAACTTCAGCCCGGGAGATGGTCGAGTCCGCCTCTGAACACCCGGCCTCTGCTTCCTCAATGGAAGACATGTTTTTGTCTTCCTCAATGGAAGGCGTGTTGACGGAATTGAGGAGATCCTCGAAGTATTCCTTCCACCGCCCGACAATGTCCCCAGTTGAGGTCAGCAGATTCCCACCCCCACTGTACACAGTGTTGGTAGAGCACTGCTTCCCCCTCCTGAGGCGCCGGACGGTTTGCCAGAATCTCTTCGAGGCCGACCGATAGTCCTTCTCCATGGCCTCACCGAACTCTTCCCAGACCCGAGTTTTTGCCTCCACAACCACCCGGGCTGCCGTCCGCTTGGCCCACCGGTACCTCTCAGCTGCTTCTGGAGTCCCACGAACCAACCAGGCTCGATAGGGCTCCTTCTTCAGCCTGACGGCATCCCTTACTTCCGATGTCCACCACCGGGTTCGGGGGTCGCCGCCACGAGAGGCACCAGAGACCCTACAGCCACAGCTCCGAACAGCCGCGTTGACAATGGAGGCGGAGAACATAGTCCACTCGGACTCAATGTCTCCATCCTCCCTCGGAGCGTAAGCGGACCCTTACACAATATTCCATAAGCACATAGATGAGTAAAATTAATTTTTCTTTCACAAATGCATCCTAGGTGTATATGACTTCCTTCTGTCAGACGAATGCAATCTAAGTCTAATAAAGTGTAATAAAGTACATCCATTCATAATAAAAAATTTCTCACACGGCTCCCGGGGGTCTCCTGTAGCAATCAATGCGTTTTTGTAAGAAAAATATCCATATTTAAAACGTATTCACTATTAATCTAGCTTGTGCTAACTGTTTTGACAAGGGGCGTGGCAGTACTGAACCACCATCTAAACTGTTCGCCAATCGCAACGCAGTGGGATATAGTTAACTAATCATAACACATTTCCTTTTTTCGAAAGGCTGGCCTTCATTAAACCCAGAACTAATTGAGCCATTAGTGCCAGGCTGGGAGAATGTATATTTATAATAATGTAAATTATGTGGAAAAATAAGTTTTTCGAACCACCAAGCATGAGAGCATGTTCTAGTAAACCCCTAAAACAAAATCAAGAGTTTGAAAAAGAGCATAACAGTCTTTAATGTTCTAGGTCTTTAAAGACCTAGAACATTTTCGAGGCACCTGACATGCCTGTACCTATTCTAGCAGTCAGCATCAAGTGCTATATATCATTGTAAACTTGATGTTTCAGTCTAGCTAATTTAAAGTCCCAATTTTCCTTTTGTCTTCTCTAAGAATTAATGAATTTACAAAATTTTAAGAAAATCACAAGCAACAATTGGAGGTTTTTTACTGTGTACTCAAACAGAAACTTCTGAAATTCTGTTTTTTTTTCTTTAGAAAGTTGTATTTGGGTGTTTCACACTTCCAAATAAAATGTTGTCTACATATAACATTGCCCAAGCAAGTTATAGCCATTAACTGAAATATCGTTAAAGGCAAGTTTCAGTGAAAAAACAGGTCTATTTAGTTTACTGACAATATAAATGTGTTCAAACATGTTTAGGAAGTATACTTAATAAGAAATTAATAGTAAATAATAACAAAACAGTTAAAAAGTGAGTTTTTTTCAGAGAAATATCATTTTCACAACAAACACAAACAGTACAGTAAGTAGTGAAAACATTTGCACAAATGGTCTTGTGCAACAAATATACAAACAGGGCAAATGATTCACAAACTACACACAAAATGAGATAAAAATATAAAGAGTGCAAAAAAATAAAAATAAAAAATAGATTGATCCGCCGGCTGTATTCCGCGTTTTACCGGAACAACACATAGCCACATGAAAACATGAATTTCAGTGCTTTATCCGATATGTACCGCTTTTTCATCATGGTTTGTTTTATGTCAAAAGTGCTCTGTCGTGTGTTTTTGTCATGCAAATGTGTTATCTTGTGTTTGTTTTCATGCAGGCATGGCATATTTTTACTTTCACTTTGAGTTTGTTCAAATTTCCAAAGAAACATGTTAACTAATCAAAAGTCCAAAACCTATGTTTATTGGTTGTATGGATGACAGTTTGAACCAATCTGGGCACTGGGGTGGGACTAAGCGTCAATGTTCCTGTTTGGCTCAGAGGAATGAAATGCATTGATTTCTTCTGACAAATCAATGCAATCAAACTGTGATTACGTAATCACGTTCACTACGGAGCCTCTGCATTTTTATTTTTTGGAGTGTATGGGCCAGTTCTCTGTGTTAGTCATCGGATATGAAGTGGTTATATGAAGAATGTTTCTAGGGGAGCCCTGACTTGAAGTGATCAGTAAGGAATTCGGACTGTCACTGGTGACCGTAGCCCTCGGTTCTCAGAATACCTTTCTAGTCCCTTGATCAAAGCGTGACTAATCCGCAGCTTTCCCTCCGAGTCAGAAGTTACATAGATAAGGAGTCTGTGCTGTCCACCTTTGACCCTGATTACACTTTTCGGAGGAAGTGATGCACTAAAGTAGCACTTAAAAAGCCTTTGTTGTTGCGTAATGCTAGATATCACTCCTCACATAAGGTGGACAAAACATGAAACATGAAAAAAAACATGAATTATCTCCACATCTGTGACGACAAATGTGGCAAAATGGGTAATAACATGTTTATGTAAGTTCTTGCTATAACTAGCTGTGTATGGTTTATTTGAAGACATGTTTCAACAGTTCAGTTATGTTATTATCCAAAAGATTATTTATTTATTTATTTATTTTTTGTTATCTGAAATTATTAATTTTACTGAAGATCAAAAAGCCAAGCCAAATCCATCTAAATAATAATCATTAAGAATGTACTGCATAATCAAAAAGTACTGCATGACAACAAAAAATGTATAGTTATTTTTAAAATCTTGGTAACACTTTACAATAAGGTGTCATTTGTTAACATGTATTAACTAAAATAACAAACAATAAACAATACATACATTAAATGATTTATTAATCTTTGTTAATTTTAATTAATAAAAAATATAGTCATTCATTGTTTATGTTAGTTGACAGAGCATTAACTAATGTTAACAAACACAACTTGTGATTTTAATAATGCATTAGTAAATGCTGAAATTAACATTAACTAGTAATAAATGCTGTAGAAGTATTGTTCATTCTTAGTTCATGTTAATGTAGTTAACAAATGTTAACTAATGAATCTTACTGTAAAGTTTTACCAAAATATTAATAATAATAATAATAATAATAACAATAGTAATAACAATTGATAAAAAAAACTGAAAGAAAAAAAAACCTTTATATATATATATATATATATATATATATATATTTAGAAATATATATATATATATATATATTTAGAACTTTGTTAATAATACATATATATATGATACATATATACATATATACAATACATATATATATGAAATACGAAATAAAATTTACAAAATCATCGGAGTCATAAAAGAACTGCATGACAATGATTTTTTTTTTTTTTTTTAATCTTGGTAACTTTACAATAAGGTGTCATTTGTTAGCATTAGTTAATGTATTAACTAACATGAACAAACAATGAACAATACATTTATTGCACAATTTATTAATCTTTGTTAATGTTGGTTAATAAAAATACAGTCATTCATTGTTCATGTTAGTTGACAGCGCATTAACTAATGTTAGCAAACACAACTTGTGATTTTAATAATGCATTAGTAAATGCTGAAATTAACATTAAGATTAAAAATTGCTCTAAAGTATTATTCATTCTTAGTTCATGTTAACTAATGAACCTTGCTGTAAAGTGTTATCAAAATAATAATAATAATAATAATAATAACAATAATAAATAAATAAATAAATAAATAAATTAATTAATTAATTAATTAAAAAACTGGAAGAAAAAAACTTTTCTAACTTCTAATCCTTATTAACGAAGTTATAAAAACATTCAACTATTCTTTTTTATATGAAATTCAACATAACATTTACAAAATCATCTTAGAGTTAAAAAAAGTGCTGCATAACAAAGAAAAATGTATAATTATTTTTTAAATCTTTGAGAGAAATAACAATAAAGACATTGTTTATTGCTCCTAAATGCAAAATTAACTTTGTTACTTATCATATTTTTACAGCAAAATGTGATATGTAACAAATACATTCAATATGTATAATAATAAAAACAAATAAATTAATTAGTTAATTAATCAACAAATCCATGATGTAAAAGGTTAAAAGTAGGACATTATTATATATTTTTAAAAATAACTTTTCCTTTGCTTTATTTTATTTTGTGTGTGTGTGTGTGTGTGTGTACTTGTTTTTGCTACATTGTGGGGACCAAATGTCCCCACAAGGATAGTAGAACCTGAAATTTTTGACATGATTAAAAATAGTAAATGATGTTTATCTGAAAGTGTAACAATGCAAACATGTTTCCTGTGAGGGCTAGGTTTAGGGTTAGGTCAGTATAGGTCAGGTCGTTTGGTCAGTATAAAATCTATAGAAGTCTATGGAAAGTCCCCACAATTCACAAAAACAAACATGTGTGTGTGTGTGTGTGTGTGTTTTTTGTTGCTTTGGTTTTTTTTTTGCATTTTGCATTTTGCATTTTGATTTTTGTTTGATATTTTTGGCTTTGTTTTTTTTTTTTTTTTTGTGTTGCGTTGTTTTGTCCTTTGATGTTTTGTTTTGCTTAGTTTTTTGTATTTCTTTGTTTAGTTGTTTAGTTTTGGTTTGCTTTATTTAGTTTTGTTTGATATGTTTTGCTTTGTTTTCTTCTGGTTTTTATGTCTTTCGTTTTGCTTTGTTTTTTTGTATTGCTTTGTTTTGTTTTTCATATGTTTTTTTTATGTTTTATTTGATATGTTTTGCTTTGTTTTTATATGTTTTGTTTTGCTTTGTTTTTTGTTTAGGTTTTGCTGTTTTTTTGTGTTGCTTTGTTGTTTTTAATTTTGTTTTCTTTTTGTGTTGTTTTGTTTTTATGTTTCATATTGTTTTGCTTTGTTTTGTTTGATATGTTTTGCTTTTGTGTGTGTGTGTTGCTTTGTTTTTTTATATGTTTTGTTTTGTAGCAATCCATGTCCTTTAAAAAAAATAAAGCACGACGGTTTCTTGCTAGAAATTGTATGAGCTTGAGATTTAACCAGTATGCAAAAGTTTTCGTGACACTTCTTCAGGCGGTTAGTAATCATACTTCGATCCAGTCCAGCCAGACTTTTTTTTTCCCAAGCGGTGTGATCTGTAAAACGATTCCCACTGATTTAAAAGGCATTCGGCCTGCAGTGTGACGTCATCGCTTCCGCCCTCTCTTCCTCCCTCCCCCCGTGCGCGCTGCCGCCGCTCTCGCTGTTGCTGCACAATAATCCAACATGGAGTAATCAGAGATGGGGCTCGTTGGGGCCACCCTCAGCAACATCAACGCATATTTCATCTAAGGGATTTTCGGAAATACACCGAAGCGCTCAAACTGTGGAAAATTATTCGGGGGATCTCACTGAGCCTTTTAGTATTCCAAGATCCTCCAAGGTTTTCATCAGCAACTGGTTAGATCCAGTGAAGAAGAAGAGAAAAAAAAGAGAAAAGAAAAAAAGAAACGAAAAACCCATCAAGACGGAGACGAGGAGAGGAGAGAGCAACAACAAGACACACTGTAGCCGAGCGAAACGTGAGGGATTATTTGGGAAAGAGTGGCGTGAAAATGACGAGCGAACAGAGTGCACCCGTTGTGGGATTTTTTTGTAGGTGAAACGAGAAAAATGATTGAAGAAACACACCCAAACGAGTAAGTACCTGGAAAGAAATGTCTTTTTTGAGGCTTTGTCTTTGTTCTGGACGTTTTGCTCACATGTCCCATCTTTTACGGTGTGCGGCAGTCAGATGGCACCTGAAGATGGTGCTGGAAAAGTTTGGTAAACTATTTTACGTTGAAATGCTGCGTGGTATTGTCAGCGGACGGGGGGATCGGGCCCTCTCCCACTGATAGTCTGAAGGAAGGAGGGAGGGAGGGAGGAAGATGGAGTGGGGGTGGATCGGAAATATTTTGTAAAGGGATTTGATGTTTTAAAGGCCCTTCCTTGAACATTCCTCAGTGTTTGCACGTCACATGTTGTTTGGCGCAGCAGAGCCATTTTGTTTGTTTGTTTTCTGAACAATTGAGGTTGCTTAAATATTGACTAGCCATAAAACCCAAATGGGTTTATGTTTTGGAAAGTCTTGCAGTGGTCGGATATATCCGCCATTTGTTTTCCTTTCTTAGTCTTCTCGTCAGTCGCCTTGAATCGTCTCATTTGCATATAGTGCTTCATTCATAAAAACACCATTTGACTGTGTTGGCTCGGCGACAATGCGTTATGTATGAGAAATTAATGTTGCTCCAGTTGTTTAGTCAGTTAAATGGGGCCTGAAAGCGACAGGCTAGTTCACAAATGTTACCTTACGTCGAATAATATGACACGACAGAGGTTTTTAAGACAGTTGCGAACTATAACTATAGTTAGCCGACATATTTTCGCCTCCACACTATTTGTTTTCGATTCAACGGTGGGCTCTTTTAGGCCACGTATTATTTTTTTGTCATGTCCAAAGCTTTATTTCATAATATACTGGCCTTCCGTGACAGAGTTGCTGTCACACGTTAACAATAGTGGCCTCACGGATGAATTGGAGTCAGTCTGCCAGCGCTTGTCAAACGGAAGGGCGAAGGGCAGAGGAGTTGTTGTTTGCGCTCATTCATAAAAGCTGTAACCTTCAGCCCGCTCCATTCATGACTGCAGCGATCGCCTCAGCGATAAGCCGCGATCGGCGTGCGTCGAAAACACACGTCTGGCGCGACTTTACACGTGCTTGTCAATAGTGTGCTTATTAAATAAACACACAGGTGCGACCAAAAGACGAGTTACAGTTGGTAACCTGGCGTATTTACGCGTTAATAACTGCCACTGAAACTACGTCGGAATTTTATGAAAGGTTACCATGGTAACTATAATATTTTAGAATATTCCCGATTCCAGTGCTTGTAACTACGATAAAATAGCGGGAAAATAAGCATTTGTTTTTTTCATGTTTATAAATTGGAGAAATGTAATGTGTTTATAGATGGGTAGTTAAGGTCAGGTTATACTGCTCATTTCCTTTCCCAAATTACTGTGGGCCCACGTTATATTAAGTGTCTTTAACTACTACATAGCCTACTAACATTTAAACTAGTCATTTGATACCATACGCGTATTTTGAACGTTATTACATTGTAGTATGTGTATAAATGATTACATATATTTGCAATGTTAACCCTACCCCTTACGAAAATTAACAATGGTTTTATTATAGTAAAATTGTAGTAACCAGATTTTTTGGTGTATTAACTACCATTTGTATAACCACAGTTTTACCACAAATACCATGGTTAAACTATGTTTAGTGTAGCAAAACCGTGGCTGGTTTGTAGTTACCATGGTTTAATTATAGTAACCATGGTTTTTTGGTTTTATTGGTAGTAAAACCATGGTTGATTTTCGTAAGGGCCACCCCTCCCTTATGAAAATTAACCATGGTTTTACTACAAATACCATGGTTAAACTGTTTAATGTAGCAAAACCATGGCTGATTTGTAGTTACCATGGTTTAAATAGTAACCATGGTTTTTTGTTTTATTTGGTAGTAAAACCATGGTTGATTTTCGTATTAACCATGGTTTTAAAAACCATTTATAGTAACCATGGTTTTTTGGTTTTATTGGTAGTATTTTCGTAAGGGCCACCCCTCCCTTATGAAAATTATGGTTTTGATTAGTGTAGCAAAACCGTGGCTGGTTTGTAGTTACCATGGTTTAACTAAAACCATGGTTTTTTGATTTTATTGGTAGTAAAACCATGGTTAGTTTTCGTAAGGGCCACCACCCCTCCCTTATGAAAATTAACCATGGTTTTACTACAAATACCATGGTTAAACTATGGTTAGTGTAGCAAAACCATGGCTGGTTTGTAGTTACCATGGTTTAACTATAGTAACCATGGTTTTTTGGTTTTATTGGTAGTAAAACCATGGTTAATTTTCGTAAGGGCCACCCCTCCCTTATGACAATTAACCATGGTTTTACTACAAATACCATGGTTAAACTATGGTTAGTGTAGCAAAACCATGGTGAATTTATAGCTACCATGGTTTAACTATAGTATGTATAATAGTTTTATTTGTGGTAAAACATGGTTAATTTCCATAAGGGCTAACCTAACCATACCAATAAACCAGTCCCTAAACAAAACCATATCCCACTTAAATATCAGTAAGTGTTTTTCAATACAATTGTGAACACAGTCAGTACATTTTACCACCACCACCACCAATAATGATAATAATAATAATAATAATAATAATAATAATAATTTTTTATTTTATTTTATTTTTAGAACTTTCATCAAAACATAAAATAAAAGCAGTGCAATATTCCTAAAGCGTCCCACACTTTTATATTTCAATTTGATTTTACTGTAGTAAAAGTAATTACCATGATATATGTTTACATACAGTCTGTCATGTTATTTAGGGACTAACATGTTTAGGGCCTTGTTCTCCAATGGGATGAATGTGGTATAGCACTCAAACGCAGGCGGACCAGTCATATCAATGGTATTGATCTCAGTAATAATGTTCCCAAACTAACATTTGACTCAGTCCGTAAATAGTGTAGAAGACAACAGTGCAAAATGACTTTCAGAAAAGGTCACCCCAACCATTCCCAATCCCCTACCCTGTGCAGGAAAAATCGATTTCGGATCCTCGTTTTCACTCTGACTCATAAGAACAGCCTCAGCACAGACTGTGTGTGCCGTAAATGAAAGTATTACTTTGTGCATCCCTTTATATCAGTAGATGATTTTGCGTATAGTTACTGTTCAATTTATTTTCTTCATATAGTTTGTTACATTCTGTTTATACACTTTCTATTACAGTCTAATTACAATATTTTAGACAATAATTTTAGAAAACAAAAATCTCCTAGCTCCTAACTTCTTTTCCCAGCTGGTCTTATATTTTTGACATGCTTGCTTGATCTACAGCAATAATTAACCTTAATGCCTTAAAATGATGAGTCCTCAATGTTGCAAGGGCAAGCTCAGCAGTTTTACAGCCTTATGTCTCTCTTTCTGTTAATTTGATTTAATATGGCTAATGTTAGCCATTTAATTCCCTTTAAGAGGATGTTGGACTGTATTGCTTTCCCTGGCTTTTGTCTGGAAAAAAGAGCTTTGTTTAAATCTGTTTATATTCTGATCGGGTTGTGTTTTTTGAAGTGTTATAAACCGAGGATTGACTGTTAAGCTACTATGACCAGAAGTGTGTTATATTGATTTATTGTTAATGGGATGTTTATGTGTTTGTAGTGAGTTTGGGTCCTAAAACATTCATTTTGATGCAAATTATGGTTGAAATTTGATTTTTAAGGAGCATGATACACAAATATGTTTATTTGTTGATCTTTTTTTTCCACATCCTGCGCTACATATTAAAGATAATAAAAAGAGACAAGTTCACATTAGTCAAGGTCAATGAAATGCACTACAGTTTAGATGTGGTCCTTCCTCCTTAGTAGTAATAATGAGTCATTCTTAGATTATGTAACCAATGCATGAATATTGAAGCTGGCAAGGATGTGCTTCACATAACAGCTCAAGTGAGTTTTTTTCCTTCTTAAAACTCTAAATATGTGATTGAGCAACAATATATTATATATATACAACACATAAAAGCAGTAATCATGGTTCTCTACATTAGGACATAATATTGAAATGATTGAAATATTGCAAATGTACATAAAATGACTGAAATGTTTGCTCTAACATACTTTTAACATACTTAAAAGTAAAAAGAAAAAAAGATCTATTTTTGATAGACCTTTGGTCAGATTATATATTTTTTTCAGTATGTGGAGCACTAGTTATTGGTTAATATTGCAAATCTACTTTTTTTTTATTTTTATAAAAGTTGAGAATATATAATGTTTTTATAGTGAAATGGCAAAGGCATCCACAGCTGCTGTCAGTGATTTAGCACCAAAATGTTTAGCTTTTAAATGTTTAAATATCATTTAAATTGATTTTACACACTTAAGACATTATTTAACAATTTATCGCATACACATTATTCTACAACATTGTGCAAAACTAGCGTATATTTAAATGCAGTTGTAGCAAATATCAAAACTTTCAAAGAAATGTAGTTTTGCAGCTGCCGTTTAAATCTGACAGATTTCCATTTGAGAGTTCGTGAAGTGCTTTTCTCATTCCCCCGTTATCAGACGTCCAGCGCTTCTTATGAATGTGTTTCACATCCTGTGGAAAAGACACGAGGGCCAACTGCTCCTGCCCAATCTTCCAGGCTGTTAATTTTTTATTTGATTGTTTCCTTAAATGTTTTCCTGGTCAAGCCAAGTAGTAAAATGTGATGGTTTATTTGTGAAGGCCACTCTGCCGTTGTAAAGCGGTCTGTCCAAACATAGCTCCCAGTCCTCAGGAGAATGAAAGCGTTGTCAACTTCTCACCCCTCTGTGGTCCTGCTGAGAAGGGAACACAGATAGCTCTTCTGTCACGGCCCAGACAGGAAGCCATTATCTGCGCTTTATTGAACCTGTTGTTCTTTCTCATTCAATCAGCCCTCCCCTCCGCCCGAAAAGCATTGCAGAGCCAAATGAGGTCTTGTGAATTTCACTGCTCTCATATGGAAATGCGCATGTGTCCAGTGGAAGTCCAGTCAACTGCACAAGTCCTTTTATTCAGCGTGCTTCCACGGCCCAGTGACCGGCCATTCAGAAATAAGCCGACGGATAACGAGGAGACTTTTGCCAACGCGTTCCCAAGACAGCAGATAGAAGCGGCCAAATGTCAACATCCAGCGTTAGTCCAACCGCCAGTCCGAGAGTTTGCTATCTCTAAATCAGGATTCAAGTCGAATTGAATATCAAATGCAACGGGACACCTGGACATGAACAATAGCTTTGGTATTACCTGCCACCATTATTTAGCTCTCTTTGTGTCCTTTCTGGCCCTAAGGCTTGGTTTTCCCCTTCTCAGGTTGAGGATGTAGTTGATATGACACTAAGAGCAGATCTGTGGCTGAATAGCACTGTAATCTTTTTGCAGCCGTATGTTTAGGTGTGTTTTTGTGTCTCTAACGTGTTCAAAAATACACTGCAAATGTAATTCAGGAGTTTTAAACAGAAAACTGCCTTATAACCTCTACAGCAATTTATGTAAATTACATTTTTTATTAAGGTTGTCAGGTGGTATAACCATTAGATTAGGAAATGATTCATATTTGTAAAACAAAAAATGATTTTAAACTTTTTTTTTAAAAACAATGATTATGGATGTCACTCCATTAAATGGCTGCTTTATATGCCACATTCTTGATGGTCATACCACTTGGCACTGCTAATAAAACCGGTTAAAAATTATCTGAATTTTCAGCACCCATTACTTCAGGTTTCAGTGCAACATGATCCTTCAGAAATCATTCTAAAATGCTGATTTTCTTACTGTTATCAGTGTTGCTGTTTGTGGAAACCATGATGCATTTTTTTCTGCATTGAAAGTTAAAAGAGAGCATTTATTTGAAATCAAAATTCTTTGTAACATTATAAAAGTCTTTACTGTCACTTTTTAATGAATTCAGTGCGTCCTTGCTAAATAAAAGTATTAAATTCATTCGAAATAAATAAATAAAATAAAATAAAATAAATTACGGATGCACAATATTGGATTTTTGCTGATATGCTGATATTTTTCAACTCATTTTGGCCGATAACTGATGCCGATACCGATATATTGCCTTTTTTTTTTTTTTTTTTGAAACAACACCAAGTCTCTCCTGTGTGGAAATTATAAGCAAATTATTTTTCATTTTGGCTAGTTTTTAACAAGAACTTGTTTGTTAGAATTAAATAAACAATAATGAAGTTCTTTTATAATGACAGTACATTGAAGCTTTGAAAATAAGTATAAATAAATTATATATCAATCACTGCATTTTTTTTTCTTAGAAAAATGCAGCGGTAACCTTAACATTTTATTTTAAGATTTAACATTTGTAGATGGTCTAAAGCAAAAGAGTTACAAAAATTCTGAAAATCTTTTAAAGCTCATCATTTGTTAAAATATAACATGACACATTAATGAATAAATCAATATATTTAAAATTATTTAATTTACAAGTGCCATAATGTAAGCTATAGCTTCTGACCTTTGAATTAAAACATACTCATTAATTACTGCTTTATATAATCAGAAAATGTATGTTACTTTCATTTTATTAGAAGTAGAGCAACAGCGCCCCCTACAGAAACTCATTACAGAACCGGCATGAGGACCCGGCGGAGTCCACGTGCCACTGCACGTGCTATTGCTGTTTACTGTATCACACACCAAACACGTCATTCTGTACGTGCATTCTCAGATTGAATGCAATGATCTTAAATCTAATCAGGAAAAACTTTGCTTTGAGAATGAGCCACACTGCTGACGTGATCTAAATGCTAGCACACCCTGAGCACGTGAGAGTTATTCCTCTTATCAGCAAGACAAATCGGCATAATTTTTCATATTGGTTCCGATATCGGTCCGATAATGTTGTGCGTCCCTAAAATAAATAAAAATACTGACCACAAACATTTTAACAGTACTGTGTTTTTCCCATGAGCTTTTTGTTTTTTTAGACACCGTAATAGTTCTGTAATAGTTCTGCTTTTGACACATCAAAAACAGTTTAGGACAATGGAGCAGTCATGAATCTGTGGGTGGAATAAGCATCTTGAGCTTATTAGATATTTACATTAGCAATAATAATAATAATTAAAGCATGTAATTTCAGTGACACAAGCACAGAATGTGCACAGGACTCCCTCATTTAATAGCCTTTTCAGGATTAAAATTCCTTCATTGTAATGCCTGAGGTGTACAAAATAGACATGCTTTAAAAAGAGAGTCTTGTTTCCCCTTCCCTCTCTTTTGTAGTTGGCTGTAAGTAGGGCCAGGCAGGGTTACACAGACCTTATCTAAGGAAGTAACAGTCTGCCCTTATCAGGTTTGGTGCAACTGTTTAACCCACCTGCCAAAAGGGGCGGAAACCACTCTGCCCCACATTTATAGATTTGCTTTTCATTTCACGCTTGGGTTTTTTTCTTCTTCTTCTTTTTATGTGAGTGCCCTGTGGGGTGCCTAAGTCTTACTAATACAAATGGTTTATAAACTGCCCAGAGTATTCAGAATATGCATGGAGATAGCACACAGTGTTTGAACAAAATAAAAGACTTAAATTTCAAATCCCATTCACATTAATTATACCGATTCTGTTGGATGTGACGTTTCAGAGATGTGAAAATGTCTATGTCTAAATAAGACCAGAACCATGTATTGAGCAAGTAAATAGGGCCAATAGGGTAACCATTTTATAAAAGCAATAAGCCGCATGAGGTAGGACTTGCATACACTTCTCACACTTGGTAAAATCATTTTAAACGCAGGCAAACACTTTTGGTTTGGATCATATTGGAAGTGCTGGAAGTGAGACATTCATAAGCAGAGAAGAGCACAGCACACTGTTGCTGATAGAGTGGCTACATGATTGTGTCCCATCCCCCAGAATTCACGTGTTTGCCCTGGAGAGAGAGAGACAGAGAGAGGGTGAGAGCTCTACTGACTGCACCGAGTGTTGCAACACTCATGTGATAAATGTCATGTGTTCACATGTCTACTAAATGTCCGCTGCACCACTGGACTGAATAGCGAGGGCGGCCTGTATTCCTGTCCACATTCTGCGCTTGTACAACTATGATGCAATTTGGTGCCTGAGCACAGATTCAAAGAAAAAATGCAACTTGCAACTTGCATCACAGTAAAACCATGATGCAATCGGTAGTTCTTCACTGTTGTTCGGGATGCATCAGGATGCAAAGACAAAGTCTATTATGCTTTATATTATCTGAATATTCAACAGTATTCTTATATAGCCAGGCATTTGACTATGGCATAAAGTCTAGAGCTTATTTTGGTCAAGAACTGCTCTTTTTGGCTACATTTGCATTAATCCAGATACATTTGAAAACAGCATTTTCATTTTAAAATGCTCTCCGTCCACACAAGCGTTTTCCAAAACTTTCTCATCCACACTGAAACGTTTCAAAAATTTGTTTTACTGTGCCTCCGTACAGCCTCAAAAAAGCTCAATGAGACAAAACAGATGGAACAAGCATGATATGTTTTCATGCTATTCTCTGGCAAGATCATTTTATTTAGGAAAACATCTCCCCGTTCACTGATACGTCCAGTGTGGACACACTCACGATTGTATGTCTGATCTAAAACACAGCTGCCCTCATGGTTTGCTGCAAACAGCAATCACAAGTGTATTTTCTGTCATCTTTGCAGGACTGTGATACGAAGAATGTGCAAAGTAACACATCTATAGCAATAGTGTGAAAGTGAATACCACATAACAGGCACAATATGGGTATAAACATAAATATCTATTGGTACAATATTGGTGTCACATGACTAAACATGCATCATTGTTTTCAAAAAACTCTGTTTTCGAAGTCCACACTACAACACGAAAAACAACATTTTCAAATTCCACTTTGGAGAGGGTTTTTTTTTTTTCTTTGACAAAAACGCTGTCTCATTGTCGACAAAAGGTTTTCAAACAAAAACATTAGTGTGGACAAAGCCTTAGACAAGAAAAGCATGTAGAGATGTAGAGCTATGGACCAATTTGCTTTAATGTGTCATTTAGGGTTTCTACCTATAAATTATACATATATATATATTAACTATATTTTGGAATTATAAATAAGCTTCAATAAAATACAATTCTGTAACAGTCATGGCAAATGGTGGACAAAAAAGTACTTTCCAGACAGCAGAAAAGGTCTAATGACTAAGCTGTCAGTCAAGTGTTACAATAAAACTTTTATAATTTAGGAGCGAATCAGAATTAAGAATGCTTAGTCATCCATAGATACAATCAAATACAACCAACAACAGATACAACAGAAACAATGACCAATCAGATACAATCTGATACAATCAAAAACATGCATATACTGGTGTAATTTTGGCGAAAAACTAGTTCTGGTTAGCATAATCATTAAAAAAACACAATGGAACAATGGAATAAAAGTGCTGTAAATACAAGAAATGCAGCAACAAGATGTGAAATCTTGTATCTGAGCATTAATAGGAATATTTTAAATAAAATAAAAAATTGGATTGTTTCTTCCACACCACGCTGACTGCATATGTCAGAAATATGAAATATGATACGCAATTATAACTGTTCCAGTATCTAAAGTATGTTAAATGTTGATAAAATAACAACAGAGGACAATTTACTGTACCTGGCAAAACTAGTTGGATCACCGCATTCTTTCAATGGAAAAAAAGTCATTTCATTTCATATGTGAGATTTTAATTTATTATTTTTTTTTTCTTTATTTTAAGAGCAGAAAATCACTTTTTTGGTGATATATATATATATATAATTTTATATATAATTATATTATTCTTTATATTATATTGCATTATATTTCTCTACAGGTGAGCAGGGCCTCCATCTGCCATAAGATAACATTTTTTTTTTTTTAATTTTCATTAAATTATTACTTTATAATTTATACTTTAAATATATTAAATTAATACCTTTACATATTTATTAAATGAATTTTATTCACCAAGGGCACATTAATTTACTTAAAAGTGATAAAGATAAACATATGTTTCAGGTAAATGATGTTCTTTTGAACATATATTGAAAATGTATAACAGTTTCTAAAAAAATATGTTTCAACTATGATAATAATAAATGTTTCTTGGGCAGCAAATCAGCATATTAGAGTGATTTCTGAAGGACTGTGTGACACTGAAGACTGAAGTAATTATGCTAAACATTCAGCATTGCATCACAGTAATAAACTACATTTTAAAATATATTTAAATAGAAAATTGTACTATTTGTACAATTTTACTGTTTATTTGAACAAATGCAACTTCAGAAAGATATATTTCCAAAATGTACCCTAAACTGTAGAATAATAGAGTAGGAACTAAAATAACATTACGAAAGCAATCGTTTAGCGGAATATGGAAATTCCGTCATCGTTTACTCACACTCATGTCATTGTTTCTTCTGCAGAACACAAAGATATTTTGTAGAATGTTGGTAACCAACCAGTTTTGGTGTCTATTGACTTGACCATTGGTGAGTAAATGATGACTGTACATTTTAGGTGAGCTATCCCATTCATCTAAACACCAGTAATTCAACTGGTGCAGGGTTCCCTTGAAGTGCATAACATTTTTGGTGTATTGCTTGCAAAAAATGCTAAATCATAAAACATGGCTACTTTTGTACAACCTCCAATGGAGAAACCACTGGGTCAAGGTTTAGCCTGTTAACCCCTGTTAGTAAATGCCACAAATGCACCGTCTGACTTCAAAAAGCATCTTCTTTTCCATTGACGCCTCTCCTTTGTTCATCCTCTACATGAACAATGCTACACCCTCAAACAACGTTCAGGACCAGCTCTCCTGTTCGCACCGATGATTGATGGTTAAGATGTAGGTGTTTACACAGCGTATAGTCAGCACTCGGCGTGCGTGTAGGTGTGTTGTTTGATGCACTGGTTCATGTTCGGTTGAGCCCACACCCTGTGCATGTGTGGGTGTTGTTGGTCGTAGCTTTAGCTGGAGGTGTAGGCGAGTTGGAGCTTACGCCGCTCTGAGATTATATTCTCTGCACGTTAGACCATGAGAGAGTGAGAGAGAGAGAAAGCTGTGCTGTAGGCCGCCGGCTCAAGGCAGAAATGGCTGCTTGCGGATGACTCATACTCCAGCACTCCGAGTGTTTGTCAAGGAGACTGAATCATACAGTGTGTGAAGAGGAGGCTGGAGCTTTCTCCCTGCTTTCTGGACGCAGACATGCTCGGTCTCCGTCCTTCTGAGCGCGCCCGGGAGACGCTCGCCCCGCCGATGCCGTGAGCGCTGCCGCTAGATACGCAGAGATGACGGAGAGCAGCCGGTAAGCCCGGTCGAGGCAGGTTTTTCCGGATTGTTCTGTTGTCAAGTGGCGTTCTGCTCTGCGTTTGTCTGTCAGTGCTGCCTTGTCTTTGTATAAAACACAAGGTGCTGTTTTGAATGGCAAAGGTGGTGGTGGTGAGGTCCATGTGGCTGTACGGTTCGGTTTCGGTTGTAATCTGATTCCAAAATGATGCTCAGTGCATCAGTTTTTCAGGAACAGCACCGGGGTGCAAATCTGTGATGAGTTGCTAATTCTGTGTAAAGATTCAGTATGTGTCTGTGCTGAGTGGCTGATAGGAATAGAATAAGCAGATTTAATAAAATCAGAGGCCGCTTTCACTCTATGCAAATGAAATGCAGCATCTGAACCACCTTAAACTTGGTCATTGTTTATGGATGTGCATAAGCATGTCAACTTGTGATTCCTGTGTAAGGTTCGTTATAATGATGTTGTAGCATTTTTGCAGCGTTGCACATTGCATGGACCTGTAATGTTTTATCCTAAGCTTTCCAGTGCCCAAAACATTAACAATTCATTTGAAATTTCAGCTATTTGTTGTAAATCAATTCAGAATCATTTGAAAGAGAATCTCGATATATCTGTGAATCAGTTTTTGACCTACACTCCTAGGTTCAGTCACAGGATGAAGAATGGCTGTTGTCAAATCATTAACCAGTGTGTATGTGATTTTTACCAGGGGTAAGGGGTAAAATGCTGGTAAAATAACAGCATTAATGGGATGGGTCCCCTTAGAAATGATGATTTGGTAATTTGCTGTTAATTTACTTACCCTCAGGCCATCTGAGATGTAGGTAACTTTTTTTCTGGAGTAGAACAGTAAAGATGATTTTTAGCTGAAACTGTGATCCTTGATGATTCATAAAATGCAAGTCAGCGGCTGCCTATCAAAGAACACAAAATTAATACTCCTAGCTCCTGATGGTATCCTGAGATCTTATGAAGCGAAACGATCAGCCTGTGCAAGAAACTGAACATTATTTATAACATTATTACCTGTAATCCAGAGCCTCAGGCAGATGAGGAAGTCTGATTCATTTCTGCAAACTGTTTTTTTTGGATAGTTCGAATTACTGATTTGTTTTACATAATCATGCAATGATTTAAAACATATGCAATTATATTATTAAAACATCCATGACGTTAAATGCTTTTAATGAATCACTAAGGACTGGGGTCAACCGATATGTGTTTTTTTCAGGGCCGATAATGATTATTACTGATTAAGTAGACCGATAACTGATATTTTGAAATGATATATCTGGTGTAAAAATTAAATTAACATCAAAGTAAGAATTATTTTATTGGCAAATCGGTTTTGAAAATTACCAATACTGCTAACAATAAAAAGTATCTGTATCCGAGCCCTACCATAAATTGGTGAACCATCCCTTTAAGTGACTCATTGTTTTTATGGGAACAATATGATAAGAGAAAACAACATTCAATAGTTTTATTAATATACTAATACCACTGAATATAATAAATACAAAATAATTTAATACCATATTTAGTAACACTTTAGATTAGAGAACACATTGTCTATTAACTAAGGCTTTTCACTCAATAAACTCCTAATTTGCTGCTTATTGATATTAAGTAAGGTTGTTGTAGTAGTTATGTTTAGGTTTTGGGTAGAGTTAAGGGATCTAGAATATGGTCATGCAGAATAAGGCATTAATATGTGCTTTACAAGTACTAAAAACAAACTAATTTCAGTAAGTGTAAACGCTGCCATCCAAACCCTGGTGCGCACCAAACAAGCGGGTCGAGACTGCTTAAAAGATAGGTCTTGGTCCACTTTAAAATTAACTCTGGTGCGGTTCGAATTAAATATGAATGCAACACAGACCAAATACTACTAAACTAACCAAAAACAGGAAGTAATGACAAGACGTGACGCTATGCAACATGATTTCACGAGGGAAACAAGCAGTGTATCCAAAACAAAATGAGCAGAGGGCAAACGTGAAGCAACGAGAAGTGCCTTTTATGAGCTCTTTGTGAGTTCGCAGGTCGTGAAAATAAAATCATATGCACACAATGAGCATTTTATTCCAGCAGACGGCGTTGCGTGTATTCGACTTAAAGTGAATGGGTACTCTTATGTCATACACCCGCAGTGCCGCTTTAAGTTGAACACACATTTTTCTTTTGTTTGGGATGTATGGTGAGTTCTGTTATGAAATATACGTCATTCAGCCCAACCAATCAGGTTGTGAATGTATCACCATGCCTCTATGTTCGGTATCTTTAGGTTCGCTGTCAAAAATGCCAGTGTCAACGCTAAGCGGAACAAGGACCAAATGTATCATTTTCTTTTTTGGTCTGGACCAAATGAACCAAACGAACCGAACTACAAGTGTGAACACACCCTTAGTCTTTAAATGTGCAGTAGCTTAATGGTTAAATTCCAGCAGTCCTTTGTGATAGCCAAAATCAACATATGCAAATTGTGTAATTGTAGCATAAAGTGTTTTTTTTAATCCCCTTTTGTCAAATTTTTTAAAATTTATTTTGCATGTTTTAAGTACTTCATAGGTAAATTGATGTAAGAACCACAGTGGTCTGAGTAATAAACGTTCTCAGAGATATGAGCTTTATGGAAGGATGGCACCCTCCATCACTTTGACTTGTATGTTTTAAATAAAAACCAATAATAATTAGCCTAATATTTGCAGATTTGAATGTTGGAAGTTGAAATTCTCATAACGATACGACCACCCTATATTTGGCCGCACAGGAGAAGATTGCGGACTGAATTAATTTGGAGCCATGCTGTCATAATTCTCTGAGTCATCCATTGTTGATCTCACTGAGAGTCTGGGAAGAGGTGGCGACATATCATTTAAAGCCTTGAGAACGTGGACAATTCCACATTGTGCGGAAACCATTGTGCCCTATTGTGATGGCCGGTGCCCCCTGATGCTAATCAAATAGACTAAACTATGGAGAGACATTCGTCTATCCGTCACTCTCTCCTGAATTCACCCCAGTTCCTCCATGGCCTGCCAACCTGCACGTACACCAAAATACCCAGTCAGTGATTCTGCAGAAGGTTCTTGCCATTGTTACTTCTGTAAACTGGAACTTGTAGACCATTATCTTTGGGAAAACCCTGAGTGGGTGTTTTTGCTGGCTCTCAGAAGGCACCTAAGGAATCCCAGTAGTTCTCTATGACTTTAATATGGTTAGTTTGGAAATATATATGTACTTTGTGTTGTTTTGTGTCAAGGCCTTCTTTGGTTTGTCCATTTCTCACTTCCATTTTAAAGTGAAGTGTGTAATTTCTGTGGCACTACTTCAGACTTTGTTTATAAGTGGCTGACTGGACTGACCGCAAAACAAGTGAGTTTGGGGAAAGTCTAACTGTTTATTGTTTGGAAAACATGGGGAATCTTCTGAAATCTTTTTGTGAAGTAAAAAAAAACACAGTGTAAGAGAATTTAATTTCTTAAACGTTCATTGGAAGTGTTGGTTCACTCCAAAATTAAAATTGTCATTACCCTCATGTTGTTCTAAAGCTGTATATATTTCTTTCTTTGGAGGATAGCTGAAAGACATTGAAAGCATACAGTGCCCAGTCACTGTCAAATACCATGAAAGTGGTCCATCTTGACTATAATCCAAGTTTTAAGAAGTCAAAATAGTTTTATTTAAGAAACAGAGTGAAATTTAAATGGTTAGTTCACTTAAAATGTGACCTTGGACCACAAAACCAGTCATTATGCTACATTTTTCAAAACTGAGATTTATATATAATCTCAAAGCTGAATAAATAAGCACTCCATTGATTTTCATAGTACAATATCTGGCCAAGATGGATCTATTTGAAATTCTGGAATCTGAGGATGCAAAAAAAAATCTAAATATTGAGAAAATCGCCTTTAAAGTTGGTAGCAATGCGTATTACTGATTCACAATTAAGTTTTTTTATATTTACGGTAGGAATCATGAAGATCCTTTTAATGAAACCTACTTTGATGCTGTTTAAAGTTCATAAAAACATTGTTATCCATCAGAATCAAGCAGATTGATCCAATTTGTCTGAAGAGACATGATTTCTTTATGTGATAAACACATTTCTATGATGACAACTCTGAAGATTTTAGCATGGTAATGGATATGATGGTGTTAATAATGTATTTGGTCTTGACGAAATAGATCTGCTAGACGGCTGCTGAATTGCTGCTGCTGTTGGTTTTTGCTGTTGTTGTAGATTATTGCTGCTGCACAAATAGTCTATATAGTAACCTGTAGCAGATCTATACAGGTGGAGATGGGGAAGTGGAGGGTTTCAGAGTAACTTGCTGCAAAATGTTCTAGTGAATGCTAACTAGTGTTAGCCAATCAAATGTAAAGCAGCAAGCTCATGTGCTGCGTATGCAACATGAACCAGTCAGCTTGACCCATCAGCCTGAGCCATCTAGTGTTTCATGAGTGAACTTGACATTTCATGTAGGTTTTTGTTCAAATATAAACATTGATCAATACAAATTTTGGTTGCATGGACTTTCAGTGGAATCTCTCAGGTTTAATTAAAAATGCCCTCATTTGTTTTTCGAAGATGAATAAAAGTCTTATGGGCTTGGAACAACATGTTAATTATAAAACTCTTCTACAGACAAGTGCAATTTCTTATAAGATCATTACAAATCACACTGTGCAACATGGATCTAAAAAACTTGGGTATGACATGCTTACAGAATACATGACGATGACATCTATTGAATCGTACATTCGAAAAAAATGCTGGGTAAAAACAACCCAGCGCTGGGTGAAACATGAACCAACTCAGTGACTGAGTTGTTTTGACCCGGTGGTTGGGTTAAATGTTTACATTTATTTAATTCAACTATTGCTTAAAATCACTATTTTTTTGTTTGTTTGTTTAAAATGAACCCAAAATAGGTTGGAAATTAACTTTAATTAATATGTTCAATAAATGAACATTTATTAACAAACTGAATAAATAATAAATAAATAATATACACTGCCCTCCAAAAGTGTGGAAACGCCCTAGAAAAGTAGGGTGTTGGACAATATGGGCATAAATCCTTTTAATTTGTGATAATTTTGCACTGATAAGGGACAACACAAACTACGAAAACATATTTTATTACATAAACAGTTTATACATAGAAAAAAACTTAAATTTTCAATTCATCAAAATATCCACCATTAGCAGCTATTACAGCTCTGCATAATTTGGACCTAAATTCATTGTATTCTAAACTTAATTGGCAATCAATTGTTGAAGCTATTAAGGTGTGCTGACCCAAAAATCTTTAAAAAACCTGGGCCAAGTTTAAACCAGTACCCAGGCATCACAGCTGGCAAAGGGGCATGTCTGACTTTGACATGTATATATTGCCATTATTATGTAATCAAAATGAAAATTATTATTGCTGGTCTTCAGTGATAATGTCAAGTTACTTTAATGTATTTGCACCAAAAAATGATAAGGATTTATACTGATGTTGTCCAAAAGCACACTTTGCCAGGGGTGTGTCCAAACTTCTGGAGGGCATTGTATATTTTTAAATTGCTTATTAATAAATGTCCACCTTTCGATTATTGCTGATGCCCTTTAGTAATTGTGTGTCTGATTTTTAATTTTCAACCTATTTTGGGTTTATTGTTACAGTCATTTTTAAACAATAGTTTAGTTAAATAAAACGTAACCCAAGATTTTCAAAAATTTAACCCAACCGCTAGGTCAAAACAACCCAATCACCCAGCTTAGGCCAGTTACCCGGTGTAGGCTATGATGCAAATTATAGAAGAATAAAGCATTATTAGCATGCATAAGTGTAAAACAAGTAGAGCAAGATTAATTATTTTTTGGAAATTGTGGTTTTTATGTGTACTTAAAAAAAGGCAGTGGAGGACATTAAATTACTTATTGGAATTCCACATACCGATATTAAACTTATCTTTCTTCGCCTTCATGGCATTACGTTTTAGCACCATATCAATGTTCAATATATCATTACATGAATTTTTATTGGCTAGTCGTTGTTTAGGAGCCACGACCAAAAATCGTCACGATTGTTTCACAATGGTCATCTTTCATCTGGGACAGCAAAAAAATTGTACAATGTTCACCAGGTGTAAAAAAATTATTGGCTGAAAATCTTAATAGCGTCTAGCAATGCAAATGATGTGCATCAGTTCTGCTGAACCAGAATGTAACAGTACCTTTATTTAGCCATGCTACCCTCACACACATTTGGACTCCCAAAGAACAGTCTTTATTGTTATTAGTAAATACAAGTCAGACACTTGTTTCCATGGTAGAGTGCACAGTGAAAGTAGATGGGGGTTGTTCCTTTCTTTTGTATTTCCATTATGATTCCTTCTAAAAGGCCATAACAATTGAATGAACACCTGTGACGCAGTTGAATGGAGATGCAACAAGGAAGATGGTTGTGTTCAGGTTTATGGAGTATCACCTGTGTGGCGCTCAGCGAGTCGGTTCTTGGCTGCTTGCGGCGGGGTGTGACGCTGGCCTGACGCCCACTGCCGCACAGATGGGAGAGAGGCCGCACTGAGACACCTTCCAGCCTGGGATGGCAGCAAGCAGAGGGAGTCGTGGCTTTCGCCGCCTTCGTACATTCTGTTGTGTGTGTGTGTTTGTATATGTGTGTACGCGCACGCTTCACATTGTGTCTGTTAAATGCCTGTAATTCTATGACCCTATTTTTTCCCCCGAGAAAGCCAGATGGTAGATGTCCCAGCATGCTAAAGAGACATGCTAAATATTCTCAGTTATTTACTTGGAAAAGATGACCAGCTAACTATCGCTGGTAAAAGCAACTGCGTAACATGAATGGAGTGAAAATTGTGGATGTGTGTGAATCATGTGGGATATTTTTTGGGTTTCCCTGGTCATGGAAATGTCAGGGAATCTTCATTCTAGTTTTTTTTTTTTCTTTGACTATTTGCTCTTCGGAAGTAGTTGTGTGGATAAAAACCTGTCTGATTACATAATTCACTGAAAATGAAAATAAAATACTGTTATCATTTACTCACCCTCATGTTGTTTCAAACCCAACCCAGGCTCTTTGGAAAAGAGTGCCTGGGGTGGCATTTCTGCAAAATTATGTTATGATGCTTCTTGCATGTTTTGCAACACTTTCAAAGTGAAATTGTTGTGCTAAAAGCGCGTTCAGTTTAATGTGAAGCAGATGAGCATGAAACTTTCAGCATTTTATTATATTCTTATATGTATAGTGCCAGTTTGGAAATGAAATGTCCAGTTTATGGCGTTAAAAGGTTAATGCTTTGTTGCATTTGAAAATAATGTAGCTACACTTAACCCTACTCCAAATCTAACCGATAGTGTTAACAAAAGCAAATATGAGATAAAAACAAGCAACTATGTCATTTTAGCTAGGAGTCAACCAGTATGTGTTTTCAAGGCAGATGCCGATACTGATTATTGCAGATCAAGTAAAGCGATAACCGATATTTTGAACTAATATATGTCTGGTATAAAAATGTAAATGAAAGTGAAAATTAAGAATAACAAGGGCTCTGACAAAAACTTTCTTTAAATGCTTTTAAATTATTTTATTGGCAAATTATCGACGATTTGCTCTTTGGAAGTAGTTGTGTGGACAAAAAACTTTTTGACTGCATAATTCACTCAAAGTGAAAATAAAATACTGTCATCATTTACTCACCCTCATGTTGTTCCAAGCCCAACCCAAGTTCTTTGGAAAAGAGTGCCTGTGGTGGCATTTTTGCAAATTGATGTTATGATGCTTCTTGCATGTTTTCCGACACTTTCAAAGTAAAATGTCTAGCGAGTTGTGCTAAAAGCGCGTTCAGTTTAATGTGCAACAGATGAGCATGAATCTCTCAGCATTTTATTACATTGTTGTATGTACAGTGCCAGTTTAGAAACAGTGGCGCTAAAAGGTTAATGCATTTGAAAATATTAACCCTACTCCAAATCTAACTGATAGTGTTAACAAAAGAAAATACTGTATGAGATAAAAACAAGCAACTATGCCATTTCAGCTAGGGGTTGCCCGGTATGTGACCCTGGACCACAAAACCAGTCATACGTCTCACAGGTATATTTGTTGCAATAGCCAACAATACATTGTATGGATCAAAATTATAGTTTTTTATGCCAAAAATCTTTAGGATATTAAGTAAAGACCATCTTTCATGAAGATATGTGTATTTATATAATTTGATAAATATATCTATTTTGATAAATATATCAAAACTTGATTTTGATAAGTAATATGCATTGCTAAGAATTTTATTTGGACAACTTTAAAGGCGATTTTCTCAATATTTAGATTTTTTTGCACCCTCAGATTCCAGATTTTAAAGTACATCAGTGGAAAGCTTGTTTACTTTCAGATGATGCATAAATCTCGATTTAAAAAAAAAAAAAGACTGGTTTTGTGGTCCAGGGTCACATATGTGTTTTTCAGGGCCGATGCCAATACCGATTATTGCAGATCAAATAAACCGATAACCAATATTTTGAACCAATATATCAAGAATAACAAGGGTTTTGACAAAAACTTTCTTTAAATGTTTTTAAATTGTTTTATCTGCAAATTGGTTTTAAAAAAAATGACAATACCGATAACCACAAAAATGCTTAATATCGGTGCCAGTTACGATAATCGGATGACCCCTAATTTTAGCTTGCTTCTATGCGTTTTTGAACTATTTCACAGTTCTATAGCAGTGCTGTTCCAAGGTGAGCTACAGAGCAAGTTTACATCAGAAAAGCTATGTATATGGACCTGCTTATGTCATGCAAATGTCAAAATGTATTAATTCACTAAATGTATTAATTCACTAATGATATTCACAATATCATTCACTATGGTAAAAGTGTTTGGTGTTTGATAATCTGCATATTTTATAATAATATGCATGAAAAGGAATAAAACTCGTAGGTGTTTTACTGCCACTAGTGTTTTTTTTGTTTTTGTTTTTTAAAAACTGTTCTTTTTTCCAAAGTTTTGAATTTTCATGCAAAACTTTTCTATTGAACAACAGTCATAGTGACTGTGTGTCAAGCTCCAAGAAAGACCTAAAACACTTCTGAAGCCATACAAAAACTTTGCGTGAGGAAAAAACTGAACGTTTCTTATAAGGAAATCTCCCTCTAGAAAAATATTTGTAAAAATCCTTATACAGTGATCCTGAATGACTGGAAATGTCATGAAAATCCATTGTTCAAACAGCAGAAATGTTTTGTTTTTCTGAGATTTTGTTCTGTATACTGTAGTGCGATTTTGACATCTCTGTCTGTATTCAGAAAGAATAAAAAAAAATATGCTGATGACTAAAAATGCCAAAGACGTGAGTAAAAAAAGCGAGTTTCCTGTTATAAATGTCTAGTGTCCTTGGAAGGACAAAGGAGATAAACAACAGGAAGCAACAATGACATCACACAGGAAGGAAACAGCCGTCTCTAATTTTAATCATACGTTTCCACGTTACATTCACTGACTATAATAAGAGGGTGTTAGAAATGAAAGAGAAAATATCAGTCTCTTTTTGCATAAAATGCAAGGACATGTTCAGACTGACAATCAGTCCTGTTTGCACTTACATTTTCAAATATATATGTCACCCATTTACCCTGCCGTGCCCACCTGCACTCACTGGAGTGTAAAAGGGTGCGATCTTTTAAACTGTACAAGGGAAAAATGAGGGAAAAGGACTGTTTTTTGTAAATTTCCACATCACAGATGGATAGAATGACTCACTCTCTCACACACACAGACATAAACACTCACACATACTTCAGTGACATTTTCACTCGCCTTTCTGCGTTTAACATCCAGGTTTTATCATGCGTCCTCTTTTAGATCTGTCGTGAGAGAGCTTATCGGTAATATTAGCAATGCCTTTAATCAATATATATATGCACCAGTCGAGTAACAGACATTTTGACACGTTAGTTTTCCTTTGTTTCGTCCGAAACCGACAAGTATGTAAATGATTAATAAACCTTTTTTTCCCTGGTTTTAATTATTTGTTGGTTTTTTGTTTTGTTTTTACTTTCTGGTTTTAAATATTTGTTGGTTTTAATTATTTATTGCATAATATTATTAAATACTGCGCTAAATAATATCATTATTTAGTATATTTAATTGTTATTTTTTAATTTTTTTATTTATCTAATTTCACCCACAAGATTGTATTAAAATTATGTCTTGCATATAACAAAACTGTTATTTTTAGGACCACTGTGTCTATATATATATATATATATATATATATATATATATATGTTTAATTGTCATTAAAACAAATCTTATTTTGATATATGATATATTAGTGTTACTACTGTTACTAAAACAGAAAAAAATGAAAATAAAATAAAATATGAATATTAGATGAAAAATCAAAACAAAAAAATTTAACTGGTAACTAAATTAAATACGTTTTTTTTTTTTTTTAAATAAAAGTAAAATTTAAAAAATAAAAGATACTTTAACATTTTAATAAATGCAATACTGGTATATAAATAATGCTAAAATAACACTAGGTTTGAGGTTAAATTTGACCTTGACATGTTCTTGAAATATTACAAATCTATATCATACCCGCACCGTGTGTGCTTTGATTAGACAAAATTTCCATGTGTCTGTTCAGGTATAGTTTGACACCGTTTGTACCCCAGTACCCCAGACACCCGACGGGACATGAAGGACGTGTGGTGTGAATCGCACCAACAGCTGCAGCTTAGAGAGGAATCAGCAGCCCTCGGCTCGTTCAATTATGAAAAACACCTAGTTTTATTAGGAGTTACATTTGATTTGATTTTAATTAGCCGCTGATATTGAATGACTCTGGCATAGAGACAATCCCCTGGCCTGACTCTCTTAGTGTAAGTACATTAGACGGTGCTGCTCCCACAGGACTTCCTCCCTCATTAATTCTAATCCCACAGACAGCATTTCTCGATTTCTTTCCACTAGAGGAGCCACATCTACGCAGGCCCTGGGCCAGTCACTGTGTATAATAATTACAAATGGATGATGGTAATACCCGCTCGTATGGCTGCTGCGGTCTATGCCATGGCTCTGTGTTTTGTAGATCATGTCGTATTCTCTTTCATGAGACAGAATCTACTTGGATCGTTGTAGATGTTTTCAAAGCAACATCGCATCCCAGAGGAACGTTTTATTGCTTAAAGGCTGCTCTAGTTTCAGGATTTCATTTAAGCATGAGCTTTGTCTTAGGCTCAGTCATAAAAATAAAAACAAATGATTTAAAATAAATGAGCTAAACTAAAATACTTTACTTTAAGTATACTATAATCAATGTAGTAGTATACATTTAAGTGTACTATTTCAATAACTTAATGTTTAAGTGGACATTAAGCGTAACACTAGTAAACTTTGAGTACACAACTAGTTTGCACAAGTTTTCTAACTAATACTGTGAACAATATTGCAAGTGATCTGTGTCCTGTCAGTTTACTAACTATGTACTTTTAGCCTATTTTTCAGTTTATGAAACTACACTTTGAAGTATACTTTCATTGAACTACTAGTTTAAATCCTTACGAAAATTAACCATGGTAACCACAGTAAAAGTGTAGTAACCATGTTTTTTGGCATATTGATTATCACTTGTATAGCCACAGTTTTACTACAAATAGCATGGTTAAACTATGGTTAGTGTAGCAAAACCACGGTTAATTTGTGGTTACCATGGTTTAACTAAAGTAACCATGTTTTTGGTTGTAAAAGTTTCATAAGGGGAGGTTTGCACATTTTCTTTGGGTGAGCTAAACAAACATACTTATTGTTTACTTACACCAGGGAAGAATTGTAAGTAAAATCAACTAAATTATGTTTACTCTCAGTAAACTACTAGCTTAAACCCTTGCGAAAATTAACCATGATTTTATTATAGTAAACGTGTAATAACCATATTTTTTGGTGTATTGATTACCATTTGTATAACCACAGTTTTACTACAAATACCATGGTTAAACTATGGTTAGTGTAGCAAAACCCTGATTAATTTGTGGTTGCCATGGCTTAACTAAAGTAATCATGGTTAATTTTCATAAGGGACCGTTGTATTTTTTCTTTGGGTGAACTAAACAGTCATAGTTATTGTTTACTTATGTATGTACGTATGAAGTATGTAGTGTACTCTCAGTAAACTACTAGTTTAAAGCCTTACAGAAATTAAGCATTGTTTCATTATAATAAAAGTGTTGTAACCATGTTTTTTTTTTGTCGTATTGATTACCATTTGTATAACCACAGTTTTACTACAAGTATCACAGCTATGCTATGTTTAGTGTAGCAAAACTATGGTTAATTTGTGGTTACCATGGTTTAAGTAAAGTAACCTTTTTTTTTTTTTTTTTTTTTTTTTATTTGTAGTAAATCCATGGTTAATTTTGGTAAGGGAAAGTTGCATACCATTTGTATAACCACAGTTTTTCTACAAATACCATGTTTAAACTACGGTTAGTGTAGCAAAACCATGGTTAATTTGTGATTACCATGGTTTAACTAATGTAACCATGTTTTTTGGTTGAAAAACCATGGTTGAGTTTCGTAAGGGAAGGTTGTATGTTTTCTTTGGATGAACTAAACAGTCATAGTTATTGTTTACTTACACCGTGGAAGAATTGTCAGTAAAATCAGCAAAATGTAGTATAGTCTCAGTAAACTACTAGTTTAAACCCTTACAAAAATTAACACCCTTCATTATAGTAAAAGTGTAGTAACCATTTTGTATAACCACAGTTTTACTACAAATATCATGGCTGTGCTATGGTTAGTGTAGCAAAACCATGGTTAATTTGTGGTCACCATGGTTTAACTAAAGTAACCATGTTTTTTTTGTTTGTTTGTTTTGTTTAGTTTGTAGTAAATCCATGGTTAATTTTGGTAAGGGAAGGTTGTAACTTTTCTTTGGGTTTAAAAGTGTAGTAACCATGTGCTTTTTTTTTTTTTCCGTATTGATTACCGTTTGTATAACCACAGTTCCACCCGTGAACTAGTTACTCTAAACTTACTTGTTATTAGAAACTTGAACATGTAAGTTTATCAGATATCATGTACAACATATCCTGAAGCACTGCCTTAAATAAGCCAACTAAAACCAAGTATACAAAAATATGTCTCTGGTAAGTAGATAAAAAAGACAACTGAAAGTATAAAGTCTTATTTTTTGTTTAAAATATGTAATACAATTGAATAAAGCTCTTTTTGGTACAGTTAGAGTTATAATAAAATGGATGTGGCAGCATAGCGCAGATTAGGGATGTGTCCGAGTGGTGAATCTGTATTCGGAAAGGTATGGAAGACGAATGACGCGTTCAGAGCCACTAAAGGGACATGGTTAGCCACTTGCTAGCGGTAGCCTGTTACAATACAGTACATAAAATTTCACTTACCACATAAACCGTAAGGAGAGATGACTGATAGGACGATGACGAATGATTTGCAGATCCTGAGCACCACTGGCAAACATCTAATCTTGTAAACTGTGTGGTTAGCACTGCTGCTTCATAGTTTACACAGAGTATGTGTGATCACAAATCGAGTGTGAAAGCGAGCGTGCGTTCAAAAGCAATTTCAGCACCCTGCATATCAATAGCGGCACCCTGATACCCGCAATTTTTATACAATATAATTACCCAACGATATAGTTGAGAGAGAATCTCTCCACCCATCTCGTATTTATTCTCTTTAGGGGTTACGTTGTACACGTCATTTTTCATTTGCGAACATGGTATTTAGATTCGGGCACATCCCTTATCATTTAGTCTGTGAAGAACTGAATAAGAAATGTTTGATTTTATACTGCATTCTCTGACTTTTTATTGCAGACTTGGCAAATCTGAGACAGATTTTCTTCAAGGAAAGTCAGTTTGGCGGCCATCATGGCCACACAGTTTTCTGTCTAAAGCTTCTATTTGAATGGGAAACTCTCCTAAATTATTGGCTAAGTCTGTTTTTTTTCTTTCCAAAACGAGGCAAATCACCAATATTATCTGATAAAAGTGGAATATTGTTGCTTCCAACTAACATACGTGCAGGATAATTCATTTACTGATTAGCTCTTTTAACTAATAGGTGGGACTTCCTTTACTATATTGAGTGATGTGGTTTCTCTTAGTCATTTCCTCCTCCTTATACCATCTGTCTGAGCACATTTTGAGACATTGTTGAGATCTCTTCTGAAATTCTAGAGAAGTGTTTTTTCTTAAGACGTCTTCATTTACTCTGCATCTCACTGCTGTTTCATAGGAAGCATTTGAGATCTTAAAAAGTGACTTTTCTGGTTATTTATGAGTCAGAAGTTTGAGGGCTTAATGTAGAGTGTGAGCGTTCACACGTACACGAGGCCTTTTCCTTCCTCTGGCTCAGTCTATTGATTGCGTTGCTCTCTGGTCTTGAGACGTGCCCTCACCTCCTCACCCGTCCGCTCCTTCTCTGGTTAATTATTGAACACGCCAGCTCAGGTTACCATATAAGGCTGACTGCTGGCTTTCGCAGCGGTACAGAGGAAGAACGGTTGAGTTAGTTTGAAAGTAAACCTGGCTCGAGCCCTGGACTAGTCTGAGTGCAGATGCCTCTAGGGAAGACTTTTTTAAAACTGATTTTAATTTGGCTTTCTTGTCCTCTGGCCATGTGTAACGCTGCGAATGTTGTGAGTTTCTTACTGACAGGCCGTCTTGTTTGGGCTGAGGTGTTGATGCTTGATTTCCCCATTGCTATGTCTGACATCACTGTGTAAAGCCGCAGATGAATGGAAAATACACAGCTGGATTTAGAGTACAGCTGCCCAGTGTGGATAAAACGTGATATTTTATTCATTGAAATAACATGCATTTCAATGATAACTGGAAAATTTTTTTTTTTTTTTTTTTTTTTTTGTTAGAAATTAACGCAGCAAGGATGCATTAAATTGATCAAAAGTGAAAGTAAAACATTCACAATGGTACAAAAGATTTCTGTTTTAAGCAAATGCTGTTCTTTCGATCTGTCACCAAATTTCTAAAGCATCATGTGACAGTGAAGACTGGCGTAATGATGCTAAAAAATCAGCTTTGTATCACATAAATTACATTGTAAAATATACATTTCACAATAAGAGGTAAAATACAGTCAAAACCTAGTTAAAGGCATGTTTTTTTTTTCACTTTAAGGAAAAATCATATTCAATCCAGCAGAACAGTTCATAAAGACAATATTTTGGTCAATATTTGATAGCAATCATTGTATTTTTGAGTTTTGAATCAATATATTTATTGAAACAAAGTTCGAACTGATTTACCTTAGTGAAAATAAATATACTAAATATGCCCAAAAATTGAAGTTAAAAAATACATTACAAATTTAAAAACACACATTTTTAAAGTTTAAAATGCATTTATTTTATGCAAAATATACTACGAATACATTTACTGTTCATGTACTTAAATACCTTGCAATTGTACTTTTAGTATACTAAACTGGTATGTTTAAAGTCTGCTAAATGGGAACAACTAAATTTGTACTTAATGCACTTTAATTGTGAGGACGTAGTGTTTAAGTCCAATTAAAGATATACTTAAGTATATTTGATTGTGCTAAAGTGGAACTATTGCAAGTATGCTTCATGTACACTGTAAAAAACAATTTGTTGAGTCAACTTAAAATAATTTGTAACCTGGCTGCCTTAAAATGTTAAGTTTAGTCAACTCAAAAAAATTTTATTCAACTTGAAATGTTAAATTATTTATTTGAGTTGAATCAACTTAAAATTTTAAGCCAGCTGGGTTACTTACCCATCTCTTAAGTTTAGCAAACACAAATATCTAAGTTAACATTTCAAGTTGACTAAACTTATTTGAGTTGACTGAACTTAAAATTTTAAGGCAGCAGGGTAACAAATTATTTTAAGCTGACTCAACAAATTGTTTTTTATTTTTTACAGTGTACACTTTAAAATATTTTGCATTTAAAGACCAGTATTATTAAAACATCATACAATTCTCATAAATAGTGACATTAAAACACATTTTAAGCATAATATTAAGAAATGTGCATTGTGCGCAAGTAGTACTTTAAATAAAATTTAATTATAATTTTGATATCAGCAAATCTTAAGCGATATGTCTGTAAATATGTTAACAGATTTAAACTATACTTAGTATAAAATAAATATATTTTAAATATATTACTTTTTTTACTAGTGTACGCTACTTAAATTTATTTATTTTTACTGTGTATTCTATTTAAATTTAAATCAGAGACAATATTATTTGTAGTTCACCAAAAAATAAAAATTCTGTTATTATTTACTCACTCTGTAAGAGTCTCTGACCTCAACCTGTATGAGTTTCTTTCATTTGTTGAGCACAAAAAAAGATATTTTGAAGAATGTTGTTAACTAAACAGTTGCTGGTAGCCATATTTTTTTTTCCAAACTATGGAAGTCAATGGCTACCGCCAACTGTTTGGTTACCAACATTCTTCAAAATATCTTTTTTGTGTGTTCGACATCTTAAAGCGATTTATGTGTAGAACAATTTGAGGGTGAGTAAATGAGGACAGAATTTAAATTTTTGGGTGAGCTGTCCCTTTAAAAGTAGTCTTTTAAAAACTTCATGGTAATAAATAGCATTAAAATGGTTGTGATTTGAATGTATTTGTTTTTTATCACCAGCAAAATTGTTGCACATGCAACTGTTAGATACGTTGCCCAGCCCAAATTTGAATTCTGTCCCACTCATGTGTCTTTCATAATTAAATTTTCTCTTTCTCTCTCTCTCTGTTTCTCTCAGTGACAGTTACATTGTGCGCGTCAAAGCGGTGGTCATGACCCGAGATGACTCGAGTGGGGGATGGCTGGCACAGGAAGGTGGGGGCCTCAGCAGGGTGGGCGTCTGTAAGGTGATGCCTGCTGAGCTGACCGGCCGCAGCGACTTCCTCATCCACGGCGAGCGCCTCAAAGACAAGCAGGTGTGGCACGAATATTCATAATCTTCCTCCCCAGGGGCTTTTAGGAAATCAAGCTGATTTACAACCCGGGGAGTTTTGCATGCTGGGTTCTTTTCCAAGACAAATCTGGTTACGAATCCATTTGTTATGTGATTTGCAAGACTTTTCTCAGGCAGTGACCTCTCGCAGAGCAGAGCAGCAGCAGCAGGCAGGCTGTGGGCTCCGTGTCTGATATGTCTCGCTTGTTTTGGCTGGCAGGTGATTTTGGAGTGCTTCGTGAGGAAGGATCTGATCTACACCAAGGCCACGCCCACATTTCACCACTGGAAGGTCGACAACAAAAAATGTGGCCTGACGTTCCAGAGCCCCGCCGATGCCCGTGCCTTTGACAGAGGTGTGCGGAAAGCCTTGGAGGACATAACGGAGGGTGAGAACACTGAAAGCAGAAAAACACTACTTTGGGTTTAGACAAAACACATCATCCAGGCTTAAAGGTGCACTACATATTTTTTACATAGATGCATCTCTTTTCACTCCACAAACATTTTGACGAAAACGTTAAGTAACAAGTTTCCAGTGTTGGGGGTAACACATTACAAGTAGCGCAAGTTACTAAGCAGTTTACTTTTTTAAATAACTAGTAAAGTAATGTGTTACTTTTGAATTTACAAGAGTTACTACAAGAGTCAAATAAGTAACGGCAGTTGCTTTGTTTTCCCATTTATTAACTGACAGCTGTCCTGTCTCAAGGTTGAGAGAAATCAGAAGGAAGTGCAGAGGCGTTGTGTACGCTGTGTAAACATGATGCTTACTGTAGATCTAGACTAAATGTGAACATGCATTTACATATCTTGCACAAAAACAGATTCAGTATTCGATTCAGTATTCCTCAAAGAGTGAAATGCAAGCTCAGAATATGACGCAAACCTGCAATAATTGTGTTAAATAACACATACAGTGGAGGTCAAAAGTTTACATACACCTTGCAGAATCTGCAAAATGTTAATTTGACCAAAATAAGAAGGATCGTACAATATGCATGTACTTTTTTATGTAGTACTGACCTGAATAAGATATTTCACATAACAGATGTTTACATATAGTCCACAAGAGAAAATAATAATTGAATTTATAAAAATGACCCCGTTCAAAAGTTTACATACACTTGATTCTTAATACTGTGTTGTTACCTGAATGATCCACAGCTGTGTGTTTTTTTTTTGTTTGTTTGTTTGTTTCATGAGTCCCTTGTTTGTTCTGAACAGTTAAACTGCCCGCTGTTCTTCAGAAAAATCCGTCAAGTCCCACTAATTCTTTGGTTTTTTAGTATTTTCGCATATTTGAACACTTTCCAGCAATGACTGTATGATTTTGAGATGCATCTTTTCACACTGAGGACAACTGAGGGACTCATATGCAACCATTACAGAAGGTTCAAACGCTCACTAATGCTTCAGAAGGAAACATGATGCATTAAGAGCCGGGGGGTGAAAACTTTTTTGAATTTGAAGATAAGGGTAAATTTAACTTATTTTGTCTTCTGGGAAACATGTAACTATTTTCTGTATCGTCTGAAGGGCGTACTAAATGAAAAAATATGATATTTAGGCAAAATAAGAAAAATGTGTACATGTCTTCATTCTGTTCAAAAGTTTTCACCCCCGGCTTTTAATGCATTGTTTTTCCTTCTGGAGCATCAGTGAACGTTTGAACCTTCTGTAATTGTTGCATATGAGTCCCTCAGTTGTCCTCAGTGTGAAAAGATGGATCTCAAATTCATACAGTCATTGTTGGAAAGGGTTCAAATACAAAAAATGCTGAAAAACTAAAGAATTTGTGGGACCTGAAAGATTTTTCTGGAGAACAGCAGGCAGTTTAACTGTTCAGAACAAACAAGGGACTCATGAACAACTATCACTAAACAAACAAAGCACAGCTGTGGATCATTCAGGTAACGACACAGTATTAAGAAGCAAGTGTATGTAAACTTTTGAACGGGGTCATTTTTATAAATTCAACTATTATTTTCTCTTGTGGACTTATCTGTGTGAAATATCTTATTCAGGTCAGTACCAAATAAAAAATAACATGCATTTAGTATGATCCCCCTAAAATAATTAACATTTTGCAGATTCTGCAAGGTGTATGTAAACTTTTGACCTCAGCTGTATGTGTTATGCATTTAATCCCATTTTATTATCTGGTGTCTTTACTGCTGATCTTCAATGGTCCAATTCAACCATACTAATGAGCAAAAATTATTTTAGATAAACATAAATGTTTTATAAACAAAAACATAAATTTTAGATAAACATAATTTTTTTTTTTTGCTAAAGAGTGTTGATCTTTGTCCTCCGTCCTATTAAAAGGTTTGTTAGAGCTGCGCCCTCTACTGTACAGATTTGAATTTACATTTCCTTCAGCCTGAGGCTTTTCACATTTGGTGTAAAAGGGCTTTTACATTTACAAAAGATGGTGGCAGCCACCTTGAGATCACATGACCTGCTGACTAACTACTTACTGTCGTTACAGCGTTATTATTAGTATCGGGAACCGATTTTATTTTAGAACGATTCCAAATTTCCAAGAACCGTGGATTCGATAAGACATGCATATCGACTTGTGTGTGTGCACTTTAATGAGATTTTAAACCATTCAGTTGCATGAAGATGTGAATATAAAGTTTTCTGTACTGCACACACATAAAAACCGTATGCACAGAAAAAAGCCACTTCTCATACAGTGCGCAAACACTTCTTTTGAGTTTCTTTTGTGTCTTTTTGCACTTGAATGTACAAATACACTTTTTTTTTTTTTTTAAATATCCTTGTAAACAGACACTTTTGTCTTAAGTTAATGTAAACAGTTGAGAAAAAAGGCACAGGTAACAGGATATCAGCTCAGTGCATTAGGTCTTAAAGTGACAGCAGCCAAATAATACTGCTACTGTCATTAATGTTAATCAAAGAACAAATGAAAAAAAAAAATCACTCACTGATCTTGACTGAATAACTTGTGTAACTTTAATAAGAGCTAATATATATATTTAAAAAAAAGAAAACTATGCAGTGTTATTTTACATTTGATTACATTTGATTTCACTTTCTTTGCCTGAATTTTTATTTTTTATTTGTTTAGTTTTTTTATTTAGTTTTATTTGTTATTGCTAATGTGTTTATTTGTTCTTATTTTATTTTATTGACTGTTTACTTATCTTTAATAATGTTTGAAATCTGTATTAGTGAGTGTACGTAAGTTCCTTGTGTAAATGTTGTTCTGTAGGCTGTAACAGAACGTTTTGCAGAAAGACACATCATAAGTATATTTGCTATCTAGATGTTAGATTTTTTTTTTTTAATATACTATATTTACTGGAATCTAAACTGGGTATTGCTAAGAATCTGAATCAATAAGCAAAATTGAAATCACTAGAATTCGAAGATTTCCAACCTTAATTATTAGACACTTTTGGTTGTAAAATAAATAAATCGTGGCAAGTACGATTTGTAAGTCCACAATTATGGTAAAATAAACAAATACAAAACAAATACAAAAAAAAAGAAAAAAAAAAATACAAAACTCTTCATATATATATATATATATATATAAACAAACAGCCGTTTTTTTAAACACCAAATACAAATACGTATTTCATAGTCTCAAATGTGCTGAATGAACTATAAGCACCTATGTGAAGGGTAGAGAGGACGTACGTTAGTAATGTGATGCCAATGATGCACTCTAGGACATCTGGATAGAGTTGCACTTCATCCATCAATCAATCTTTCACTGTCTTCTTGTCAGTTTCTTTCTCTCTCCAACCTCAAATACCACCATTAACTGACAGGATATGTGAAGGTCTGTCAGCTCATGTCTCCTGTTTGTGTGCTTTATTTTAGGTTCCACAACTTCCTCTTCAACACTCCAAAATGAGGCTGAACTTGGGGATGATGATGTGTTCACAGTAAGAGCCTTTGTTTTGTAACCATTATTTAATATGCCATTATTATATCGACCGTTGGAACCAAACTGTCCAACATACAAGTCAATGAATCTTTCTTTTTTTTTAAAATTCCCATTAGTCTAGTTACATTCTCATTTCAGTAATACAACAGTTTTTACAGTTTAATTCATTCTTTGTTTTATTGACTCCACATAGATTAAAGGGAGTACAACAGATAAAAAAAAAACATGGGTAAATACTTACACCCTTATAAATACAAAATATCATTTAATTAACATTTTAAATAGTTAAATTGATATAAGTGCTGGGCAATAATTAATCGCGATTAATTGCATCCAAAATAAAAGCTTTTGTTTATATAATATATGTGTGTGTACTGGGTATATATTTATTATGTATATTTAAAAACACACACACATAGTATATATTATGAAAATATTTCTGTGTATTTACATGTATATATTAATATTAATGTAACTGAAATATGTGTAATATATAAACAACATATTTTATAAATATATACATCCATGTGTGTGTATGTGCATATACAATACACAAAAAGTTTACATTTGAAAGCGATTAATCACAATTAATCGTTGCCCAGCACTTAATATTTAAATTCAATTTAAAACAAATTTAAAAATGTAAAAACAAATTGATATAAAAAATATATATATATATATATATATTTATTTATTTTTTTAAATTACAGTAATGTGAATGATATTTTTGCATCACAATAATACGATTTAGGGACGAAAGTGCTAAAAGAGTAAAAAATAAATAAATAAAAGGTCCTAAAATATTTGTCCTTTTTTTCAACTTTATCATTTTCAAATTTATATTTAAATTTATAATTTAAAAAATATTTTATTTTTATTTTTTTAATCAAACATTATGGAGCTCTGCACATGCAGTGGAAAACCTTACATATATTAATTTGTTGCTTTGTTTTTTTAGTTAAAGCATGCTACAATCTAACTAGATTGAGGGACATTTTTTTACAACATGACCATGATTTTACTAGAACGAGGGAATTAATTAGTATGCTGATTTTTTTTTTTTTTTTTAGAAATTGTAAATGAATTTCACAAACAATCATAAAGAAATGAACACATTGAATTATACATCTGAAGTAAAACACATTGTTAAAATATTATTATCTTGCTCTGCTAATCTTTGTTTTATTTACAACTTTGAGGAGAAAACATATTAATGCATTGTGGCCATGATATCTTGTTTTTTCACCATATGACTCTGACTTGTTTTTGACATTTCATGAATTTTACCCAAACATATGGGGTGTGCGTGTAGTTTCACGCTATATGTGCACTAAGGGCATGTACGTTTTGAAAGTAATATTTAGTAACTTCCTCTTCCCTTCAGCTTTCATGTCTGCGGGTTTGGTTTGAGTGTGTGCGAAGCGTCCCAGAAAAGGCCGAGTCCTTGTGATATTTTTTCCCCGCCGAGGCTGCCGTGGAAGAGACGGGCCTTTGTTTTTTGAAGATGGTGGATGTGATAGCAGCGCAGGCAGGTTTCCTGTGGCGCTTTCAGAGCAGGCTGTGCCGACGCTTGGCTTTTGCCCACTTACTGTCCTTTTGTCACAGTCACAGGAGACCAGGAGCAGCAGGCGGGGTCAGGAGATGACTTCCTGCTCTCCCCAGTAAAACTATCATTAGCAGCTGCTTCCTAGCTAACTGCCATCCTGATTTACTGCCGCCCAGGGTGGAAGGAGGGGGGCGCGCACAGGGGAAGCCTCATGGCTCCTCTTTCACTCGCTGTCTGTCTCGCTTTCAGGCCAAAAGGGTAGACTGCTAAGCCAAGGACCCCGAGCTTGAAAGGAAACTTAATCCAACGCTTCTTTCCGTCCTGGAATTTATGCTCTTCTCGTGCTGTTGGGTGCGTCCCTGCGTTCGGAAAACGGAGCGAGATTTACAGCCGAGCCGTTTCTTTTTTAAAACCTACCTGTTTTGCGGGACACACACACGTTCGGAAGCGAGCGGACGCGCACTTCCACGTGAGGTGGTTGCCACAGTTGTTGGGACGGGGGCTGGTGTTGATGACCTTTCCATATATTGCCGTGTGAGGCAAGTGGCCGCAGACAGCAGAAATGCGGGTCTGGATTTACAGCTCGGGGCGATTATGTCGAGGGGAGTTGTTTCTCTGCTGGGATGTGCATTCCTCCTGATGGTTCCTCGTGAGCTAACCTATACTTAACCTCAGCTCGTTTTAGCTCATTCAGATCAGGGAAAGGACTCGCTCTGCGTCTCTGAACGCCGGGCATTTAGCAGGGTGTGTCGCTCTGAGACGCCTGCTTTTGGGATGCTTGTCCTCACACAACACCTCAGTCCAGAACTGATCAGAAAGGTCATTTTCCAGTCATTTCAACCAAACCGCCAGTGTAACCATGAAAAGAAAAAATATGTAATTATTTCCATTTTTATGCATCACATTTACATTACATTTATATTTAATCATTTAGCAGATGCTTACAACTGAGGACAGTAGATACAATCAAAACCATCAAGAACTTGCTTTGACAAGTCTTGATACACAAGAAAACAAGTAGATAGAACTAAAAAAGAATACAGAGCACTAGTGTTAGATGGTCTTTTTTTTAAATAAATAAATAAAAAGAAAACATACGTACCAATACATACATATATAATACATTGTTACATTTATAATACAGCATTAAATATCGTAGAAATTATTGCAGTATTGATTTATTTTATTTTACAAGCAAATAAATAAACAATCACATACATAAATGCATACATGCATACATAAAGAGATAATATAGGGGAAAAAAAGAATGAAAGATTGGGTGTAAATATTGGGTGTTTAAACTGAATTAGACAGAATGCTTTTACACCTCACGGTTTTATATAAATTATTTTTAAACATAATTTTTTCTATTTATTTATTGCATTATGTGTGCTTTAGAATGCCAATATACAAAAGTTGCTGATATATTGTTCTAGCTAATCCTACTTTCAAAAGCAGAACTTAGTAAATTAGAAAATCAAAAGAAGTAAATAAGAAAATTGAAAAAGATTCTTCTCTGAACTTGCTAAAAAAAAGAGAATATTTATTTTTATGCACCAGTGTAACTATTGCATTATTGCAAGTATTGTTAGTTGCATTATGGAATCATTTTATTTCCCCAAAAGAAAAGAAAAGAAAGAAAGAAAGAAAGAAAGAAAGAAAGAAGGAAAGAAGGAAAGAAAGAAAGAAAAAATAACGGGGGGAAAAAACAATGTGAATATTTGATGTGAATATTTGTTTGTTTGTGGATTTTTTTTAACATCATCATGGTTTCATATGAATTATTATTTGTAAACACATTACTTTTCTAGCTATTTATTGTATTATACAGTAGTGGCCAAAATTTTTAGAACACCAGCTAAAAAAATCTTTTGCTGTAGTGTGTCATTAGGAAATATCAGTTTACATGCATCAAGAATCCTGCCTGCAAAGCTACAGTACTGTTAAAAGTTATAGGCACTTGTGTGAAAATGCTGTCAAAAATAATGTCATAAATAGATTTTCCTTATCAATTAACTTCTATTAACTAAATTAAATCAACATTAGGTGTGACCATTGTTTCCGTTCAAAGCAGCTTTTGCCCTAGAGGTGCACTTGCGCGTAGTTTTTCAGGTAGCTTTACAGGTAGGTTTCTTGAAGCATCTTGGAGACATTTACACAGTTCTTCTGGATTTAGCCTTTCTCAGCTTGTTCTGTTTATTAATGTCATTCCAGACAGAATGGATGATGATCAGATCTCAGTGTGGAGCACTGGCTGTTGTCAGACTCCTTGTGCAAACAAAAATCTTACTAGATTATTGCAGTTAATGGCAAAATGAGTGTTTGGAAATGTAACTGACACACTACAGCAAAATATAGAAATAACTCACTTAAAACCATTTTGACCTGTTGAAAATACTAGTGTTCTAATAAGAGAGTGTTCTAATCTTTTGAGACTAACATTTCTGATACACTGTATTTTTTCGAACTGATTCCATTTCCAGAAGTAGAATTCCAAAAATGCCAAAATTCTGTAGACTTACGTTGATTGACTGTGTAAAAGGAGTGAGCACTGAGTGAGTCATGAGCTCCAGAGGTCACAACACTGACATAAACCCATCACAGCATCGCCCTACACCATGATACAAGCAGCGCTCCCTGATGATGCTCAGAAATGTCAAAATGGCTATGATGAGTCATCGGTTATGAAGAGCAATGAGTGTTTTGTTTGGGATTTTTCAGGCCATCTTGGGTGTACTCATCATTTTACACACAGAATGAAACTGGTCAGATCAGCAAGAAAGAATGATAATGACCAGGATAGTTTCTGATAAACTGCTAATCTGAATAGTCACCATAATGTTAAGTTGTTAGCTTAATAGCAAATAACTTTATGCTGTACTTGGCATGTGAAAAAAAAAAAAAAAAGAAACACACACAACAAAATAATTAAAGCTTATTCCAAGCACAGAAACTAAAATTAAAATAAATGACTTTCTTCTGTGGAGGACAAAAGGAAATTTTTAATGTCCATTTTTAGTGAGCAAGCTGGTTCATAAAGATATATTATGACTTGTAGTGTAGTCACATGTGCTACATTCATTTTTAGTTTAGCTCTTAGTATAATTGCCTTGTTTGACGTGTGATTTACATGCTGCAAGAATAGACTCTTTACTGTAGACTTTAATAGAGTAAGGTAGAGTTCCAGACTATTTTGGTTGTGTGTGTGTGTGTGTTGAGGGAAATATATAAATGACAAAAAACAACTTCCTGTGCAGCAGTCAGGCAGGATAAGGCTTTGCTGTATAGTGAGCTCCCAGCCGGGGCCCTGGAGGATGCTCAGAGGAAGTGGGATGTGGAAGACTAACAGTTCTGGGAAGAGGGGAAAAAAATAAGGTGGAAAGAATCAATGCTCCTTTATGCCAAAGGTAGAGAAGCTTTATTCCGTTATCCTCTCTGGTCCTTAGCAGCACTGGGCATCTGTGTGTGGAGTATGTGTACGTAAAGGCTCACAGCACTAATCACAGCAGTGGAAAAGGTACCGGTGCCCTTCCACCCTGCGGGCCGCCTGCCTCAGACTCAAGGTGGCTAATTACAGGCAATTTCACTTGGAACTCAATTAGTTCCAGCACATTTTTCACTCCCTAGATTGTCTTATTGAGGAATTATAGCTGAAAACACCATAAAAACTTTGTTGTCAGTGGTTTGGAGCCCTATAGAGAATTAAAAACCCTTTCCAGATAGCATCAGTCATGCACGTAGCCGAGTGCACGCTTACTGTATAGCCAGGCGTTTGGAGCGATCAAATCTGACTGCTTGCGGTTGGCCTGAGCAGCAGGAAAGCTTTTGATGGACAGCAAATCCAGCTATGCTCAGACCTCTAATGCTAACCGCTAACCTGTAAAGCATGCAGACCACAAGACACGTTCCTCTGGCTTGGAAATCTGCTATCCGAAGACCCTAAAGGTTTCGATATACTCCAGCCAAAGATCTTTTTTGCTCTTCATGGTTTCAAACTCCCAAAACAAACTTCAAACAAAGTATACTTCAAGGATTAGTTCACTTCCAGAATAAAAGTTCCTGATAATTTACTCATCCCCATGTCATCCAAGATGTTCATGTCTTTCTTTCTTCAGTCGAAAAGAAATTAAGGGTTTTGAAGAAAACATTCCAGGATTTTTCTTCATATAGTGGACTTCAGTGGTGGCTGATGGGTTGGAGGTCAAATTGCAGTTTCAATGCAGCTTCAAAGACTCTATAACAAGGAGGCAAAGGCTCTAGAGCCGAGGAATAAGGGTCTTATCTAGTAAAACGATTGGTCATTTTCTAAAAAAAAAAAATGTATATACTTCTTAACCACAAATGTTCATCTTGGACTAGCTCTGTGATACGCATGTGTGACTTGACGCATTACGTAATCACGTTGGAAAAGTCAGGTGCGGTTAGTCCTTCGTCTGTATACCCTGGTTCAGAAAGGTAGGGTAGGGCGAAAAAATCTCATTTTCTCCTCCAACTTCAAAATCATCCTACACTGTTGTTTTATCTTTTTTGTAAAGCCCATTTGACTTTCTTTGCACCTTTGCTTTGGGGGGGTCGGTACTTCCGCCTACGTCATGCTTGACCTTTCCAACAAGGCTGGACTAGTGCAAGACAAGAACTTGTTGTTAAAGAGTATATAAATTTGTGTTTTCCTTAGAAAATGACTGATCGTTTTGTCTCTTATTCCTCGGCTGGGATCGTGCTAGAGCCCTTTGAAGCCGCAATGAAACTGCAATTTGGACCTTCAACCTATTGGCTCCCATTGAAATCCACTATATGGAGAAAAATCCTGGAATGTTTTATTCAAAAACCTTAATTTCTTTTCACAATCTGAATCTGAAATCAATCTGAAAATGCCTCACTTAACCAGATACTCTGGGCCAAATATCAGAACCAACTGAGGTCCTGGACAGGATTTTTTTATGTCGGGAGGAGTAAGGCCCTGTCTCAAATGGCACCCTAAACCCTCATGGCCCGCACTTTCGTGACGTAATGCTGCTTTCACTGTTGGGTAGAAGTCTGTTGAATTGCATATTGAGGGTGCATAGCAGCTGCAAAGGGGGGTGCTCCCGAGCTCCCTTTCGAACACTAAAATGACGAAAGGGACACCCTACGGTCTCATGGACCATATATCTGCAATACCAAAAGTGCACATGAAATGTGCCATTTGGAACAGGGTCTAAATCAGGGATAAATCGATCTTAGCATACAGTGGAAGGCATAGCCTTTCAAAGTGTACTCGATGTGATACCATGCACAAAAAGAAACTGAAGAAACTAAAGAAAGACACTCTAGTGTACACACAAAGAGCGAAGTGTATGGTGGACTTTAAAGTCAAACAACAGAGAGCTCACAACAACCCAGAAAACTCTTACAACAGCATAGCAACATGCTAAAAATGCTCAAAACTTCTAAGAAACCTTATCCAATATTTCAATATCCAGGCAACCTTCCTAAACACTTAGCATCAGTGTAATAAATTTTGCAAGAACAAAAAACACTCATTGCCTTCAAAAAATGAAAATAGATGTTAGCTTTCCTCAATACTGTCTCTACTAAGTCCATTTTTGTTGTTGCTTATGTAGTACATGGTGCTTTCAGTATGTTGTTGATGGCTTACATTATTGCTTCTGACCTCTGTACTCTGTTTTGGACTATGTATGGGTCTGGTTTTGACCGCTGCTTCTATTTTTTGTGCACTTCGTGCTGGTTCTCTCTCAGCAGGTCCTATGGGGCCACATTAGGCTATGTCCGGTTATAGCCGGTTTATTGGTCACACAGTTCTGGCCGGCCCATTTTGGATTGGTCTGGTGTGGTTTCGTGCCACTGGGTGGCCAGCCTAGGACTTAATGAAGGGGGCCCATTTGTGAAATTACTCAAAAGACTTCAGGTCCCCAAAGCTTTTGCTCCCCCCATTATCTCTCCGCCCTCCCCCACCGCGCCACTGATTGCGCGTCATTAACGGGCCGACATCGGCTCTGCTGCTGGGAAGGTATGCCTTTGAATCAGAGTTGGGCCACATGTGCCTTTGAACTCTCTTGTTATCTGCGCTACGCCACACACTTTAGGGCTTTTCGATAAGACGGCTGATTTTGTGGTGGGGGTTGGCGATTTACTTGAGTGTGCCATTTTTGGTACTTATGTGCTCTGTTTTAAAATCTAGCGCGCTGCCTACCAAGTCAGCTTTTTACGCCATCATAGACATATTTCTGTTTAAAAAAGCACGTTGCATGAATATGTTGTCTACTTAAGACCAAAGTATATTTCGGTTTTGATGTGTACCCAATTGTCCGCGTACAGTACGCGACACAAATTTTGTCACCAGAATAGTGCGCGCATACTGTACATGCACCATTCGAATTTTGTAACCGCACATACTATGTATGCACATTGACTTGGTTTTGCATTAATCAGTTGTTCCACAAGGTGGCAGCACTGGCCCAGGTCGTTGTTTCATAGTAGAAAACGAAACAAAAGAGATGGAAGAACAGATGACTGCATTGACAAGCGCTTGTGTGAGAGGTTTACGCGATAGCAACAACTTTAGTTTAAAAGAGTATGTTTTATCGGTCATAACTTTGGCAGAACATTTGAGCGGACACTAGACAAAGAAAGTTTTCTAGAGAGCATGTGTCGACCACCGGCGTTCACATACATCTCAAATTGAAGTCAAAGTGTAATTGGGCATTTAGATACCTCATTTTGGCAAGCAGTCCTAAGGCAATCAATTCGATAATGCATTGTGTCAAGTCAAGGGGAAAAAGCCAAGATGGCGGATGAAGTAAGCAAAATTTCTTCAGTAATATATGTTAAATATTTCTGCTCAAATACATCAACTGTTTTACCAAATATTTGAGAGTTATGTCTTTGTGCTTATATGCGCCTTATACCAGTAGTTTAGCAACATGCTAACACCAAACCATGTTGGAATAAATAGACTAAAGGCCTTCATATACAAATTAGAGAATGAACTGGCGATGCGTAACATGAAAAATGCAGTATACCTGGGTCTTTAGGTTTCATTTGGTTATGATGCAGCCTCAGAAGACAGCTGCCTATGTAGGCAGTAGACAGCAAGGCAGCTCACTAGTTTTTTATATCTATGTCGGCCTCATACTGCTTGAGTACTTAGGCCCAGAGTTTTTTAGACCTGCAGTGTAAACATCTGAAAGGGTCTGTGTTTTTAATTATCTCCAGCAGTCCGGCCCCAGCTATCCTCCTAAACGTATTTTTAAGTCATGTCGGCTCAGGCTCTTTTGGCAGCGCTTTGAGGGACGCCTGTATTATTTTTGGCCAGCAGTTCTAAGGTCTTTGTATGAACACGAAGGGGAAACCAAGGCCTGGCCAGGCTGGACCGAGAGAGAAAGATAGAGAGCGAGCTCCGGCCAGCCACCTCTCGCACAGCAGGAGTTTAGCCTCAAACATGGAAAACTCAGTTTGAGTGGCACGACATTGTCTGATGCCAGTGAACTAATGGGGGATGGATTGTACAGCCATGAATGGCTTGAAAAATATGGTTAATCAAAGAGAGATTAGGTATATCACAGTCCTGTGATGTTATCACTAGTCAAAAACAATATCAGGTGAGAGGTTTGGAAAATGAATGAATGCAAAATAAAATAAAATAAAAAATTTCTCTCACTTTCAGCTGCTCACATTGTGTTTTACCAGTACGCATACTTATTTGCTTTTCATCCACTTTTTTAATTGGCACATTTTATATAAAATCAAATAGAAATACAATCTTTTGGCTACACCAAAATAAAATAAAATAAAATAAAATAAACTGTTTAACCTGTCCCATATTGAGAATTTGCAGGTTATGTATAGTTTCCAACAAAATAGGTTTCACATTCTCATTCTGATTCTGGATGGCATTTTATTGGATACTGCATATATCCAAGATAAATCTTGAATAATTTTGGTTTGTTTTCCCGGAAGAGAAAGACTTCAATTTCAAATGTGCTAAAAGTGAGTTATGTCTACCACTAGCACCTCAACGCTAACAGACAACCACAAACAACCAACATTTACACTCGTTTCTGTCAATCTCTCACTATTCCAGCAAGTTTCTTTTAGTCATATTTTGACATACGTTCTTCTAACCACGTAAATCTTTTTAAAGCTGGAAGTGTGTGTGTGTGTTTGAGCTCACACTCCACCTGGCAGGTGGTTGTTGAAGGCATCCGGTTCAACCAAAGGAAGGATCACGTCCAGACTCTCAGCCACTAATCACTTCCCATCTGCCCAGCCGCCCTGCCTGCCTGCCCGCCTCACTGTCTGTCGTTCTGTCTGTCTATGTAGTCCACCTCCGCAGGCTGTCTGTCTGCACCATTCTTATGTTTTGTGTTTAACGACTGGGCTGGAAACTTTGCGCTGGAGCTCATCCAGACAAGAGAGCTCAAATCCTGCGTTTCTGTTCATACGTTTAAAGCAGACATGTGGCCGTTTTCATTCACCTCTTCTGTTTCAGAGTCTCAGTTTTAGTCCTAAAAGAGAGCAGTTGTACATTGATGCAGTTTTGTCGCTCATCATTGACTGAATCGATGCACCTCAGTAACATGCGAATGTCTTGATTTTGAGGTGTTCTGTACGTCTCTCTGGTGATGTTACGAACCGGAGCTGTTGGTTTTGTGTGTGATGGCCTATATCCCAGCATGCTGGAATCATTTTGAGTTCCTCTAATAACAGGGAGACTTCAGAGGTTTTTACAGATCCTGCGGCCTGAGGCCTGATTTTTTTGTTTAATTGCACACTGAAGTTGAGCCACGTCACGTCGGATTGACTGCACTGACGTGCGCGTCTGTGTTTATGTGCAGTATATGGCAGTATGTGTGGTGTATTAATGTTTAGTTGTGAATTGATGCCAGTCGCCCATGAGGTCATGGAAAACCGCATTTACTCGGCAAAACACCTGTCTGTGATCGGGACTGTCTTTTTCTTCAAATTTCCTGGACAGTACATGTACTGTTTTCAGCTCTTGTTTTATTCTTGTATTATGTCCATAGGTCGTTTGAAACTGAGTTTGTCTTTTTTATCTTTTCTTCTTCAGACTGCCACCGACAGCTCCTCAAACTCATCTCAGAAGAAGGAGCTCGCTACACAGCTAGTGGCCACCTCCACCTTCTACGAGCCTCATCCACATCGCTGCATTCTGCAGTACCGGCCACCCGAGCGCTACAGCCTGGATCAGGTGCGTCATGTGGATCGTATAGGAGCCGTAGCAATATTTGCATGAGTTAATGAATATTCATACATCTAGATCAGGGATACTCAAATGTCCTAGGTCAGAGGCCTCTTTTAGAAATGTAGAACATACACTACCGTTCAAGTTTGGAGATATTTTTTTAAAGTGGACATCAGAGCTAAAATTTCACTTTTACATGGTGTTTGCATATTAATGTGTCTTAGCAGAGTGTGGACACAACAACCCTACAATGATAAAAAAAATCTATTCACTTCTTTTGTTTTTAATTCCCAAAAACCTAAACAGTCTCAATTATCAAGCCGTTTTGATTGTCTGAGCAGTATGATGTCATACTGCTCATGCCCCGCCCACAACTGCTGACGGACAATCCCATTTAGCTTACTTTCCAGCCCTCAGCCAGTTGTACAGCAATGTCCTGTAAGCAATGCAGGTGTTTTGTAGTTGGATTTAAAAGTTAACATAAGAGTGTTCATTTTCTTTCGACATCAGAGCCACAGAGAACGCAGTGCATTAGTTTTGTTTTTGATGGTAATGCAAAGCCAATAGAAGGCAAGCCTGCAACCTTTAGCCAAAAACTTCCAATTTGGGAAAGGAAACTGGAGGCTGTTTTCACTGACCGTAGGTCACTGACTTTTTGGGACAGGTGGTATTCAGCTTACGGCACTTCTCATTCATTGCTATGGTATCCGTAAACGGCAATTGAGTGTCGCACTGAACTGAAATTCAATGATGTCAAGGCTGTAATGTGATTGGTTATCAAGGCAGACGTGATCTAAGTTGACTGTTACGCTTTCTCCAATAGTAAGTAATACAGACCCTCTCATCTTCCAATTATAAGAACATCTCTGGGTAACGCACCACTGAATACACAAAAAACAAAAGAGAGGGGTGGAGTGAGCAGTAGCTCATTAGCATTTGAAGATACCTGCACTGAAACGGCCATATATTTTTATTTTATATATATGTATTTTTCTTCAATATCTTAGATGCTTCTTATTTACTAAGGAAAGCAAATTAACTACAATACGTTTGAGAAGTCAGGGTTTAGGGATACAATGAAATGATAAAGAGTTGAATTTATTGGGGCAAGAACCATGTTTAAGTCATATTTTATTTTTACATTGAAAATAAAATTAAATATACAAAAAATCTATATGAGTTCAGATGCAAAACCCCCTAAAAGCCATCTTGGTCAAAAAATGAGATAATGATACTGAGTGAATGCTCTTGACACATATTATACGTCCATCAAATACTTTTACTTCAAACTTGCTAAACTCGCAGCCTCAGCACAAGTACCAGTACTTAGGCAGAAACCTATACATAAGAGCCTGATAAAAATGCATTTTAGAAAGACGTCAGATGGATTTAGAGGCTTTTGCATCTGAACTCTTCATATATAAATACTATAAATACTACAAATATTAACCATTTCAGTGCTGATACAAAAAAAATGTGGCTGGAATTCTAATAAAATTTTACTGGTGGGCTGGAATTTTGATTCCTGATCTACAATAAAAAGAAAAAAAAAAAACAGATACAAGATAAAATAATTTATATTTATTTTTATATTTATTTGAGCTATATTTAAATAACATTGTTTACAGCTAAAATATATTACATGTTGTTTGACACCAATTTACAATAGTCAGAGCCCATCTACAGAGTTGGTGTTTCGCAGAAGATCATGTAGTGAATAAAAGGTTAAGACTTTTTAGCTTCATATTTTGATTTCATCCAGTCAGAGGATATAAACACATTTGTTATCTTGAGCCAGTTTTAGATAGACATATTGTTTACAATTATCTGCATAAGTGTGTTGTGTTTGGAACAACTTGAAAGTCTGAGAGAGTTTTTTCATTTCGATTTTAAAGGCATGCAGTGTACTCCAGCCTTAAATCAGATTATGTAATAAGTAAAAGAACACATAACATTTAAATTTCTTTTTGAAATTAGAGACATGATTTAATATTGTGAGAGAAAAAAGGAACCACATTATATGATCTTAAAGGCACAGTCATCACTTTTGCACTCTTTGTTCTCTGTCGCCTCTTAGAAGTTCTCCAGGAACCCCTTCCCGTTTGAGGACGAGGAGATCGTCCGAATCAACCCCCGGGAGCGCTGGCTGATCACGGGCTACGAGGACTACCGATACGCTGCCGTGCCGGACAAGTTCATCCAACCCGAGGACTCGGACTCGTACGTTCACATCGCTAAGAACGAACCCTTAAAGCACGACTATAACTACCCCTACGTGCCGAGTTCCGACTTCAGCCAGTGCGACCTCAAGAGCCACTGCGACAGCAGCGGCGGGGGCGTTGTGGCCACCCAGCCGCGGGCGTTCAAGCTCAAGGGCAAGCGGCGGAAAGAGGACGGAGAGCGATCGCGCTGCGTCTACTGCCGGGACATGTTCAACCACGAGGAGAACCGGCGCGGACAGTGCCACGACGCCCCCGACCCCATCCGGACCTGCATCCACCGGGTCAGCTTCATGTGGTGCGCCGACAGCATGCTTTACCACTGCATGTCCGACCCGGAGGGCGACTACTCGGACCCGTGCTCGTGCGACACCAGCGAGGAACGTTTCTGCCTTCGCTGGACGGCCCTGTTGGGGCTGTCGGTGTTGGCGCCCTGTCTGTGCTGCTACCCACCGCTTCACGTGTGCCACCGCTGCGGCGTGGCCTGCGGTTGCTGCGGAGGAAAGCACAAGGCCGTCGGTTGAAAACCCCGCCCGCCCGTCCCGAACGAACCCTAAACACGCCCCTCGGAACGCTAGCACTGAGGAGGGCAGGAGCGGACCAAACCGACGGCGCCCGAAGTTGGCGCTTTACTTTACGGCCTCTCCTGGTTCCAGAAAACAATTGGTGCATTGACTGGCTTGAAGACGTTCTCTTTTGGTTTGTTTTTATAAATATGAAAATATATATATATGTGTATGTTTTTTTCTTTCCCTTTTGTTGTGGACGTTTCTCTCGGTTCCTCGTGAAAGAAATGGCTCTTTTGTCAGGTGGCTCCTGGAGCCTTCATGTCATGCATTACTTATGCAGGTACTTTATATTTTTTACACTGATTTGACTTTTCAAGAACTTGAATCGCTTGTTGTTTTTACGGCGCGCCGTTTCGGTTTCGTGGCCAGCAAAGGGAGGAATCCGCTGTTTACTCTTCCCGTGCATAAACTGGCATTTATATCCCAAGCCCTTTAACCGTCGTTCAGAACAATAACAATGAGATTAGCTCGAGACACTAAACCTGTAGTCGGAAGCGTCCATTCGTAGTGCGTCTGTGGGAGAGCGTGTGTTTCGGTGCCTGCGTGCGTGTTGTTGTAAAGGAATGATAACATTGTATCACAGCATAGTATTGTCGTTATTATATTTAAGCCAAATTTACATAAGCTGCATCCAGAGTATATGTAAATACTGTATACTCATATGTATATGTTTCAAATCGAATTATTGTAATCACCTTCGACAGCCACAGCTGCGCTTCAGACATGGGACGTTCTCCTTAGAGTTGACTTATTTTGGAGGCCAGGGTGGCTTTTGATGCATATTTGATATCCAAAGATTATTTTTGTCATATTTATTCTCGCGGTCAATTGAATCACCAGCCAAAGGGAGGGGAAAAAAAAAAAAAACAGAGAGAAATCATCAGATTGTGGGCAAAAAAAGCACAGCCATATGAGGAAAGAGGAGTTTCCAGTGAGCCCACGCTACTTAAATTGCAAAAAAATCATTTTTTAATCATATTTTTTTGTCTTGAAAAACTTTGAATTTTACCTTATTTGTATTAATTTATTATAGATTTCTTTTGATTTAAACAAACCTCACAATATAATTAGATTTATGCTTAAACAAGTCAGTACAAAACAATGTCTTATGCAGTTTTAGGATGTTTAGATACAGTTGAGATCAAAAGTTTACACCCCCCTTTCAGAATCTACAAAATGTTCATTATTTTACCAGAATAAGAGGGTCATACATAATGCATGTTAGTGTTTATTTAGAACTGACCTGAATAAGATATTTTGCATTAACAACATATAGTCCACCAGAAAAAAAAATAGTTGAATTTATAAAAAAAAATGGTCCTGTTCAAAAGTTTACACCCCCTTGATTCTTAATACGGTTTTTTACCTGAATGATCCACACCTGTGGTTTTTTGTTTACTGATAGTTGTTCTCGAGTCACTTGTTTGTCCTAAACAGTTAAACTGCCTGCTGTTCTTCAGAAAAATCATTCAGGTCGCACAAATTGTTTTTGTCTTCTGGGAAACATGTAAGTATCTTCTGTAGCTTCTGAAGGGCAGTACTAAATGAAAAAAATATGATATTTAGGCAAAGTAAGAAAACACATCTCCATTCTGTTCAAAAGTTTTCACCCTCCGGCTCTAAATGCATCGTTTTTCCTTCTGGAGCATCAGTGAGCATTTGAACCTTCTGTAATAGTTGCATATGAGTCCCTCAGTTGTCCTCAGTGTAAAATACACAAAAATGCAGGAAAACCAAAGAATTTGTGAGACCTTTTCTGGATTTTTCTGAAGAACAGCAGACAGTTTAACTGCTCAGAATATGAAGAACCATCTCTAAAAAACAAACAAACAAACAAACAAAAAAACACCACAGTATTAAGAATCAAGTGTATGTAAACTTTTGAACGGGGTCATTTTTATCTATTTAACTATTATTTTCTCCTGTGGACTATATGTAAACATCTTCTATGTGAAATATCTTATTCAGGTCAGTACTAAATAAAAAAAAAAATAACATGCATATTGTATGATCTTTCTTATTTTGGTCAGATAATTAACATTTTGTAGACTCTGAAAGAGGAGAGTAAACTTTTGACTTCAACTGTATTTTTTACCAGAGAACAAGACAAAAATATGAATTAATAAAATGATTTTATGCCATCTATTTAATTTCATATATTCTCCGGAGGGAAAACACTAAAGCGCTAAATCTTTTTTCCCTTACTGACAGCTCATTTGTCTCTAGAAATGGAAGGAATTGTTGTCTCAAAGATGTTTCCAACTCCAGTCCTGTTCTCTAAGAAAATCAAAAGGAAACAGAAAAATAAGCTTGATTTTAAGGGTGCTTTACAGAGGGACGTTTGCCAAACCGATCTCCACTTTCTTCATGACAATAACGTAACGCCTTAATTTTTTGAGAGGACATTAAAATGAATCAATGCAGTTCCTCAAAGAAAAGAAAATAGTGAAAGATATTTTTCTATTATATATATAAAAAAGTAACAACACCCCAATAGATAGGCCTTTCTTTAAAAAAGTGCTCCAGTTATTGCGGGAGTCAAACGGCATGGTACAATCGTCGAGGCGGCTCGTATGTGTCGAGTCCGTCTCCATCACCTCACCCACCCCTGTGAAGGACTTCATTGGTTAACCGGTCACCTTCCCCTGCTCGTGCTTTGTCTGAATAAATCATCCAGTGACAAAGCAGTGCTCTCATAGATACTCAAAGTGTATGTGAGCAGTCAAAGAATGTACAGTATATGTGCGTCAGAAGCTTCTTCGTGTTATATAAACGTTCAGCCTCAAAACCATGTGGTGTGTTCTCAAATCACAGTGTGAAACTCTTAAAAATAAAGGTTGTGTAATGGTTCGTTGAAGAACCTCTTCTCAACATGAACCGTTTTTTGTTCTAAAGGTTCTTTGGAGATCAAAACAAGTGTTTGATGTCACATTGGTTCAAAGATTGGTTCGGAATCGCATACTACTCCTACTACTGCTGCAGTATGTAGTGTGCATTTTTTTTTTTTGGTATGCAAATTACATCCAAGCGACATTTACAAGAATTTTGTATACTATCCCACAATGCAACACAGTTGACTTGACCTTCCATTTTTTTTAATGGGATGGATGAAAATATAATTAAGGCCTGTTCACACCAAGAGTGATAACTGTAATAATTCGTTCAGGTGGATTCTGATTGGCTGTCAGTATTTCTATCATTCTTCATCTGAACAAAATGTTTATGATTCCAATTTTGTGATTCTAATTCTGTGTTGTTTTCATTACAGTTGCTGTAAACTTCCAAATTCTCATAGAAATGCAATGATTATAGTTATAGTTATCATTCTTGATGTGAACAGGCTTAGAAAGTCAGCCTCAATTTTTTAACATTTCGTTTTTGGCTTGTTTGATCAGGTTAGCCCTTTAACTGTCACCGTCCCCTCTGTTTACTTCATCATATTACAAATAAATCCTAATCTAATTATGACAACTATACATCGTTGGAAAGGTCTAAGACTCCTAAATAGATATTTTATCACATTTTGTGTTACGAATTATGTAGGAAAAGTAATAGATTAATATATGTCAAGAGTGCAACTTAAAAAAATCTACATCATAACATGAGTTCTGACCTTTGTCACAAAAGACTTTCTTCGTTGCCTTTTTCCCTATCACATTTTAGAAATCATAAGAAATTGTATATCAGTTCAAAACTTAAAATCTCAAAATTCATCCTTTGAAAGGCATTTTAAAATCAGACTTAGTATTACCACAGAAAATGTACATCAAAATCATATTACAAAATGTTTTCATTCATAATTTTTATTTTTTTTTAAAAGTCTGGATAGTGCATTTTTATGTCTGTGTTAAAAAATGGGCGTGACAGTTAAAGGGTTAGAAATAAATATGTATTTAACACAACATTTTAATAAAAAAAATTATTTAATTATTATTATTTATAAAACAAATGTTTAAAAATAATAATTATCATTATTAAATGTTGAAATAATCATGCAGTGTGAAGAGGTGATGTGGTAATAATGTGATTATTGTGGAATTACATAAATTACTGTGAATTACTGTGCTGTATACAAAATTACATTATATACAAAATAGTATTCAGTTAACATTCAGTTCTGCTAGTATTCCGAATTTTTTTTTTTTTTTTTTTTTTTTTTCAGGTTTCAGGTTTAAATGAAAAACAAACATTCAATGTGGTCTCTGACTTTTGTAACTTTTCTAAAGAACCATAGAACTACAAAAGGTTGATGTTGTAAAAGCCTTTATTTTTAAGAGTGAGGTGCTGCTGTGTGGTTTCACTCTCAGAAAAAAGGTACAAAAGCTATCACTGGGCTGGTGTTTTTGAAAAAGGTCCAACTTTGTATCTTATTTACCCCGAAAAAGTGCATTTTAGTACCTTAAAGGTACATATTAGTACTTAAATGGTATATTTTAGTATATCTTAGTTTTGAAAAGGTGTTGCCCCAGGGGCAACTTTTGTACCTTTTAGTCTGCGAGTGTTGATTAGTGTGTCTCTTCACTGGAGTCCTCTCGCTAATGGGTGGCGGGGGAGGAAGCTGGGGTTGTCAGCTGTCACTGTGTCCTTCATTCACCACGTGTCCTTTCTGTATCCGAGTATGTCAGCTTCTGCAATACGGCTGTCATCTGAGCTTAGAGAAGAGCTGCGTTTTATTTTTCTATCTGTGGTAATGGAAAGTTAACCAAAAGCATTGTGTATGAACGTCTGTCCTGGCGGCGTCTTGCTACGACACACATTTACCTGTTAAAAAGTGCCTGAAGCATCATGTTAATCTATCTCCTTGTATACTAAAAAAAGAGAAAAGAAACAGAAAAAGTTAAAAACTGAAATAAACCCTATTGTATTGATTAGTTTTGTTTTTTACAATCCAAATTTTTACCTCTGTAAAAAGCAAAAAAATCTATATCAAGTGTATGATGTACATTTTTATTTCTATTTTTTTTAATCGTTTCTAACATGTATGATCAATGTAGCTCCTGCTTTTAGGAAAAGATGGAAAAAAAGAAAGTACTTTGTAAATACCAGTTGATCATATCGGAACGACATGACGGCCCGGCCGCTGTGCAGTTCTACATGTTTGTCATAGGTCCCAATAAAAATGAAAGAAACCAGTAACCCGCCTACGTTCCTGCTGTTTGCCACCTTTGCCAAGCTACTGTTCACTTAAAAAAAATGCAAATTGATCATTTTGGTTGGTGTTAGACTTTGACCCAGTATTATTTGAGGATCATAGAGATACTGTTAGAATTTGAATTTGAATATTTAAAAAAACTTATTTCCTGTTTTCATTGAAATTGTACTTAAAGTGTTAGTAGTTTTTGTCATTTTTGATCGTTTTTACGAATTGAATTGAATTAATATAGTTTTTTTTATGTTTATATTTTGTTTTCATTTTAAAATATTGTGTTAAGTTTTTGACATTTTGACTTTTTATTAATATTTTGAATTAGTTTTTAGTTTTCAGTTTAATTTTAATTGAAATATTTGTCATTTTTTTAGTTTTTATCTATGTACTTTTTTATTAAAATACAAATTAGTTTTTATTTTATTTTTAATATTTTCTGTTTTAATTTTAATTTTAGTTATATTAGTCATTTTGTAATTTTTGTTTTGTAATTTTTGTTTGTTTTTATGAATAGAATTGAATTAATATTTTGAATTGTTTTTTATTTTTATATTTTCTGTTTTCATTTTAATTTTTTATTTTATTTTTTTATTTTTATATATACATTTTAATTTTAATTGGAGTATTTGTAACTTGTCATTTTTGTCATTTTTATTAATATTTTGAAGTAGTTTTTATTTTTATAATTTCTGTTTTAATTTTAGTTGAAGTATTAGTCATTTTGTAATTTTTGTTAGTTTTTTTCTACTGTTTGTACTTTTTGCTAAAATATTATGAATTTGTTTCTCTTTTCTGTTTTAATTTTATTTTTAAAGTATTAGTCGTTTTTGTCATTTTGTCATATTTATTAATATTTTGAATTAGTTTTTATTTTATATTTTCTGTTTTCATTTTAATTTTAGTTAAAGTAGTAGTTTTTGTAATGTTTGTTAGTTGTTGTCTATAGTTTTTATTAAGATTTTGCATTAGGTTGTATTTTATCAACTTTCTGTTTTCACTTAAATTTAAGTTGAAGTATTAGTAGTTTTTGCCATTTTTGTCTATGTAGTTTATTAATATTTTTTATTTATAATTGTATATTTTCTGTTTTCATTTTAATTTTAGTGAAAAGTATTAGTAGTTTTTGTCATTTTTGTTAGTTTTTATCTGTGTAGTTTTTATTAATATTTAAAATTAGTTTTTATATTTTCTGTTTTCATTTGAATTTTAAAGTAGTAGTTTATATCATTATTGTTCATGTAGTTTGCATTAATATTTAAATTAGCTTTTATATTTTCTGTTTTTATTTTAATTTTACTTGAAGCATTAGTTTTTGTCATTTTGTTAGTTGTTGTCTATTTTATTAATATTTTGAATTAGTTTTTATTTTTATATATTTTTGTATTTATTCTAATTTAGGTATAGTTTAAGTCATTGTATTATTATTATTATTATTATTATTATTATTATATAAATATAAATGTTTATGAAGATGTTATTACTTTTTTTTTTTTTTTTTTTTGCTATATCTTTACATCAAGTTAAACAAAATGAAAATGACAAGTGTTGAAAGAGACAACTAGCTGAAATAAGTAAAAAAAATAATAATTAAGGCTTTTTTAATATTTTATTTTAGTTCAATTTTATTTTAATTTAAGTGATTTTTTTATGGTTTTATAGTTAACTATAGTTAACTTGAGATAACCCTGCTTTGGCCTCCTGTGTGTCCTGTTGAACTCAATGACATTTTGGTGTCCTTTAGCCGTCAATTCACCCATACAAACTGGTCATTGGCTCTCAGTAAGCTGTAATCAATCAAAATTGCAGATGGACCACGTGACGCTCTTCCCCCGGCTCCTAATGTGCTTCGAGCCAGACGTGACTGCAGCGCTTGCATCTGGACCCAGAAGCCTTTGAGCAGCTCAAACATGTGAAAGCCATACAGGACATTAAGCTGTTTCGCTCAGGATGTTTCTGAAAAAGCATATGGACGATTATCTGGCAAGAAAAGAGGGGGGAGAGAAATGTCCCCAAAGGCTTGGCCTGCTATGCTGCTTGGTGACTGCAAATAGCATCAGCCTCCACATGTGCAAACATTTAAGACGTATTTTCTCGTAATGAGGTCACTTTTTTCTTGCTTTAAAAGAAAGGAAGCAATTCCTTACCTCTGCTAAGGGCCTTTTCGCCTGCAGCTTTTGGAATTCTGATTAAGATACGAGGCCCCTCAAAGTTCCTCAACGCCATCGATTCAGCCTCTGTGAAAGATTTCAGATCATCCAGTTTAAAAGCTAACACTAGTCGTAGTTTATATTATTAAAATCACCCAAAAAAGAATATTCTGTCATGATGTTACAAATGTTGCTTATCAAACTGTTGTCGGTAGAAAAAATATACTATCAAATATACTCTTGTCATTCCAAACCCGTAAGACCTTCGTTCATCTTCTGACTCAAATTAAGATATTTTTGATGAAATCCAAGACCTTTCTGAGGGTGGAGGGTCAGAAAGCTCTTGGATCATCAAAAATATCTTAATTTGTGCTCTGAAGATGAACAAAGGTCTCGACAGGAGGGTGAGTAATTAATGACAGAATTTTCATTTTTGGTCAACTATCAACTATCCCTTTAATGGTTACTGTCAACTTTTTGTTTACAACATTCTTTCAAATATCTTGTTTTGTGTTCAACAGAAGAAAGAAACTCATATATCAAACATCACGAGATTGAGTAAATGATGACATAATTGTAACTTTTAGACAAACTATCCCTTTAAATGGTGACCAACTCCAATTGGCAAAAAAATATTGCAATTTAACTTTATTTAACTTAAAGGGGTCATCAGATGCCCATTTTCCACAAGTTGATATGATTCTTTAGGGTCTTAATGAAAAGTCTATAATATACTTTGGTTAAAAATTCTCAATGGTAGTGTAAAACAACACCCTTTTTACCTTGTCAAAATCAGCTCTGCAAAAATCATCTCATTTTAAGGGGTTGTTCCTTTAAATGCAAATGAGCTCTGCTCACCCCGCCCCTCTCTTCTCTCTGTGGAAAGACGGTCTTGTTTACTTTAGCCGCATTCAGCCGTGTTTAGCCGGTAAACTTCCTAACTACCACGTTATAAGAAAAGGCGATCGCAAAGATTCATAAAAAACGCTTATACTCACTTCTGCTGTAAGTGAAGCTGGATCATGAATGATTTGCGTGAACATAGACGGATATATGTAGATTGGGAGGTGCATTCCCTTCACAAACAAACGTAATCCACTGCATCTTCAGTGGCTCAGATGTCGGGAGTAAATGACGACCACTATGTTCATTATTACATCCAGCAACGCAACACCTCAATCGCTCAGTCAGAGACATAATAATATATATTTTACAGAATGCACATAACTAAGCAAAAGAGTGTCCGTTAAAGACGCAGTTATGACGAAGTAGTATGTTCCAGAGCTTGCCTAGTTACTAGTTACTATTCTGCTACAAACTCAAAAGTACATACTTTTAGCAGAGATTTGATTAAAACTACAAACACGCATAAAAAGTGTTTAAAAACTACAAACATGGCGGATATGCAAGTCCGACGGACAGGTAGAGAAAGGGGTTTGTGATAAATAATCAGTGTCTAACCTGATGAAACAGTATTTAATGTTATCCACATTATGTTTAATCTGCAGCAACATTGTTAACTTTTATAATGATACGTTTGGTAAACTTTCTAAACCGTCATTATGCAAACACATGAGCCGTTCACGTCATAAAATCCCACAACTGGCAGATCAACGTGTCTCTTAATTTTTTCCAATAAAGTAGGAAATTAAATTAAACGAACTGTGGATGATGTTAACTGTGACAAGAATTTAACAGGGCAGTTTAAACAGTTACAGAATGCACATAACTAAGCAAAAGAGTGTTCGTTAAAGACGCAGTTATGACGAAGTAGTATGTCCCAGAGCTTGCCTAGTTACTATTCTGCTACAAACTCAAAAGTACATACTTTTAGCAGAGATTGTCTTACTATAGGGAGATGAGAGGGTCTGTACTTACTATAGGAGAAAACGTAACGGCTACATAGGATCACGTGTCCCTTAATAACCAATCACATTACAGCCTTAACATCACTGAATTTCAGTCAGAGTTGTGCGACACTCAATCGCCATTTATACCATAGGAATGAATGAGAAGTGTTGTAAGCTAAATCCCAGTCAGTGATCATGGTAAATTCTAAAAATAGTTCAATCCAGAAGTGTAGTTTAGTGTAAAACCTGTTAAAGATTAGCAGATAGGCTGTCGATTCATTAAATGACAAGCCGTTTCCTTGGTCATCTTTCCCACATACTGCCAGACCGGAAGCTTTTTTGGCTAATGGTTGCGGGCTTGCCTTCCAGTGGCTTTGCTTTTAGGGCATAGTATCCATCTTTTTCTTTAATGCAGAAGCCTATAAGTGAGACTTCCAGTTTAGCCGACTAGCCGCTATAAGGAAATCACAACAAGAATAATAGCAACGTGCAGTAAACTGTAAAACTGATTGTACTATAAACCAGTGTGTTCATAATTCAGATACATTAAAATAGTATGCTAGGACACACCAATTTGCAATATCAAGCTGCAAAATAAGCTGTTTTGTACAGCTAAAATAGCTGGACACAAATGAGACTGTAAGTCGGACCCATAAAATTTACAAACAGCTCTTACGGGGAAAAAAATGTAGAAAAGTAAGTGAACTGAGACGCAGCGATGGTCCTTTCTCACATTTCCGGTTTTCTCATAGCGGAAGTCGTAATAAAATGGGTAAAATCCGAGAAGTGAATGGGAGAGTACCACAAATATATTTTTTGCATTCCCATTTGCTCATATAGCAAAAGAAAAACTACACGATAGTGTTTTCACAACTTCCAATCAAAGGAAAAAAAAATAGAGAGAGACTGATATCGGCAGTCAGAAGAGAGAACAATGTCAAATTTACCGTCCCTCCCATAGACGTGGCATTAGAAACACCCTCACATAGCGTTAACTAGTTTTTTTGTAACTTGATGAAAAGGTGGTATAATACAAACTATAGTGTTATAAATGTACATACATATTTAAAAAAATCAAAATATAAAAAACGTTAAAGGATTTATGATGATGAAACGCATCATCACAGGCTTGTGAAAAGGGTCCATCGTATCAAAATGCATCTTTTAAAAACGCGGAGCTCCCACTGAAAAAATATGCTAGCTTTGGGGAAAAAATGCATTGATGGACATGCCACTTGAGCACCATGTTTATAGAAAGGTGGAAAAGACACGAGATGTGAGCGCAATGGTCAAACATGTCCATAACAGATAAACAATGGAAAAGCAGTGGAGCAGTGGAAAGGAAAAAAAACGTGTTGTATGTGAAGGGCCCGTTGCTCTATTTATATGGTGAAAAACAAGACATTTTACACAAACTACTGTTTAAATGTACAGTTTTTGGAACAAAACACAAGTCATATTAAAATTTACATTGACATAAAATTGACATTCTCATAATTCCATGTGTGACAACTCACATCTGTTGATTTTTCATTGAAATAACTGTTTATTCTTAGTTTTCTTCTGTGCATTGGGGTTTAATGTTTCATCTCATGTTGTTTAATGAATGTTTATTACATTATTTTAGCATCATGTGTATTACCATAATGGTGTTTTGTGTTTATGTAAATGACACTGTGCATCTGTGCATGTATTATATGAACCACAGAAGTCATCCTACGAGTTTGGAATGACATGCGTAAATGTAATAATTAGGCGAATTATTCATTTAGGCTACTGTAGACCTGCAAATCGCAGTAATCTGCCTTCCTGTTTTTGTCAGGCCACAGTGCTGTTTGAAGAAGAGCGTGGCGAGCTCGGAGCTTTCCTGTCTGGAGGCAGTGTGAGACAGCTGCTTCTGCTCTTTCCTGTTTGCTTGTTTGGGCTTGTTCCTCCACCTGTTGTTTGTCTCCTGCTGTAGGTGTTGTTTTTAGAGTCATTCAGGCGCAGATACAGCCGTTCTTGTCTGGACCCATCAGGCAGTGCACTAATCATCAGCTTGACTGCATGAACGACTTCCCCACAGGCTGAATCTCATGCCACATTTCACTTCAAAATCAAAAGAATCAAAAATGAGGAAATTATAATTTGGATGAAGAAAGTTCAGCATTTTAGGACCTTTAAGATGTTTACAGTGTAACATTGTAACTTTGTTGTTTCTTTCTTATGACCTCTCTGCCATTTATAAACTATTTAAACATGTCTTGGCTGGTTACTGATGACATTGGAAGTAATATTTCCCTGGTTTGACCTTAGTAAATAGCTCTTGTGTTTACTGTCACTCCCTCCACCCCGGTCCTTGATTGCGCCGTCTTTTATTTGTATCCAACTTCCCTTGGACAGAACAGTGCGGTACATGTACCAGGATGTTATTGTGAGCAGATAACAGCTTTGAGCCTCCACATCCTCTGACTGGACGGGGAGGGGTGAGTGCTTTCCCACACCGGCCAGCTGAGGAAAAGCCACAGTGGGCATTGTCTCGCCGCGGTCTGCCTCTCTTATCACTGTCAGTGGGCACCAGGTCGCACACTGGATGAGCACAAAACTGTCTCTTTCATGACCAGAAGCTTATCTAGTGAGACACTTTGTATCCATGAACATTTCTGATAAGTAAACACTTGACAACTAACCAGAACAACCCATCATCTACACAGTAATGTGCTAAAACACCTTAGTAATGCTCTGGCAACCACCCACAATGGCAAGTTTGCAGAGCTAAGCATCTCGAGTTCTAAGTTCATCCCAAAATAAGGTTACTTTGTGTCAGTTGTGCTTTGTTTCTGTGCACTGAGCTGCAGAAACAGCCACTGAATGAGATCTTTTGGATTTGTTTACTGAGGCCCGTCTCAGCCTGTTGCCATGGACAGGAAGTGAAAAGTGTCCAGATCCTGATGAAAGTTCAGCCCACAGGGAGAAAAGCTGGACTCCATGTGCGGACTTAATAAGTTCTTCCTCTGTAAACTCGCTCTTGGTTGGATGCATTTAGATAGCAGGCTTGGAAGTTTCAGTTTCAGGGTTGTAAGTAATTTTCTAATTCTTTAATCACTGATTTATTTTTTTCCCATTGAGGTCAACTCATTATACTTATTTTTTCTCTGTTTATGTATGCTACATATTTCAATAACAGCACCTTTGCAAATCTACATTTGGTTCTATGAAGAAACTTTAAAATTTATGGAATATTTTCATTGCACAAAAGTCTCTTCAGATTATTAAAATGTTCTTCACACCAGGATTATTGTCTTTAACTATAACTACAACTATTAAACATTTTTGTTAATGAAATATATTGGAAATAAAATAAAATATAGCTGCAAGCAGCAATTTAAGGGGACAAGCACAAATAAGGCAAGATAAGTCATGCCAGCATGGCTGGCAGCATCAGACCAACTGCATCAATGAGCAATTAAAGACATAATTATGATTTTAAGCAAACGGCTGAAAAATCGAATACAATTACTATTAATATGACCATAAGATTTATTAGTGTCAACCAGTAGGCGTTGCTGTCATGAAACTGATGTGGTGTGGTCAGTGTGAGGTGACAATGGCACAAATACATTTTGGTGCCAATATGTCAAAGCTTTGCAGAGATACAGCCTCAGAGTCATTTTGGCATCATGCCTCAAATTTGTTGCGGCACTCTACGAAAACCATTTTTTTCTATCAACATCAAATCCATAACTTTTTGTCAGCACAGTCTGAAGATGATCTGACTCAAATTTGGTAAAAATCAGACAAACAGTCTAGGAGGAGTTTAAAAAAGTATGTTTTTAAAGAATATCAAAATGGCAGACAGGAAGTTCAGCCAACTACGGCAAAATTGTTATCCATGTTCTCGGCATGACCCAAGGAGTACAGTTTCATTACAATAGGCTTATTTGTTCAAAAGTTATTAGCATTTTTTAAAATTTCACTATTGATGGTTAACGGATGGTTTATCACTTTTGACCAACTGATGTGGCGTGGTCAGTGTAAGTGTTCTTCGTCAAATTCGTTTGTGCATTATTCAAGAATGGTTTGACTAATCAACTGGAATTCTTCATGCCAGCATGGTCTAAAGAGGTTCTGAGCCAATTTTGGTGAAAATCAGACAAACCATTTAGGATGAGCTGCGAAAAAGTAGGTTTTCGTACTATTAAAAACTGCGAAACAATCTTGAGTCATTGAATCTTGAAATGAACTTCTAAAATGTACGGTTCAAAAGTTATTAGCATAAACATGACATTTTGGAAAAGTGTTGGCACTAGAGAGTTTGAGTCAGAGGGCCCTTTCATGTTCCTGGTGCACTGCGGCCATTGACCAACTGAAACCTGGTCTAAAGTCAATGGAGCAACATTTGTTTTGTTATTTAAAGAGTGTGTTAGTAATATGCGCTTATAGGCAGGTGCACAATGCACATACACTCTGCTTATTACACACACAGGGACACACAGCAGCACACAAACATGCCAAATATTGAAAATGAAAGGATTACAATGTTAAAGGTTATTATTGTGGTCGGCACGATAGCCTTGTGGGTAGTGTGCTGATATACAGCGCCATTGCGCTACGGGCGCCCTGTGTTCGAATGCCGACTCGAGGACCTTTTCCGATCCTGATCCCGCCCCCTATCTCTCTCCCACTTTGCTTCCTGTCCATTCTGATCTGTCCTGTCATAAAAAATAAAATCCTAAAAAAAAATAAGATTATTATTGTGTACATAAACATAAAAATGCCAACATGCCATAATGGCTAGTCAAATGCCTTCTTATGTGAGCTGTTTTTTTCGCTTTCAAAAGCAATCACATTCAACAAGGAGTGGAGAGGATAGAAAGGGGGTGTACAGTAACTCATTTGAGGGGGCTCGGCCCATGAATGCCCCCCGCCCCCGGCACCGGCCCTGCTCTCTGGAGAAGCGTTAAGCAAATTCCGCCATGTGAATGGCGAATCCGCCATGGCGTGAGCGCAACTGGCTCTTAAAGGGAATGGGAGTTGAGACTTGAGATTGAGATTGGTTTAATGCACATTATGCCCAAAACACACCCATGACTCATTAAGAGAATAGGGACAACCCTTTTAGACCATGTGCCGGGTGCACAGACTGCTTTTCCAGTCCTTAAAATAGCAAAAGTGGATTGGACACACCCTGAGTGCACCTGCGCCGTGTGCTTTAGACCATGCGCTTAGATCGTTAAAATAGGGCCCAGAGACTGCCAAAATTCGTAACTTTCCCCCAAGCAGTTCTATGGGCCTTCACTTACTTGTTGTTGTGTACTTCTATAGCTGAAATTTGGCAGCTAGAGACATGCCACAGATCACTGAATCATCTAGTGCGTGCGTTTAGAGGATTATAAGGCTAAAAATCAGTTTAGACTATCTTCATGTCTGTGGTCTCTCATGGTTTTAAAATCGTCTAGTGCATAGGTCTTCACTCCTACTCCTGGGGACCCACTGTCCTGCAGAGCTTAACTCCAACCCTAATCAAACACACCTGAACCAGCTAATCAAGGTCTTTAAGATTACTTAACAAGTCACAGGCCAGGTGTGCTGAAGCAGGTTGGAAATAAACTTTGCAGGACAGTGGGTCCCCAGGAACAGGGTTGAAGGCCTATGGTGTAGTGCAGGCGTTCTCAACTCTCGCCCACGAGATGTATTTTCCTGCAGATTTCAGCTCCAACCCTAATCAAACATACCTGAACAAGTTAATCAAGGTCTTTAGGATCACTAAAAAGTTACAGGCAGGTGAGTTTAACCAAACTTTGCAGGAAAATGGATCTCGTGGGCCAGAGTTGAAAACCTCTGGCTTAACCCTGACCCTACCTGTAAACCTATAACTTGGATGCCCCCAATATTAAATATGTTGAATGAAATTTAAATAAAATAAATGAACTAAATGAAATTTTTAGTTTACTCAACAGATATATAAAGCTTAATGGCAGAGTTTTTTTTTTTTTAATATCTGAATGTGCACTTAGCATCAGTCAGTCAAGCATTATATTATGATAATTTAGCATTAAACTTTAGTAATTAGAATAACCATGTATGAATGCATATTTGTCATATTGACTGAATTTAAGACTGGTGGTGGTGCTTAAGGTATTGTTTGTAATTTGGTGTTTCTATAAAAAAGGGTGAAAAAACTAAAAATAATCCTGAAAAGATAACAAAACTACTTTGAATTCTACTATGAATAATAACAAATAAAAAAGGATTAATGAGCTGCTGGGTTCATGAATATTAATCAAGTTGTCTGTGCTCAAAATGATTTGCTGAAATCGAAACAGGCGATAATAGGTGAGCGCCAGCCAGTGAGATTACCATTTGTGCATTAGTTCCGCCTACTACCGGAGAAACCAGCAGTTCTTAAAAGCTGAAGAATTCCAAAGGAACTCTGTTATATTGACAGGAAAATACAGCAAAGAATATTTTTTACATGGAGGGTATATAAGACTCTCTCGCTCTGTATTTTTCTTTACATGAGTGTGAGACAAAGCAACGGCTAGTCATGCACCTTCATAGAGTATACGTTTTTTCAAATACAGGTACGCTGCGCATCCATTCAGATGAACTGAAATATAAAATAATAATATAATAAATTATAGTAACGCCACATTTGATTGTCAGTAAAGGTAATGGCATTGTAACGGGGGAAACAGTAATTTGTTTGATTACTTGTTATTGAAAAAGTAATGCCGTTAGTAATGCTGTTTATTTATAATGCCGTTATTCCCATCACTGAAGACAAGTCATTTCACTCTGTGGCCATCTTTGAAATGCTTCTCGGCCATGCAAGTGCAGCTCCTGTATCTTTGAATGGGGAAACATCAAATTCTTCAAAACTGTTCACCAAGTTGATGATTAAATTTCATATTTAAAATCAAAACCAATGAAATGACAACAACTACCTCATAAATATTGTTTCTCATGCTCCAATGGCATTTATAAAAAGCGTATTTTTCAGGCGACATCAGCAAATGCGTATGCACCATAGACTGCAAAAAATATGGACGTAGTGTCCGTGACATCACCCGTAGGTTTCTGAAGAGCATTTTTTAAGCTCTTAGTGGGCGGCAATCGGCCGTCGCCATCTTGGAATCACGTCACTGCACGTCACTCCTGGATAATCGAAAATGGGCAAAGAGGCGGGATGTGGGTGGAGCTGGTTGCTGAAACCACACCCGCCTAGCGCGACGGTGGTGACAGCGGCGGCAATTCACCTGTCACTCAAGTGACCACGCCCTAAATTATGCAGAACTTTAAGGCTTAATATATATATATAGTGCGGAACGCCACGGAATTCGTCCATTTTTAGATAAATAAATCAAAATCGGGTCTGTCACTTAATTCAAATCCCGATATGGACTAATATATGTGAATATTAAAACGCAAGAAGATGGTTTAGATATGAATCCTGCATGTTCCGCTTGGCTCTGTATGTATGAATGGTGGAAACACGGTTTTGTTTACTACACTGCTATAGCAACCAGGACTTCTAACGGCAGCTCCAATCCGCGAACTTTACTAATCAATGACTGGCTCTTTCATTAAGAAGGCGGGGCTTCGCCCCCATAATGAGTGTTGCATTTTTCCCCATTTAAAACTATACACATCTTGGGGTATTCTATAGTCTTTGCAATTTACCCAGTAGTATTTTGACACCCCAGATTGCCAGTTGGCTGAAAACAGCATACTGCAAGCATGGAAGCCATTAACAAACTGGCTCAGAGATCGCAGATTTTACCCAACCTAAAAAAGCCTCAGCATCCGTCCAAAAAGCTTTGTGACCATAGGCTTATTAAAACAGGGATAAATCAACTCATCAGCTTACAGCGTAAGTCTTGTTGCTTTCTGTTGTCAATCTGGCAACCAACAAGAGTGTTGAGTCTAAGAAGAAGGGGGCAGAAGAAACAATATTTTGAATTTAGACTGCAGTACCCATTTCAATTATTAGCTGTCACCTTTAAAAATAAACTTCATTTGCTCTTTTGTACTTCTTATTCTTTAAAAGGAAGTGCAGAGCAGTAGGTGCTACGCACAGCCAGAAACAGCACGAGATCTGATGGAGAACTTTCTTTTATCATTAATTGTTTTGGCACTGGGAAATAACAGCATTTTTCTTACTTCCTCCTTATTACCTCACCATGACTGCATGAGGCAAGTTTCTGATTTCCCAATAGGTGTTTTTGCGGCGAAAAATCAGAACATGTTATTTTAACAGCGTCTAATTTTTCACAGGGGAGGAAGTTTTTAGTTCTGAAAGTTACAGTGTGTTTTTATACAACAAACGCTTTTCTCAGAAGATCAAGGCAGATTGGATTCCTCATGATATGACCCCTTTAAACCAAAAAAGCACAACTTTACTGCAGCACATTCTTCACTAATGGATGTGCCTCTCAGGTCATTCATTTTGAGTGGAGCAAATCAAGGACGGAGCTTAAACTCGCTCCCACACTCCCTAGAATGCATGATATCATTCTTGGGCTCAAGAAGAGACTGGAGAAACCCTGCTGCATCTGAGCGCTTGCTCCCTATTCCCTTAATGTATGTGTGTGTGTGCAAGGGCTCCATTCCCTCCCACCAAAGCTCTGCTGTGTCTTCCAGCCCAAAACCAGGGAATGATTATTAAAACAAAAATAATTGTTATAGAGACCAAACTCGGAGACCATCAAAGGGCTGCTTTTGATTCGATTTGGGCTTTGCGAGAGGCTCTGGGCTTGCGGATTTGACAGATCTTATTGGGGCCTAATTTAAACGGGCCCCAGCGTGTCTGCCTGCCTCCCTTTGTTTACATGGCTGAAATCTGAAACAAATGTGAACATGATACTCCCTGTCCTCTGCGCAGCTCCACGCAGCCGCTCTAGCGCAGTCGGGAGCGTGTGTGTATTTACATGTGCGTCCATTGTGTGTTTTTGATCGCTGTACTCGATCATCAGTGTCTACAAATACACTCTTCACAAGTGTAGAACAGCTCACTTACAAACCCTCTCTGACCCAGTGTTTACTGATGTATTTATACAGGACCCGGAAAGCTAAAATCAACTGATCTTGACATCTCTGGAATGAAAGATATGATGGCCTTTTTAGGAACGTATCTTTATTTGTGCATCCATATTTACGGGCGCACAGATACATAGCGTTATTTTAGTATCAGTGATGTATTATTATGCATTAAATAAAAACTCTGCAAACACACACACATATATCCTTAATTAGCTAAACATTGTACAAAAATAATAAAATATATTTGTATATACAACATATGTTGTAATACGTTTTTTTAATCATAATACACTAATTTAAATAAGAACATCATAAAACATAATTGTAGATTTATTTATTTTATTTAAATTTATATAAATGTATACAATTTTAATAAATAATATATACGAATCATTTTTATATTAATTAATTGATTATATTATATTTACATGATTTTATATTAATAGAATATTTTCAATATAGTTTTCATTGTGAACTTAGTAAATGTAGCCATTAGTAATTTTGTTGTCTGTCATACAATTAATTATTATTTAAATAAATTAACATTTAAAAGAAGATAGTTTAAAAAATGTTTAAATAATACATATTTAATTGTATTATTAGTAGAATATTAAATTTGGTTTGATAGATCGCTGTAGCTAAAGTGAGTAGGCTACTCGCCTGTGCGTAATCAAATGCAAAGGAAAACATTTGTGACAGTTTTGTTTTTGTTCTGAAGCTACAACAATCTATTACGCCACTTTAAAGTGCACCAAAATGCTATTTATTGCTTGAATTTCCTAATGAAATGGACAGAATTTGAAACCTGAGACTTTGTTTCATATCAAAAGTAACACAAAGCCTAGCCTATTGCTGTTTATTGGAAGGAAGACGCACTATGCATTGTTCATTCAACAGCTGAAAATAGCATAGACCAAAAGATCGATTGGGGTTTAAGAATCAATATTGGTTCATCAAAATGAGAATCTATTAAAGGGGTCATCGGATGCAAAGTTCACTTTTACATGTTGTTTGAATATGTATGTTGGCAGTGTATGTACAAATCTACCCTATAATGATAAAAATCCATGCAGTGGTTTTTAATTGATCTGTAAACATAATATCCCCTTTTTCAAATCGAGCCGTTCTCAGATGCCTGTCGTTGTGGCGTCACACCCAAAGAGGCCGCTCCCACGATAGTTGATTGACATGAGCGTCTTACCTCAGATCAGCTGCAACAGTCAGACCTCCATTGTTTCGATGCCGAAACAGGGATGTAAGTTAGACAAGATGATGTGTTGCTGGATGTAATAATGAACATAGTGGTCGTAATTTACTCCCGACATCTGAGCCACTGGAGATGCAGTGGATTACGTTTGTTTGTGAAGGGAATGCGCCTCCCGATCTACATAACCATCTCTGCAATCACCTTTCCTAATAATGTGCTAGTTAGCAAGTTTGGTGGCTAAATGCACTAAATGCAGCTAAAGTAAACAATCTCTCAGAGCAGCTTGTCACTCCACAGAGAGAAGAGAGGGGCGGGGTGAGCAGAGCTCATTTGAATTTAAAGGAACAATCCCTCAGAATGGGATGATTTTTGCAGAGCTGATTTTGGCAAGGTAAAAAGGGTGTTGTTTTACACAACCATTGAGAATTTTTAACCAAAGTATATTATAGACTTTTCATTAAGACCCTAAAGAATCATATCAACTTATGGAAAATGGGCATCCAATGACCCCTTTAAAATCGAGAAATTGTATATATATATATATATATATATAATATTATTTATAACTTTTGGTTTTATTTATATACATATTTTTGACTTGTAGCTTGTGATTTTGTCCATTTTAACTGTTATTTCCAGTTCTGGAGCCCAAAATAATTGTGTGAGGAAGTTTTCCTGTCCGTTGTGCCCATCAGGACGTCCGCTGTGGTGACTGGGGCTGCTGTACCCATGTGTTGGTGCTTCGGTCGGTCGGTCAGGAGGTAGGAATTGTGTGACAGCAGGCCATAAAGCAAACTTTTCCCCTCTATCTCTATTCCAGGCACGGATATTGAGCCTCTTCCTCTGATGATTCCTCTATTCCATGCCACATTTACATTTCCTTATTCTTTGTCCATCTGCCTTTGTTTTCTTTTTCACAAACTGCCATCCCCCCCCCCACCCCTTTTTTTTTCCAGAGGCCTTTTCTGTTTTTGTTCTGAAAATGACTTCCTTCCTTCCTTTACAAGCTGACCCCCTGAGGCCGAGGGGAGGTGTGTTTGACAGTCTGCTGTGTAATTACAGCCCCCTCTCTCCCTCTCATCTCAAACTTCATGCAGACTCAATGAGCTCCACACTGCTTCTTCTCATCTCCTTTCTTCTCATAGTTTTAAAAAGATATGATGTTTATGTATGTTCACATTGTGTCCTTGTGTTTGTAATGGTTTGTCTTGATCTTTTTCAGCCTCACACTGTAGATCACAAAAGTTTGGACACACCTACTCATTCTTTACTAGTACTATTTTCCACATTATAATAGTACTAAAGTCATTTAAACTATGAAATAAACACAGATATAAAAGTATTTATGCAGTAACCAAACATAAATGAAATGTTAAAGCTAGTTTATTGGGAAGGTTTGAGTGAGGTGTCGTCGTGTGGCTGTCGGGTCTGTGCTGTTGCTCAGGAGAGCAGGGAAACATCTGTGTGGAATTCATGCAGTGATTTTGCCACATCAAAGACTCGCTGCTTCAGCTTCAATAATGAGCTGCTCTCCAACCTCAACTGTGCCGACCGAGTCCACAATCAACTGAAGCACAGACATTTCCAATTGTTATTTCCCAAATTATTCCACAAACCCTACATCTTAGATCTAATACCATGTGTAGAGGGCATTGTTTGCCTTTCTTTGTTCTTCTTCTTTTTAAAGCATTATAAAACAGTGTTTTTTTTTTGTTTTTTTTTAAGTAAGATCAAGAGTGTGGGTCCCTTTTAAATGAAAAATGTATGATACATACACACACACACACACACACACACACACACATTCCATGTGTGTGGAATGATTTGGAATGATTTCTAAAGAACCATGTGACACTGAAGACTGCATTACAATATTGCATTACTCCATAAAAATAGAATAGAATAGAATAGAATAGAATAGAATGCTTTACTGTCATTGTAACCAAAATACTACATTAATGCACTACTAGGTGGTTGTCCTGCATCTTCAATAAACAAGCTACAGATAGTTCAAAATGCAGCTGCTAGAGTCCTTACCAGATCAAGAAAATATGATCGTATTACCCCAATTTTAAAGTCTCTGCACTGGCTCCGCATCAGCTACAAAATAGTACTTCTTACCTATAAGACCCTTAACGGTTTAGCTCCTGCGTACCTAACTAGTCTTCTACCACATTACAATCCATCATGCTCCCTAAGGTCGCAAAACTCTGGACTTTTGGTAGTTCTTCTAAAAAAAGGTAAGAAAGAGATGGTTCTTTAAAGAACCTTTGACTGAATGGTTCTTTGTGGAACCAAAAATGGTTCTTATATGGCATCGCTGTGAAGAACCTTTCAAAGCATCTTTATTTTTAAGAGTGTAAAAGAGGTAGAGCTTTTTCGCATTTGGCTCCCAAACTCTGGAACAGCATTCCTGATAACGTCTGGAGAACGGACACACTCTCTCTGTTTAAATCTAGATTAGAGACTCATCTTTTTACACAAGCTTTCAAATAATGCATCTCATAAACTTTTCCTGCAGTTATATCTGATCAAATGCACATTATTAATCTTTTAGCTCTGGTTGAACAAATCTTTCTTTGCTTTGAACAGTAGCTATGCTAATTATGATCCTATTTGTTCTCTGTTTCTGCCATTCCATTGACATCCCGTGGTAACTAGGAATTCACAAGCTTCAGTCTGGATCCAGAACACTTAAGAAGAGATGATGCCAACCCCTCAGAGGTCTTCAGATGATGCCAACCCTAAAACAACATATAGCACTACCGAATACATCAACCTGACATAGTCACCACTAGTAAGCTACACCTAAATATATTGTAAAAACTTTAATTTGCTGTAAAGTTGCTTTGCAACGATATGTATTGTGAAAGCGAAATCCACTCCAAAGGGAGATACGTTTTAAGAACTACAATGAACAACTTGTTTGGTCTACAGCATTGTTTTCTGGGTTTTGTGATGTCACAAAGTCCATTCGAATATCATTCAAATAAATTCCGCCTATGGAAATTCAAATGGTTGGGGGGTGGGTAGACAAGGTGGGGGTTTAGAAGGCTTGGTTGAGTGCATCAGACAAGACGACGATTAAGAAGTGCTGTATTGTGTTTTGATGATAGTCAAGCATCTGCTGGTGGCCTTGTCATAGCCGTAATGCGCCACAGACGTGTGCAGTATAGGGGGTCAAAACACGTGGGGAAGCTCGGCTGGTATAAACACAAGCGTTGTGACCCTGGACCACAAAACCAGTCATAAGGGTCAATTTTTCCAAATTGAGATTTATACATCATCTGAATAAATAAGCTTTCCATTGATGTAAGGTTTGCTATGATAAGACAATATTTGGCCGAGGATACAACTATTTGAAAATCTGGAATCTGATGGTGCAAAAACATCAAAATATTGAAAAAATCACCTTTAAAGTTGTCGAAATAAAGTTCTTAACAATGCATATTACTAATCAAAAATTAAGTTTTGATATATTTACAGTAGGAATTTTTCAAAATACCCATACAATGTATTTTTGGCTGTTGCTACAAATATACCCCAGTGACTTAAGACTGGTTTTGTGGTCCAGGGTCATTTTAAGTTCCTTTTTGTGAAAAGTAATGCATTGCATTGCATTACTTTTGCATTACTTTTTGTTACCTGGGTTGGGTTTTTAAATAAATAAATAAATAAATAAATAAATAAAATATTTCACTGTAACTTTAAAAGTAATGCATTACTTCGGTAATTACTTGAAAAAAGTCATCTTTTTTACATAACTAGTGTTACTTGTAATGGGTTTCCCCCAACACTGATCATCACAAGAAGAAATTACATTTAAAAATAAAATAGAATGCAGTTATTTCAACAATATTACTGTATTACTATATTTTTACAGTATTTCTGATCAAACAAATGTAGACTCTACTTATAAAAGTTTGAATAGTAGTGTAATACATATGAAACTAACTTATATGAACTTATATATAACTATATATTACCGGTATATATGGTTTTTCAGGACAATATTTGGCTGAGATACAACTATTTGAAAATCTGGAATCTGAGGGTGCAAAAAAATCTAAATATTGAGAAAATCACCTTTAAAATTGTCCAAATAAAGTTCTTAACAATGCATATTACTAATCAAAAATTAGGTTTTGATATGTTTACGGTAGGAAATTTACAAAATATCTTCATAGAACATGCTCTTTACTTAATATCCTAATGATTTTTGGCATAAAAGAAAAATCGATAACTTTGACCCATACCATGTATTGTTAGCTGTTGCTACAAATATACCAGTGCTACTTTGTGGTCCAGGGTCCCATATATTTTATCATAATTATTATTAAAACTATACAATTATACATAATTCTAATAAATAATATCAATAAACATTTATAATTCATCTGTATTCATTCATTTGTGCTAAGAAAAAAAACGTCTAGAATTATTATTGTTATTGTTACCATTTTAGAATTACAGTCTGATAACTTTATTAGATATTTTATTTAAAGTAGAAATAAAATTATAATGAAAATCTGGTATCAAGCATACATAACTTAATATATGTATATGAAGAGTTCAGATGCAAAAGCCTCTAAATCGATCTGACGTATTTCTTTAAAATGATCATTTCTTTCTGACTACTTTGTATAGGTTTCTATGTAAGTACTGGTACTTCTGATTGGGCTGAGGCTGGAATTTAGCGAGTTTGAAGAAAAAGTATTTGAAAAAGCATCATTATCATTAAAAAAGTACCATTATCTCATGTTTATTGTTTTCAGAATATGTCTAGGTCATGTTTTGTTTTTGACAGGTTTCTAAAAAAACTCAAAACATAAATGTAGTGTTTGAGTAAATCATGTCCTTTAGCGCCACCCTGTGCTCAGCTTTGGTGTTTGTGACAAACATGCACGCACAAACTTCACAACTGAGCAATAACCACAAATTTCACATAAAGTTATTAACTGTTAAACACTGACAACAATAATTATGGCATTATAGGGCAATATAAAATAATTTATCATCTTAATGAATGACAAAACAGTATTTTCCTGTGTTATTGGCAAAGGGAGATATCTAATATTCTTTATACTGCATTTCAGTCAGGCTGTAATTGTAGTTCTTGTCAGCATCATAATTGGATTATTTTCCATTCGATTTTATGTATGAATGTCTAAACTATGAAGGCAATTTGACTTTTTTTGCCCACTTGAAACCACATACGATATTCCATCTCACTGTTACGAACAAAACGTCAAGCTAAATCTCAGCAGAGTATGTGGAAGTAAAAACACAGAGGAGCCGGTTAAACCGCAGCACACATTCATTTGGCATGAGCGATGAAATGACACTGAGGCTGCTGTCATTGGAGGACTCGGGGCTGGCCGTGTGTCTAATGTATAATTACACTCGGAGTTGCCCGCGGGGCAGTGAAGAGCGGCTGGAAATATGTAGTTTGACTGGTCCCATGGCAACACTTGGGTCAGAGAGGACATATTTTTTGTTTAGGCCTTTTGAAGGAAGAAAAGAAAGCAGCTTTGAGAGAGGAACTGCCAGGAGACACAGCATGCTATCACATGAAGGAGGACTTCATTACGCTGGTGCAGTGGGCCGAACAGTAACAGTAACCTTTGAAATGAGCGTTAACCTTTTGACTTTCTAATGCACCCTTGTGGGCCTGTTTCTGACGTCCTGTGGAATGCTGCTGCTGCTGCTCTTCTGTGCCGCCTGTAAAACAACACAATAGACCTATCATGTGTGTGAAGTGACATTTCACAGCGGAGCTACACTGAGCTATTAAATGAACACATTCTGAGACAACTGTCACACAACAAGCTTCATTCACAAACAAGTTAATGTGACGATTGTTCTGCACATGCTCAGTTTAGTTTTTATTGATTTTTTTTTTTTTGAGGTATCCAACAAACAAACAAATAAATAATTGCCAAACATTCACTGTTAAAAATATGGTGACAACATTTCAAGTATATTTTTCAACTTATAACCATATATTAATGTTGATATAATAGTTATTCACTACTTGAGCTACTTTTTTTTAACCATATAAAATTACTGATAACCACCATAATACAGGTGGTTCAACTGAATAAAACGTGTGATTTGTGCATAAAAACATGGCCTTACTCATATATTGACAGTGCACAGGGTCATACAGACAAAATGCAATGCAATAATGCAAAACAATAATAATAATAAAATAAATATATCCATATGCAAGATGACTCATAGGTCTTCTGGGAATGTCCTTCTACTGTTTTCACCATGACCTAATTTGCTGTTTTTACTTGCAAAGACCATACATTTCACAGTATTTTACAGTGAAATTACATTACACTTTATATTTTTTGACCATATTGGAAGATATCTGTTAGATAACAATTTAGAGTTGTAATTTTTTTCCCAAGTTATAAATTTTATAATAATTCAACGGAACAAAAAACAAAAACAGCATAATAAAGGAAAAAAAAAAAAAAAACATAAAATAAAATACATAAAAAAGCAGTAATTAAAAAAATATATACTACTTAACTACTTAAATTAAAGTTACAGTTCTCTGTACAGTATCTGTTAATGTTTATAAAAGTAATAAATACAGAATGTAGAATCTGCAAAATGTTAATTATTTTACCAAAATAAGGAAGATCATACAAAATGCTGACTTGAATAATTTATTTCACATAAAAGACGTTTACATGTAGTCCACAAGAGAAAATAATAGTTGAATTAGTAAAAATGACCTTGTTCAAAAGTTTACATACGGTTGATTCTTATTACTGTTTTATTGTTTTGTGATTGTTTTTCATGAGTCCCTTGTTTGTCCTGACCAGTTAAAGTGCTGACTTTTCTTCAGAAAAATCCTTCAGGTCCCACAATTTCTTTTTTTCTGCATTTTTGTGTATATGAACTCTTTCCAACAATGACCGTATGATTTTAAGATCCATTTTCAGATCCACTGATGACAACTGAGAGACTCATTTGCAACTATTACAGAAGGTTCAAACACTCACTGATGCTCCAGAAGGAAAAACGATGCATTAAGAGCTGGGGGTGAAAATTTTTTAACAGAATAATTTTTTTATTTTTTATTTTGCCTAAATATCTCCCCCCCCCACCCCCCATTTGTTACTGCCCTTCAGACGCCACAGAAGATACTTACATGTTTCCCAGAAGACAATATAAGTTACATTTACCCTGATCTTCAAATTTCAAAAGTTTTCATCCCCCGGCTCTTAATGCACCGTTTGAACCTTCTATAATAGTTGCATATGAGTCCCTCAGTTGTCCTCAGTGTGAAAAGATGGATCTCAAAATCATACAGTCATTGTTGGAAAGGGTTCAAATACAAAAATTAGCTGAAAAACCAAAGAATTTGTGGGACCTGAAGGAATTTTCTGAAGAACAGCAGGCAGTTTAACTGTTAAGGATAAACAAGGGACTCATGAACAACTATCACTAAACAAAACAAAACAACAACAACACAGTATTAAGAATCAAGTGCATGTAAACTTTTGAACAGGGTCATTTTTATAAATTCAACTATTATTTTCTCTTTTGTGGACTATATGTAAACATCTTTTATGTGAAATATCTTATTATGGTCAGTACTAAATAAAAAATAACATGCATTTTGTATGATCCCTCTTATTTTGGTAAAATAATAACATTTAGCAGATTCTGCAAGGTTTATGTAAACTTCTGACTTCAACTGTAAATCCCACATGAGGGATTTGTTCACAGTCATCATTTAATATTTCACATATACTTGTGAAAATTAGGAGTGCTTGTCCTTGATATATCCTATTAAATAGATCAAACTTCTATGTCAGTTTTCCAAGATTATTGCAAGATTACAAGACATGTCTCCAATGCATTTAGAAGAGGAAGGTTCCTGAGTCATTTTTAATGATAAAGAAGTAACATTTTTAGCCTGTATTAATGTGAAATCTATAAACTTGCATTTGCAACTACATGTACAATTACAGGGTACATTTTAGCATTTTTACAGTTTTTCTTCAGTAAATGACAGCTGATGTAATCATATAAAAAGGCAAAATAGCCCTCAGGTGCTGTAATTGTAGCTGTATAGTTCAACATTAACATTATGATCAAGTCTTTCTTTAATGTAAAAAAATGCTATTAATGTTGGCATAGCATTGCTCATATACCAAAATATGGCAAACATTATGGTTATGAAATAAAATATAAAACAGCTGACCTGGTTTAAACTGTATTAAAAATGTCAAGAAAAAAAATAAAGTTTTCTTAACATTATTGATGCATTTTTTGACTCAAGTGTAATAAAGGATGCCAGATAATAACAAAGATGTCACCTTGACCGTACTCAAATGTTTGTGACAATTACAAGGTGCTGGTCTCATCCTCAGAGAGCTCAATTTCAATGCGCATAAATTGCCCCTGATGCTCTTCAGCGTGTTTATGGAGCTGCCGGCGACTGGCAGAGGCGGTGTGGAAATTCAATTTGGTACCAGTGCATGGGATTCATGTACTGGAAAAAAGATGGAGGCAAGGGGAAACTTGACCTTGTTTACAGCTGACTGCAGCTAATCTGCCAGTAAATAAAGGCTGGTCTTATTCAAGCGTTCCACCCATGTTATTATTATTTAATTTCTGTTATTGTCAGAATTAATAAACATGATATAAAAAGCTCAGAGTGTCTGAGTGTAAGAATGAAAGGTAGTTTTTAATTCCTGCAAGTGAGATTTAAAACTCAACACATGCAAATGAGAGACCCAGACCACTCTCACGCAGTTCTCCAGTGGTGTTTTGGGCTTACCTCCATGTGTTTGTAGAGGATGATTGTTACAGGAGCATAATTGCCAGTGAAAGCACACACTGCACATAATCACAGCCCCCCACCACTAACACAACCCGGCCATCCCGATGATTAATGACATCGGGCTTCAGCAGGCCTGCCATGCGGCCTCCGTTCACTTGGGTTTAACCTAATCAAGTTTCAAACCGTCAAAGTTGCCTTTAGAGGAAAGAAATCTCAAAATAGGTAATATTAGGACTTTTGCTGTCAAATATTCATATACATTTCAAATTGTGTTAATATAATCTGAAATACCATATAGGTGGAAATACATACAAATGCCAATAGGGGGAGACAGAGACTAAGCCACAAAACGGCAATTCATAAATTTGTCAATACTAGTAACGTTTGTTTATCATTTAATCCTACATTTATGAAAATGGACGAGTTTAACTCTTCTTGAAAAGTCATTTTCATAAAAGTAAAGTTTGAATTTAACAAATTTCAAAATCTTGCTTTCAATATCACACTAGTTTAACTGGCATATTAGTGTATTTTATGTCGATTTTAATACATTGTAAAATTTGTATTAAATTTCAACATTCAACAGCTATTTATGAAGACAGTTTTACAGCCGTAAAATAAATAACACAAGTGTTTTTAGTTTTATAAAGGGAAATATAGTCTACGTGACTCTGACCTATTCCAAATAGCATCAAGAAATTGAATCTACAACGAGATCATTGGTTTTTGCATGATCATTTTCTCGGTAGCTTAAACCTGAGGCCTCTATGAAATCTGAGCGCGGATATTTTTATCTAATAACAGTTTACATTTCTGCCTGTCATTCAAACAAAGCTATGATATGGCTTCAGGATACTTTAAATTTAGCACGTAAGTCATACGGGCCCACTGTTATGATATTCTATGATGTTTTGAAGCTTAAAATCACCAGTCCCCATCTGCTTTCATTGTATGGAAATAAAAAGCATGAAGATTCTCCTCTTATTCCACGGAAAGAAAAAAAAAAAAAAAAAAAAAAAAAAATCATCAAGGTCTATAACAGCATAATGGTGAGTAAATTACAGTACTTTTAATTTTCATTCTTCTAGGCTCTTACTCATCTGTTAATCAAGCCGTTTTTCATCTCCTCTGGTAGTTTTCTGTACTTGTGATGCCTGTGGTTATAGAAATTGTGTTAGCTTTCAGTGAAATATGCTACAAGTGATTTATACAATAAATTAACACATCTGCTCTCATTGGTTCCTATTGTCCATGATTATGTTCAGCTCAAGCATCCCTTAAACTGTAATAAACTCAGATTGGCTTGTGTGAATGTCGCCTGCAGTTACTGCTCTGATGATTGATGGCAAGGGCTTAGTGAAGTGATATGAACATATCTCTGTCACAGGTACATTTGTGGAATGTTGTTTAGCGAGACTTTGCGCTTTTTAGCTGCACAAACAATGTGGAAGATTAAGAAAGTCTAATACTGAAGTTGAAGTTGGCCAGAAATGTGAGCGTTGAGGTCAACAGGTAAGTGCTAGATGTAGAGATAATGGTAAATGCTACTTACTGTTTCTGTAGTGTGTATCATGTTTGCTGTAAACAATATGCAACCAGCAAGCCACTGAAAAAGTGTACAGGCACTGTTGCATTCTATGGCTGCATCTGAAATCGCATACTTCTCTACTATATGGTATGCAAAAAACATTATATAAAAAGAGTAGTATGTCTGAATTTACAAAAAAACAGTATGCAAAAAGTTCCTGGATGACCTAATGCCTCTAGTGAGATTCTGAAGTGTGCATCCAGTGTACACTTTAATTTCCCATGAAGCCACGATGGATTAAATTCTTACTACACACGTTCTTACTTTATAGAACATTCTTTTTATACTTTAGCGAAGTATTTACTTATTCCAAAGAAGTACCTGCTTATAGAGTATGCATTTTTATGCATTTTATTTTTATGCATTGCATTCCACAATACATCCTGTGTACTGCACATTTCGGAAAATGTATCTTATTCATTCCAAATGTTTATCATTGCACAACAGTACTACTTCTTTAAAAAAAGTAGACTTTGTTCTAAATAGCCTATTTATTTTATTTTATTTTATTTTATTTTATTTTATTTTATTTTATTTTATTTTATTTTATTTTATTTTATTTTATTTTATTTTATACTGTTTTGCAATTTGTTTAGCTTACATATTCCTAATAAACTGTTTTTTAAACTGAGTTTTTAATTTTATAACATTAGAACACTCTTCTATAAGAATATCTAATATCTTATTAGACTTTAAGTTTTCATATTCAGTATAAAACTGCACAAAGATGCTTAAATGGTCATTCGGCATTGAAATGTGAATGGGGAAATGTGTAATTTCTAGGAAAACCAAATTATCCTGCTTAATGTCCATTGGTAGCTTGTTACTTTATTTTGTGTTATGAATAAGCTCCTTTGTACAATACTGTATATGTCTAGTCAAATTTATATGGCAAAACAATATCATTTTTAAAGATACTGTTATCATGACACATTTTTTTTTTATTTCTAAATGGAATACAAAACATTCTATACACTACTGAAAGGCAGAGATACACTACCTGGCCAAAAAAAAAAAAAAAAAAAAAAAAAAAAAGGTTGCCATTTGGGTTTAAATGAGCAAATACTGAAGAGTCCAGGAATCAATCATTATTGTAGTAATTAATATGTGTCTGGCATGTTGAATTTTTGGCAACAAATCTTTTAAACCGAACTAATGCACTGTATAAAGACATACATTTCAGGATAACAATGTCAAGATTCATGCAGGCCAAATTGTAAAATAGGGGTATAATAAGAATGAGGAACCATTTTCATTTACAAATTGGCCATGACCTTCAAGGGATAATTCACCCAAAAATGAAAATTCTGCCATTAGTTACTCACCCTCATGTCGTTCCAAACCAGCACGACCTTTGTTCATCTTCGGAACACAAGTTAAGATATTTTTGATGAAATCTAACAGCTTTCTGATTCTGCATATAGGCAGCAATGCAACTGAAACGTTCAAGGCCAAAAATAAGGGGTCATGACATGAGAAACCATATTTTGCTTGATCTTTTGACATAAAAGATACATCCTGCAAGTTTCACAACTTAAAACGTCCTTATCATCAATGAAAAATAATTTATGTGATAACCCTCAGAAAATGGCTCGTTTAAATTTGTTTAAATTTACCCTCAGAAAATTATGTTTTTTGAAGAAACCATTTCACAATTTCTCTCCATACACTGTAAAAAAAAAGAAAGTTGTTTCAGCTTAAAAAAGTAAGTGTTTGTGCTGCCTTAAAAATGTAAGTTTAGTCAACATGAAATGTTAAGTTGTACTACATGAAAACGTGGATATGTGAGTTGAGTAAACTTAACATTTTAAGGCAGCACAAACACTTACTTTTTTAAAGTGCTCCTATTTGTCACGGCGTGATGTGCGGGGAATGAGGAGTATGACGAGGAGGTCCAGAGATGCACATTTATTAGATAATCCACAAAGACGAACAGGAACGAACAGGAACAGCAGGGAATCCAATGAAAACAGACATGAACAGACTAGTATACAACGGAGTGATAACAACTGACTGAGCATGACAATAACAAAATGACTTATAAGAACCGACAACCAAACGTGGACACAACCAAACTTAAATACACAGACTAATCAAGGGAGACAGGTGTGATCGATTGAACAGTGACGTAATGATTGAAAACGGAACAGGAAGACCAAATAAGGGCATACATGGGGGAAAACACACAAAACAGTCCACAGGGGTGTGACACTATTATGCCTTTTCAAATATGATCTTTCATGCAGTGTGTCATGTAGCTGTATGTGAGCATAAACTATCTGCAAAGTTGTGAAGCCGACAGTACACGATACATAAAGTTATTTACTATAAAAAAAAAAGAGTCGGTTCACAATTGCCTGAACGAGTCGTCAGGAATTCAAATCTTTTTCTGTTACAGCTATACGTCACAAAGTAACATATTTGCATAATTTCCACCCACGTTCTACGTTGTGAACAACTTGCCCACCCACAAACAGTAAAATTTCCATGTGGTTTACGTCATGTTGAGAAGACGCTGTATCGTAAGTACAATGCAGGATTCACCAAAGGCTTGCTCTTAAAAGATGGATCAGTGGCCAGTTTATTTGGACCGGCTTGCTCCTCTGAACCTCTACCTGTAAGTGTGATTAATAATTGATGGTTGTATTTTCTAGCGATCGTTCAAAATATGTAGTTGTGTGTTATGTCGTGCAACATCTTGGATGACATGGGGGTGAGTAAATGATCAGGAAATTTTTATTCTGAAAGTGGAGTAATCCTTTAAAACTTGTTGCTCTCATGTGACGTTACTCTGTATCATGCAAAATACGTATTTAGTTATTTAGTGTGTGTTGTGTTCGCTATTGTCTAGAAATGTGTCGATGAATAGTGAATGTTTGTCGTTGTTATTACTTGAAGTTCTGATAAAGAATAGAACAATATGTTGGTGTACAAGCTGCAGTGCTTTATCAATACGTTTCTGCGTTGGGTTGACGCATATACTATGGCTGTTTGGGCGTTGATGTTTACCACAGAGTCGTGGGCTAGAGTAACGGTGTTCCGTGTTTGAAATTCGCTGCACGCAGTAACGTTAAACCAATCACAAAAGACTGGGTCATCGGACCAATCACCGCAGATTAGTGTCATGCAAAGGAGTGGTTTGGACAAATGATTCGTTTTAACGAACCATTTGGGAGTCGTTGAGCAAATAAGGTAAAAAGAAATGCATATTATTAGACAATAAAAGTGTTTTTTGACCTTGTATGCATGTAAACTTGTTGTTGGGGACTCCCCAAACCAAAATATGAACCTTTTATAATCCATAATAGGGGCAATTTAAGTTCAAACCAGTTTTTTTAAAGTTGTTTTTTATTTTTTTTTACAGTGTATAATGGATTTCTATGGTGCCCCCCGAGTTTGAACTTCCAAAATGCAGTTTAAATGCAGCTTCAAATGGCTCTAAATGATCTCAGCTGAGAAAGAAGGGTCTTATCTACACTGTAAAATCCAATAGTTTACCTTACTTAGATATAATTAGTTATCTTTACTTAGTTGCTATACTTACTAGGTTTTATTAAGTTACAGCTACTTTCAAGCGAGTAAAACAGTTTACTTACTACTTTGAGTGATGCTTACTTAAAATATTCAAGTAGCCACAAAGAAACCAATGACATTAATAAACCAGTGAGAGGCAGCAGTGCACTAATATGTTGCTAATTTGCAAAATAACAACAGAAAGAAGAAAAGCAATTTTTTTTGAGGTGGCAATTGTTAATGTGCAGTTATTTTTCACTAGTTACATTCACTCATTTCCCAAAGTCATCTTGAATGTTGTTTCAGTACAACTACATATTTGAGAGAACATCACATAAACTGACTTCATAAATTGATGTTGATTTTCGTAAAATGTTGTTGGTGTGTCTTATTTTATTTTATTTTTTTTATTATTATTTTTTTTTTACTTACCATTATAGCGATTAATGTTCCGTTTGGTTGGGCACTTGGAACTTTGCTTTTTTTATTATAATTTTCTTCCTGTTGATGCAGCAATGCAACATGAAGTCATAATTTTTGATTTCAAGGGAAGAAAAGTAATAAGTAGGTTGCTTTTAGAAGGTAACCTTCAAATTCTGATGTTTCGATTAACTAAATCTTTCCAATTCTTTAGCTAATGTATTTTTTATATTTATTAATGATCTTTTACAATTTTATTGTTCTTCATAAACACCTTGAGAAACTTTATTGGGTTAAGACATTCCTTTAATGTTTGTGATAATGTGCTCAAGTCACAAACTTCAACATTCAGCATGAGAATCACAACGATGGTAACAATTCAATTTTATTTATTTTTATTAATTGTGACAATAACCATTATATTATTTTATTTTCTCTTTTTGTTGTGTTACTGCTGACACAAGTCAGTAAATAAAATTAGCAAATAAAAACAACAACAGTAAAACAAAGCAATTGCATAATTTATTCATGCCGCAATGCACTCTGGGAGTCAGTGAGTAGCTATACTAAGTCAAGTGTAAGCCTAAAGTAAATGATCAAGTACCCCCTACAGTTCTTTTTTAGTTACTAGAGCTCCCGTGTAAGTAAACTATACTAACTAAGCATTTGTCACTACAACATACTATTCTTATTTCACTTTACTTAGTTTTTTTAAGGCAATCGGTTTGCATGCTTTTTTTAAGTAAGCCCAACTAATTAGATTTTACAGTGTAGCGGAACGATCGGTTATTTTCTGAAAAGAAATTTACAATATACTTTTTAACCTCAAACGCATCTTGTCTAGATCTGCGTGAACTCTCTGTATTCAGGTTCATGACAGTTAGGGTATGTCGAAAAACTCCCATCTCATTTTCTCTTCCAACTTCAAAATAGTCCTACATCACTGTTTTACCTTTTTTCGTAAAGGGCGTTTGATCTTCTTTGCATGTTCAATTTGTAAACACTGGATCGGTACTTCTGCAGCCATGTAAGATGATTTTGAAGTTGGAGGAGAAACTCATTTTCTCCTCCAACTTCAAAATCGTCCTGGTTTTATTTTGTCAAAACACTCACATACAATAGCGACGGGGCGGGAAATTATACTGTTACCTATGCAGTGGCGTTAGCCATTCATAACAGTGGCTGATTACTGACAAGACTTAAAGGACCTGCCCCTTAAAACAGGTCGTTTTAGACAGAGGGTCAGAATGAGTGTTGAAAATAATATTTTTTTAAATCATATTTATTTATTTTTTTGTGCAAAAAATGTATTTTTAGGAATGTATTATTATAAAAATGCATTATTACATTATAAGTAAAGCTTATAGGAACATGTTAAAATATTTAAAAATCCATGTCTTTAAAATAGTCCATGCGACATTGGTGGTTCAACAGAAATGTTATGAAGCTATAGGAATACTTTCTGTGTGCAAAGAAAACAAAAATAATGACTTTATTCTACAATTTCTTCTCTTCAGTCTCAGTCTGAACAGAACATGTCAGTTGCATTGCTGTCTGTGCAGGGTCAGAATGCTCTCAGATTTAATCCAAAATATCTTCATTTGTGTTCTGAAGATGAACAAAGGTCTGTGATAGATCTGCTGTAGACATTAGCAAAATCACATCAACAAAAAAAGTTCATAGCCACAAACAGGGGTCAGAGTGAAATTATGACAGTCTTTATTGACACTTGCTTGACTTCAGACATCCTTTTTGATGAAAAAAAAAAAAAAAAAAAATAGGGTGAAATTCAATGTTTATCAAAATACAGTCCCATTCACATGGACACAGTTGGAGTAGAAAAAGACACTGGAGTAGAAAAAGAACTCATAAGACACTGCTCTAGTAGTGATGGGAAGTTCGGATCGTTTTATCGACCTTTGAGTCTCGTTCAGCAAAATGAACGAATCTTTTTTTCAAGTCATTTCGTTCATTTTAGCAAAATATAATTAAAATGTTACGTGTTACTTCCCTAACACATCTACTGCTTACACAAATGCTGATCACACTACAAACAAGACAAAACTACAATGCTATAAAAAACAGAAAAGATTAATTCATTGTTTACCTGGGACTTTAGTCTATGATTCGCTCACCTCACCTCTTATCTGACATGTTTTCGAGTTTGAGACATTCGTTCATTGCGTGACAGCCCATAAGATGAACAAACGACTCGAAAAACCTGAAGACTCGAAACAGGTGAACTAATTCCAGTACAGAACCTAATAGGATGTTGCGCATGCGCGACTGAACGAAACACTCCCCAAGACGACTTGTTCTTCTCGAGTCACATTAAAGATTTGTTCAAAACGAACGAATCGTTCAAGAAAGACCCGTCACTATGCTCTAGCCTCTTGAACTCACAGAGGACAAACTACAGCACAACTTTACCAGGACAAGAATTATCAAAATACACACAGACATGAACCACAACAATCCTGGAATTAACATAGTCTATTCAACTAATATTAGAGCCATGGATAACTTTAGTTAATGTAAATAGCATTAGTAAATAGTAAATGTAAATAGCATTGTGCTAGACAAAAATCACACGGATCAAGACTAGGCGTAGTTGGTACATTCCAACTTCCTTCAGAAATCTATAAAACCGAGCCTATGCACTGACTCAGTAAAAATTACAAATAAAGATAATGTCAAACCAAATGTAACAATGTGTTGGGTGTTATTAACCAGTGCAGAGATAGTCTGAACAACATGAGGGTGAGTAATTAATAACAGAGTTTTCATTTTTGGCTGAACTTCAACTCCACTGAAAATCTTTAAGATGTGCCGGAGTCAACTTTACAGAGTTTCCCAACAAGCCCATTGTCAATACAAGACCTCAGCCAATAGTGAATGCAAAATGAAATAAATGTTGTGACATTGCATCAACTTGTCAAAACAATGCCACAGTGAATGTGCAATGTTATTAAAGATGCAGTTTATCAAGTAGGCCAAGGTGTTTGCCCTCCTCTCAGCACGTTCGCCTTGGTTTTCAAATGCTAAAAACAAATCCTCCAACGGCAGCACCAGAATTAAGCCAAAGACACTGGACCGTTTTGAAAAGAATCCACTGTGACGATGTTCTTCCCCTTAAGATCCTATTTAGAGGTGGTTTGTGAGGATTAAAGGGTGTTTCTGTAGTTTTTATCTAGTATTTGAGCACTTGATCACAGAGGCGTGCCCTAATCCGAACATCAATGTGGCCCCATCAGCGCAATGGCTCGAAGCTGCCAAGTGACAATGGACCACGAGCTTGTTTGGGGCCGGCTGTACGTGTGCTATTAAAGTTTCGGGCTGCTCGCTTTGATAGCTCTTGTCAAATGTCTAATCTGATCAAATTCAGGCCTCTCTGCACGTTGAAGTAAATGCTGCATCAATGGAGATTACATGAGGAGCTTTTTGTTTTTGTTTTGTGAAGATTAGGTTAGCTTGGTTGAACATGAATAGGTTTGCTTATATGTATTAGTCAGAGCTGATTTATTGTGTGGGATTATGAGTTCTGGTTTGGAGATAAGGCTTTCTGTTGGTGACATGATTAATGGCACGCCTTCAACTCAGAGTATCGGATGCGATAAGATCGAATGACTGCGAGCACATGTCTAAAACAGGATTATGACAAGGCTGTGTGTAAGGCTTCAGAAACCTCACCAGTGTGTTAGTCAGGCTGAAGGGTGCTTGATATTAAAGAGGAACAACCCTTGGCCAACATAACTAGTTGTGGCCGAAGTGACAGCCGTGTGAATCTCTGTACGACAAAGACCAGATGCCGGTAAACTTCCTGTGGGAGAGGAGTCGTGTTTCAGTTGGATGTGTGTCACGGGGTCAGGCTTGTTTTAGAGGCTGACCTGGATCATCACATACAAAAAGTCTGTTATGATCACCAAGACTGCATTTATTTGATCCAAAATATCATAAAAATGTGAAATACTATTACTATTTAAAATAACTGTTTTTTGTTTTAATGTAATTTAAAATGCAATTTATTCCTGTGATGCAAAGCTACATTTTCAGCATCATTACTACGTTCTCCAGTGTCACATGATCCTTCAAAATCATTCTAATATGCTGATTTATTGCACAAGAAGCATTATTAACATAAGTGTTCAAAACGGTTGTGTTGCTTAATATTCTATGGAAACGATTTTCTTTTATTGATATGAAGTTAAAAAGCATTTATTGGAAATCTTTATAAAGATTAAAGACTTCTGGCAAAAGGTCTAGATTTCAAACGCTATCTAGAAAACATCTTTTGGACAGCTTGTTTCCCATTTTTCTGGCACATGGCACTAGACCGTTCCCTTGTTCGTTTTAATTGTCAGTCAAACGACTCTTTTCAGGAGGTCAGGGGTGTGAGGACTGCAGGTCTGCAGGTTTGTCCCTTTGGTGATCTTAAAAGAAAAACTATGGTCTTTTTCTGGATTCTTGGGAAATCTCTGTCTCATACACAGGGTTACATGGGGGTTGACTGTGGAGTCAGAGGCTGGCTGTCCCAAGAGTTCACTACTGGGACGGTGTAGTCTGAAGGGGGGGTTGTGAAAAGTGGCCAGGTCAGCAGTCGGGTCAGTATTGTTTAGTCTATAGGCTGCTCCCCCCACAGGAGAGCAGGCACCAGTTTTCCGTTTCTAAATGGCCAAGATTTATGTACAGGACTTCCAGTCTGTGAGATCACACGGTCTCGGGCTCCAGGAGTTCTGAGTATCTCTTACATCTCAGCATCTGAACTCACACACACACACACAGCTGTTGTTACACAAGACTCTTTTATAGGCTGTAACTTTTTTGCTTATTTTAAAACAATTGTTCTTATAACAGATATATTTATACAGACAGTTAAAGACATTGTAAAACAGCCAATATACACACACCTGTCACGTTTATCAGTTCTATATCATTGCAGCAAGTGTATAATAACAAGACACCCTTTATCCATAATATAATTAGTGACCTAGATTACATTACTAACTACAGTTTTCATCATGTAATCTGTAATCAGTAATGGAGTACAATTTGTAAGTTAACTACCCAGAATATTACGTAATCATGTAATCCATAAAAAAGTAACTATAATCTGTTTATGAGTAAAATAAAATGTAATATGCTAATGGACTACTTGCACAACTACTTCCGCACTCTACTTGTTACAGCTCGGGAGTTTCTACATACATACAGACAGTTTCTCATGAGATTATTTCTACATTTTAGGGCTGGCATTTCTTTAAAAAACAATTAATCATATTCACTGCGTTAACATGAATCATCTTTAACCTGCTGAAATGTTACTATAAATATATTTCCTTTCCGTATGTGCATTCTGAATAATAACTAAATATATTTCCCCACTAACCAGCCACATTCTCACGAACGGTATTTTTCTTTTACTGACCATCTTTCATACCTGATGAATGTACAATTTTAATTTGAGTTTGACTGATAAACACCCTTAGGAAAATTAACCACGGTTTTACTATAGTAAAAGTGCCATGTTTTTTCCATTTTTCCAACACTTTTAATACAAAATGCCTTATTTAACGAAGTGAAACACTGGCCTACTTGATAATAATTTTTAACAGTAACACGCTGACAATGCGACTATTGAATATTCATATTTTGGCATTAGGCTACATACAGTGAAATGATGAAAGAATATGACACAGAATAGTGACATATTTAATACAGATAAATAAAGGTTCATTATGATCTTATTGATCAAATCTCACAAAGTGCAGCGTCACAATTAGGCCACTATAGAGCACTGACACCCTGTGGTGAACAATGAGGTATGATTACCAGCCACTGCTTTCTCAGATCGGTTTAAGTTGGATTAAAACATCACGTTTTGTTGAGTTTGGAAAATTCTGTACACAGTGATCATCAGAATATGTCCTCTCCTTTCTTGGAAAATTTCCGAATTTGAAATCATCCTGTGAACTCTCATTTTATTAGGCGTTTAAGTCAACTAGATTATTACAGCACATTGAAAATGTACATAACTGAAAACGGAAGCGCGTCACGAGGCTCAGTGCAAGTAGTCCATTACGAGTGTTTGATTTTTGGAATCTGATTATGTAGTCCAGATTACATGTCATCAGTTACTGTCCAGGTCTGATGTAATTCGTCTCACATCATTTGTTTTAGATTACATCAAATCATGCAGCTTGGGATGTAAATGAGTGTAAGTAGTGATGTATAGTCATGGCCAAAAATATTGGCACCCTTGCAATTCTGTCAGAAAATGCAATACTTCTCTCAGAAAACTGTTCCAATTTCAAATTTTTTGGTATTCACATGCTTATTGTTTTTGTTTGCAAAACAAACTTGAAAATTTTTTACACAGAACTCAAAAATGGACTGGACAAAATTATTGGCACCTTGTTAAAATTGTAAGAAATAATTGCTTTTCAAGCATGTGATGCTCCTGTAATTTGTATTTAGACACACCTGTGGCAAATAACAGGTGTGGGCAATATAGTAATCACACTTGCAACTAGTTAAAATGGAGAAAAGCTGACTCAACCTTTGTTTTGTGTGTCACACTGAGCATGGAGAAAAGAAAGAAGTGTAAAGAGTTGTCTGTGGATTTGAGAGAAAAAAAATGTGGAAAACATGGACAATCTCAAGGCTACAAGTTCATCTCCAGAGATCTTAATGTTCCTGTGTCCACTGTGCGCAATATCATCAAGAGGTTTACAGCCCATGGCACTGTAGCTAACCTCCCTGGACGTGGACGGAAGAGCAAAATTAATTAAACATTACAACGAAGGATTGTTCTAATGGTTAAAGAACCCTGATTAACTTCCAAACAAATTCAAGCTGATCTGCAGAGTACAGAGTACAACAGTGTCAACTCGCACTATCCGTCGCCAGCTCAATGAAAAGGGAGACCCAGGAGGACACCACTGCTGACACAAAGGCTTAAAAAAGCAAGACTGGAGTTTGCCAAAACTTATGTGACAAAACCACAATCCATCTGGGAGAACATACTGTGGACAGATGAGACAAAAGTAGAGCTTTTTGGTAAAGGACATCATGGCACTGTTTACAGAAAAAGAAATAAGGCCTTCAAAGAAAAGAACACAGTCCCTACAGTCAAACATGGTGGAGATTTAAAGATTGTTTTGGGGTTGCTTTGCTGCTTCTGGCACTGGATGCCTTGACTGTGTGAATGGTACTAAAGAATTTTGGGGCGCAACGTAGTGGCCAGTGTCAAAGAGCTGCGTCTCCACCAGAGGTCATGGGTCTTTCAGCAGGACAATGACCCGAAACACATTTCAAAAAGCACTCAGAAATGGTTACAAACAAAGCGTTGGCGAGTACTGAAAAGGCCAGCAATGAGTCCAGATCTGAATCCCATAGAACACCTGTGGAGAGATCTCAGAACAGCAGTTGGGAGAAGGCATCCTTCAAATCTGAATGACCTGGAGCAGTTTGCAGAAGAAGAGTGGTCCAAGATTACAGTAGAGAGGTGTAAGAAACTTGTATTGTGTTGTTCCAACGCGAACAAAAAAAAAAAATAAATAAACGTGAGTACCAAAACATTTGCAACTGCAACAATTTTCTGAGAGAAGGGTTGCATTTTCTGACAGAAGTGCAAGGCCAGAATTTTGGCCATGACTGTATGTCCACTGACCACTTGCGATGAGAGGTGCATTTTCCCCAAAAGCATCGTTAGGTAACTGTGGTCTTAAGTTCTGTCATTACTCACATCAATGATTTGTGTTCCCTGAAACCATAGTTGGGAACTGTAAACTTGTGTGGTTGGAAATACAACTCTCAGCCTGTGGTAAGCAGCGTAGTTTCTTGTAAGACTTACAGTCTTAAAAAAATCATGTTCTTGAACAAAATAGTCAAGCTAACATGCAGTACAGTCTATATATTTTGCATACATCATTCTCTATCTGTTAGGGGGTGTTTACACAACATTGTTTTCAACTAAAAAGGGGGAAAATCATCTGTGTTTTGGCTGCTCGCCTACACGTCAGTGGCATTCGGGGTTGTTCATTTTGACAATGTTGTCATCTCTACCCAAAACTTTTCAAAAAGCTTTTCTGTTTTTAGCAAGTGTTCAACATTTTGATAGCCATCTTGTGGCTGGCTGCAATATAAACCCCGCTATCTCCATGTCAACTAATTGGATGGACACTGATCTAAAAAATCAAATTACACTTAATTAAACTCACTTCTACATAGACTCTAGCTCCAAATGAATCACATCAGTGCAGACTCGGGCTCCAAATAAATCACTTCTACACAGACTCTAGCTCCAAATGAATCACTTCTGCACAGACTCTGGATCCAAATGATTCACCACTGTGCAGACTTGGGCTCCAAATGAATCACTTCTACACAGACTCTAGCTTCAAATGAATCACTACTGTGCAAACTCTGGCTCCAAGTGGATCACTTCAGTGCAGACTCGGGCTCCAAATAAATCACTTCTACACAGACTCTAGCTCCAAATGAATCACTTCTGCGCAGACTCTGGATCCAAATGAATCACTACCGTGCAGACTTGGGCTCCAAATGAATCACTTCTGCACAGACTCTGGATCCAAATTAATCACTTCTGCAGACTTGGGCTCCAAATGAAAGAATGAAAGACGTTTTCAAAGAGTGTGCGTAAATCTGTTCTATTAACCCAGAAGTATGACATAAGAGGTTAACACAATTGAATCTACCATCTGTAAATGCAGTAAAATAGTGAAGTATTCTTCAAATGCCATCTTCATTAATGCAATAACTGATTAATTAATGCAAACTGATTGATTAGTAGAAGTTATTATTACACCACCTATGACATCATTATTGAACCAGTGTGGTTTAAATGACAGATGTGCGATTAAGTTACTATGGTTTTGGGAAACAGTTGTGACTGGCTAGTCAATTTCTCCAACAATGCATTGTAATATGGTAGTTAAGCAGCGAGTTGCACTAACCCAGATTAGCCAAGATGGATTTTAATAGCAGGCAGAAAAAGGGCTGTAGACACTTGAGGCTCTTGGCCTGGTAAAGAATCATGTAGAAACGGCCCAGAACACTTAAGAAACCGCATTGCAATGTGCAAACAATTGCTCCAAACACCTTAGCAATCGCATGGGCACAAGCTGATAACTAACATGACCATCCTAACACCATTTTTTGATACAGAAAAACTGAAATGTAATGTTACTTTATTCACTATTTGAGTATTTTGGTGAGCGATGAGAGAACTGCATTGACAACAGAGCAGAAAATCAAAGTCGAAATCATGTAATTTCCTAAATCACCCGTATCAGTCAGCTACAAGCTTCAATATATAGTTAGATTTAACAATGTGCCATAATACGATTATTTGATCATTAATATAAGATACAGCCTTTGTATCAGAGTTTAATCAGCTTGCAGAAATCACAGAGAGCAATCAAGCACTCCTGCATTGATCTTGATAATGATGCTTGACTTACTAGGAAAACAATCATGTTTGAGATAACAGGGAGTGTTCAGAATGATGTCGATTATCTGGAGTTGTAATCTTGAATTTCATAGTTGTCTGGGTAATTCTTCTATGCAGCTCCAATTTGGTAACATGATTAGATGTTGTTATTTTTAAGGGCCAGGAGGAATCAATCAATGGTTCAGTCTCTACATTTTTAGACTTTTTGGCACATTTCAAGCAGCACTCCAGCTGGACCATAAAGGGAAAATGAGGCTTGTGTTTCAAAACAGAACAGAAACTTCACATTCTAATGCTTGATTAATATTATATCTGATGATGGACATTTTTCAACCGTGTTATGGTGGGATGCTCAATATGAAGTCACATCCTGTTTGCTTTGTGTTTCTCAGCTCAAATGAAACCATTTCGGTCCACTAAACGAATATAGGTGATATATGAAAGGGTAGTGTTACACTTGATTTCTGTTTTACTAAACAGAGTCCTACAGAACAAATGACATGTCAACGAATATGGGTTTCAAATGGATGATGCAATGCTAAGCAAAACGGCTGATTGTCAGGTCCAGAAGGAATATGTTGTATCATACAGTCATTTAATTATAAACGTTTATGATTAAAAAAACAAAAACAAAAACAAATTATGATTAACTTGACAAACAAAATTTAGGTGTAGTGACACCAAAACAACAACAAAAAAACAACAACATTGCTTTGCCCTTGCTTTAAAAGACATTAGCTTCGGTCTTTCTTTTTTTTGGAGCCAAACAAAATGTTTCCCATCAGACTGAAACAAATTAAACTTGCTCTTATCACTAAAGTGAACTTTGGACCAGTTCTCCTCTTTCCACACAACATGCTTCTTAGCAAAGCTGAGCTTAGCCTTTTGATTCTTTCTGCTGGTGAGAGGTCTGGTCACTGCAGAGTGTGCTTTCAGTCTGACTTTTCTTAAACATGCCAAGACAGATCCTTACTCTGTTCAGAGCTGAACTGGCAAGCAATTCCAGCTGCAGTGTTGAACCAATTTCACATTAAAAGACTCTGCATTATCCTGTCTTCCTGTTCATTTGTCATAAGTGGATGACCAGCCTTTTTGGGGGACTTGAATGAATTACTGTCATTGTAAACCTGCAATATTTGAGAAATCACAGATTTGGAATGACCAGCTTCTCTTGCCGTGGCTGAAAGGGTCATCCCTATGGCCTTTGTCTGACCAACCTGCTGTTGCAGGCTTTCAGTCACCTTAGAGCGGCCTGCCATCTTGCAATCTCAGTGAAAACTGGAGAAATGCTGCCAGTGAAATAGGGTTTGTCTTATAATTAAAGCGGTCCTGAACTGCCTTTTTTAAAAACTTTGTACTGTTCTCTGAGGTCCACTTAAAATGTTACATTTTTACATTAAAAACATCATAATTTAGAGGTAATAGGTTATTTTCTGTCCTGCTTTTAACCCACTTCAGCAGAAAGCTCTGTTTGAATAGGCAGGGCAAATTGTAGACTCGGAAGTAAACGCCCACCGCTATGTTTGGCTAACAACGTAGATTCATTCTTCACAGATGGACATCACTGTGATCTAGGTTTAAAACATAAATAACTCAATACATATCAAACAATCTGCAAGAAGAGACAAAGCAATAGTGACCGTAATGAAAACAGTTGCTCACATTTTTGTTACGACATCACTGTCGGATCCAATATAGTCGGGACAGCATCGTCTTTTAGTTTCAGTCTTTTTTAAAATCCTGCGGTGAATTGTGTCACTATGGTTACTGACGTAACCTCGGTTCTCTGAGAAAATGAAGTAAACAAAGGACCGAGTTCTTACTGATGACTGGAACTTCATTAAAATAAAATTCATCCACTCTTTCCTAATGTTGGGATCAGAAAGAAGGCAGTGCAAAGACTTTTTTCGAGTTTTTTCCACAAACTGGCACTACGAAGCATCCTGTTGTTTTCAGAACCATCTGTATCGTTTAGTTTCTGCATAGAGCTGCACATTCATCTCTCTGGTAAACATGAATTGGTTGCATGAATTGGTGGGTGGGGCTAAAGAGGCAATGATGTCGATCTTTTTTCTGCAGAGTCGTTGCTTATCCACACTATTACACCATAGAGCAACACATTCCAAAATCTGTCGTTTTGTCAGACTACCTCAATATAAAAGCTATTTTTAGACTAAAGTTTTGAGTTCTGAAACTTACAGGATGTTTTTATAGTACAATGACCTCTTATATGTCAAAAGATAAAGGGAATTTTGGTTTCTCAGTTCCTGATCCCTTTAAGGAAATTAGAACCAGGTGCCAGCTTGGAGGTAAGTGTTCTCTAGTTTTGACCTTTTATAAATATCTAATTTAAGTTTTTTATACTGTGCTTCAGGATGCAATTAAATCATGAAATATGCACTGTCCTGCTACTCCTGTTAGAATAAGTTCAAATAAGCTCTAATTTAAAAGTGTGAGTGCGCTCCAATGTAGCAGCAAAGCACTGGATCCAGAACAAAAACGGAACTGTCACAAATGTTTTTCTATGCGTTTGATTACGTACAGGCGAGTACACAGAAGCTACAACAATCTATCACGCCACATTAAAGAGCGCCAAAACGGTATGTTTTTAAACACTGTGCTGTCATCCTGTATGTTCGTAATTAAAAATGAAAATGTATACAAAAATAAAAGCAATTAAAAGTTTTATTCTAATTAAAATATGAAAATTGTGATGACAGGTAATAATAGATAATGCCGGAATTTTTACATATATATAAATCTTGAATTATTCATTATTTTATCTTATTTTATGACATTTTTTGTGCTTTCAAAATGGGGTTTGTATGGAAGCCCACTTCCGTGACGGGATACAAAAATAGAAAGGTAATTTTGACTTTTTATCTCATAATTCTGAGTTTACGTTTACGTTTCTTATTTTGTTGTAATATCATTTTTTCCCATTTAGTGCTGCCCTTCAGAAGCAACAAAAGACACTTAGATGCATGTTTCCCAGAAGACAAAAAGTAAAAGTAAAAAAAATTCAAAAAGTTTTCACCCCCCTGCTCTTAATGCATTGTTTTTCCTTCTGGAGCATCAGTGAATGTTTGAACATTTTCTAATAGTTGTGTTTGAGTCCCACAGTTGTCATCAGTGTGAAAAGATGGGTCTGAAAATCATACATTCACTCGTGGAAAGGGTTCAAATATGCAAAAGATGCTGGAAAACTGAAGAATCTGCAGGACCTGGAGGATTTTTTTCTGAAGAACAGTGCTCATTTAACTGTTCAGAACAAACAAGGGACTTATGAACAACTATCACTAAACAAAAAACAGTGGTAGATCATCCAGGTAACCACACACAGTATTAAGAATGAAGGGATCCCAAACTTTTGCAGGGGATCATTTTAATAATTTCAGCCATTGATTTTTTTTTTGGTCTTGTGAACTATATGTAAACATCTTTATTATGTAAAATATCTTACTCAGGACAGTACTAAATAAAAAATAACATGCATTTTGTACGATCTCTCTTATTTTGTTAAAATTATTCACATTTTCACAGATTCTGCAAGGGGTTCCCAAACGTTCGCATAAAACTGTATTGCATGTCAATTGCACGTCAAAACAGGGGAGTAACACATTAAGTAGAAAGACTGAAACAGTGTTTTCTTGTAAAACATACTTTTTTATAACTTCGAGAAATCATTTCTCAGTGTATCAGTCAGCTGTTTTCTGAGATGCCTCTCTCAGTGCCACTAGGGGTATCGAAGTTGCAACCTGTAACCAAAAATAAAATGTAATAGTACATGTAGTTAAGGTAAAATGTCACAAGGTCACCGGAATAACAGAGAGCACAAACACATTACCCAGGTGTCAGCAGGATGTTGCACTATCTGCTGGTTTGTAGGCCTCAGGCAGTGAGAGGTGAAGCACACCTGGGAATAATTGGAGAGCATCTCAGGAAGAGCGACCCAAACCTCTCCACCGTCAACTGCAAACTCGTATTCATGTTTGGCTTCATTCTGAATTGAACAGACACTTTTTACAATCGAGTCAATAAGTGATGCTTTGTATATATATGTCTTTTTTTCCACATTAAATATTCAGTTTCACTGAAATAAAATACGAATGCTGTTTTATGTTGACTTTAAAGTCTTAATATAATATAATATAATATAATATTAAAGCAAAGCCATTTAATGTTATCCTCACCTTTAAAAATTTTGTAAAGTATTTGTAAGTGAGAAATTGACCGCTGTTATAGAGCAGTATCTTCAGTGTTGCATATCAGAGAGTTTATTGAACTGTATCAAAGCATAAATATCTGCAAAGACGGCCTTTATAATGTCTGGTGGGATGGTGAGCCTGTAGTGTACAGTAATTATAACACATCTGTGATGTTAAAAAGCAACTTGATATTTCCCAAAAGAGTTCAGTGTGATTAACACAAACATTCGCCTGTTTGATATTCAAGCAACACATTAAGGAGGAGCAGATATGCTGTTTTTTGTCTTTTTTTCTTTGCCCTGCCCCGAGCTTCTGTAAGCTGAATACATAAAACATCTTGGTCCCTGGTGTCAGCACAATTAGCTGCTAAATAAAATGCCACTCTCTGTTGTGTGTGCCGTTTTAATTATACAAACTGGGTGAATTAGTGCCCCATTTAAGTGAAATAAACAGCCATGTTTGCCAAGACAATATTTCCCCAGAGAAGTGAGGAAAGAGGGCAAATTAGCTCAGGAAATTCGAAATATCAGCACATTAACTTGGAGGTGAATCAAGAGTAGATCTCCTGGCAGTTTTCAGGAAAGAAAGAAAGCTCAAATCAATAGGGCATAAGTAGCTGGAGGACAGTGTTATTGCTCAGAGGCTGCTCTTTCAGGAGACTTTATAGAGCGCTTAGTTGCGTTTAAGTATCAGCTTGGTCTTCGTTTTTCCTAAAACTTGACTTAAAAATAATCACATCAGACATGACAAAGTCAATGACAAATCACAGCCAATCAGAAGAGCATGTGCACTTCTGTTTCACAACAACACAGATAAGTAACACAAGTTAATAAAAATGTAACATTTTTTAAATGGGTAATTAAAATGTAAACAATTATTTAAAACACATACACATCAGTGTGTGTCATGGAATACAAAAACTACTTGATTGTTTACAGTTGCTGTATGAGTTTCCATCTTCTGTTGAACACAAAATATATATTATTTATTTATTTATTTTCCATACTATAGAAGTCAGTGGCTACCAGCAACTGTCTGTTTACCAACTTTCTGTAACACCCCTTGGACTGTTTGTGTTGGTTTTGCCCATTCCCACACCGAAATAACCTATATAAACATATATGTTTTAATATAGGTTTTGATATAGGTTTTTAATATATGTGACATATATAAAATTGGCCGTTTTCCTATATTATATGTACATATATGTGCATATATACTTCATATAGGTTTCATATATGCGCATATATCCTCATATAGGTTCTTTCCATGTGGGTTGTTACAACCCCGTTGGACTGTTTATGTTGGTTTCTCCCTGCTGTGCCCATATTTGGTTCTTCTTGCCCTCGTTGTGTCCTAATTAGTTAACTCGCCCCACCTGTTTGTGTATCATTAGCCACCCTTTATAAGTTGTATTCAGTTCTGTGTTTGGGTCCGATCTTAAGGTTGCTTTGCTGTGTGTTCACCTGCTTTCTTGGATTTGCCTGTTTGACGTTATTAAAATACCTGTTGTGTTATACTCGTCTTCGTGCGCTTTCTCTAGAGACACAAACGTGACACTTTCTTTAATACTGTATATCTTCTTTTATGTTCAGAAGAAGACACAAAGTCATACAGGTTTGGAATAACATGAAGGTAAGTACATGGTGACAGAGTTTTCATTTTTGTGTTAAACGTTTACCCAAAAATGAAAATTACTCTTATTTACTCACCCTCAAAGCATCCTAGGTGTGTATGACTTTCTTCTTTCAGACAAATGCAATCTGAACGGCTTCAGTGTACTATAGTTGGCACAAGCTAGTGAAAAGTGTTTAGTAGGTTTAAAATACAGATTTTTTTTTTTTTTTTTTTTTTTTTTTTACAAAAACACATCGATTCGCTAGAGGAGACTTTTATTCACAACCTGGAGCTATGTGAGGCACTTTTTATTATGGATGGATGCACTTTATTGGACTTGTTTTGGACTGTTGAAGAGAAACACCCACCCATTGCCATTATAAAGCTTGAAAAAATATCATTTTTAACTTAACTCCAATTGAATTCTTTTGAAAGAAGAAAGTCATATACACCTAGGATGCCTTGAGGGTGAATAAATAATGGGATAATTTTCATTTTTTAGTGAACTAAACCTTTAATTATCCCAAGTTATCCCATATTTAAACAGAGACATTAACACAATGCAAGGACGTAACAAAGGTTTTCAAAATCTGAGGCAAAGTATTCATTGTTGCTACTGGAGCATGCAAAAAAAAAAAAAAAAAAAAAATATATATATATATATATATATATATATATATTTTTTTTTTTTATTTATTATTTTTTTTTTATTTTTTTTTTTTTCTAACTGAAATTAAGCAATTTTAATATGAGATGTGATGTCACAGAAATAGAACACATTTCAAAAACCCTATTGGGGTGTTGCAATTGACCATGTACCAAAGAAATAGTACAGAGTTATATAATGTATGTGCATAGCATAAACTAGGTTACTGTGTTTTTTTATTTGTTTTATGTTAAAATGTATGATTTTTTTTGTTGGGAAATTTTGTGATCTTGGCAAATGTGAGCATGGTTTGAGACATTACGATCTCTTTTGAAGCTCTAGAGGAGACGCATGTGAGACACGTGTCGAAGACTGACACGGAAGAGAAGAAATTGTTGAATGAAGTCATTATTTTGTTCCCATAGCTTCATAATATTAAGGTTGAACCACTGTCACATGGATTATTTTAATGATGTCCTTACTACCTTTCTGGTCCTTGAGCACGGTAGTTGCATTGCTGTCTATGCAGGGTTTGAAAGCTCTCAAATTTCATCAAAACATCTTAATTTGTGTTCTGAAGATGAAAGAAGGTCTTACGGGTTTGAAACAGCATGAGGGTGAGTACTTAATGACAGAATTTCCTTTTTTTTTTTTTTTTTTTTTTTTTTAAGTGAACAATCCCTTTAAATTTCACCATTTGTAATTGAAAATATATGATTTACTAACTGAATGGAGGAGACATTAAACATTTTTGACATATTGGACATACTGATAAGAGTAAATATGTTAAAGTATTACTTGTCAGAATGATTACTTCTTAACTTGAATTAGATGTAGAATTTCCTTCACCATTCTGTTTCTCTATACTTCATTAAAAAAAAAACATTACTGTCCAGAAATATAGACTTAACCCAATCCCAACCCCTAAATCTAACCCTAACCAAAATTTATTTCTAATATCAGAGGGAAATGATAGCTGATTAACAAGGTTGTAAAAGAATCATCTCTGACTCTGATCATAAACCTAAAACTGACATTTCCTTAAATTTCCTTATCCTTCAATTCTGATTGGTTGATTGAAATGTTGTTTCAGAATCCACAAGGATGTTGATCCAGGAACATGTTGTATTTGGTGAAATCACGTTCACCCCTCAACTCTTAGGAAACAGAACTAAAAGAGCTTTGGAGGGACAACAGGAACATATCTCATAAACATACCCACTGTCCTTTTATTAGTACTTCCAAATTTTTTATTGCTCCTGTCAAACTAACACAGCCTGCTTGGACTGCAGGAAAATCAGCTTTCTTGCAAAGACCTGCCAGTCTTAACCAAAAGCAATATTCTTCAACAAAATCCTTCACATGAAAAACAAGAAATCTGTAGCCAGGGAAAGAAAAAAAACTGCTGCGTTCTCAGACCCTAGACGGACTACATTCCATTCCTTCATTACTGCCAAACACATCCTTAGCGTCTCCCTCAAAAATGGCACAGGTTCTCTCTCTCTCTCTCTCTCTTTCTCTCTTTCTCTCTTTCTCTCCCTTGAGCGGCGCTCAGCGTGGCTGAATCTGCGTCACGCAGATTTTCCTCTTTTGGACAGTCACTCACACTATATTCACATATCTGAATAGTTTATGCTTTATTGGCATAGCACGTACTAATGAGATTTCTCTCTGGCAGTGATGCGCTTCTATCTGGCAGCTCAGCACTTCCCGCTCAGACTGCACACTGCTGGATGAGAGAGAGAAAAACATCCCTGTCTGCTTCTACACAACTTACTGCTCTGTTGTCATTGTCCACAGTTTTGTTAAACTTGCATTGCACAGAATCCCTGCATTTTGGTCACACTTATTTTAATGTCCAATTCTGTTATTAACGAAGTATTAACTATGACTTTTCCCTCGATAAACTAATTTGTTAGTAAGGTAGTTGTTAAGTTTAGGTATGGGTGGATTAAAGGAGTAGTTCACTTCCAGAACAAAAATTTATAGATGAACATGTTGGATGACAATGGGGTTATGTCTTTTATTCTTCAGTTGTTAAGAAATTGTTTTTTTGAGAAAAACATTTCAGGATTTCTCTTCGTATAGTGGACTTCAATAGTGCCCCTGAATTTGAACTTCCAAAATGTAGTTTAAATGTAGCTTCAAAGGGATCCCAGCTGAGGAAGAACGGTCTTATCTAGTGAATTGATTGGTTATTTAAAAAAAAAAAAAAAATACAATTTATATACTTATTAACTGCAAATGCTCATCTTGTCTATATCTGCATGAACTGTGTGTATTCCGGTTCATGACAGTTAGAGTGTCTCTGTAATAAAGAACCCAGATGCAGTTAGATGCTCCAACAAAATTTATTATAGTGAATAAACTGGAAATGAGCCGCCAAGCCACCAATCAGCTGGACGATGAGAAGATGATCAACAATCAATCGAGGGCCAGAAAGTGAGAGGACGATCCGAGCAGGACAGTCCAGGAAAACTGCAACATATTCTGTCGGGCGGAGAACAAACACCAGGCGAGCAGCTGCACAACGGAAAGTAGCGCATCAGGGTTCCACACAGACGAAAGCCAATAATCATGTTCAATCCAGGCAGAACAGTGCGAAGAGCCAGAGATCAGAGTCGCAGTCAAAAGCGGGAGGAAGGCAAGCAGCTGGCCAGTAAGTGCACACAATCCGGGCAGTGACAGAATCAACTAAATAAATAAAAAGAAACAAAAAACAACACAACGTAACTCATAACTAAGAAATCCAAACAAATGTGCGAGTGAAGCATGAGAAACAAAACACACTGGCAGAGGAAAAGGTGAGAGCAAGAAACTTAAGTAAAAAGAGAATTGATAAGAAAATAACAAACAGCTGTGAATATGCGCATGACCGCGCTGATTGCGAAACACAATCAGCTCAATGTGGTCAGCGCGTATGGACAAAAACAAGAACAAAGCCTTATGCAGGAGAGAAAAGAGGTCGATCAAACCTGAGCCCTGACATAGGGTATGTCGAAAAACTCCCATCTCTTTTTCTCCTCCAACTTTTTTCTTTTGTAAAGGGTGTTTGATCTTCTTTGCATGTTCACTTTGTAAACTCTGGGTTGGTACTTCTTCAGCGATGTAGGATGATTTTGAAGTTGGAGGAGAAAATAAGATGGGAGTTTTTTGACATACCCTAAGTGTCATCAAAAGGAATACACACAGTTCACACAGAGTAGAGACTAGTGTTTGCGGTTAAAAAGTTTGCGGTTTTTTTTTTTTTTTTAGAACATAAGCGATCGTTTCACTAGATAAGACCCTTCTTCCTCGTCTGGGGTCATTTAGAGCCCTTTAAAGGAACAAAGCTAATTGAAAATAGGCTCATTTTCCAACTCCCCTAGAGTTAAACAGTTGAGTTTTACCGTTTTCGAATCCATTCAGCCGATCTCCGGGTCTGGCGGTAGCACTTTTAGCATAGCGTAGCATAGATCATTGAATCCGATTAGACCGATAGCATCTCGCTCAAAAATGATCATATATAATGACGATATTTTTCCTATTTAAAACTTGATTCTTCTGTAGTTTTTAAGGGATTAAGATGGATGAAAAATAATGCTTTTGCAAAATTCTTTGCTTATTATGCCGGAATGAGAGTATAGTTCCTAGCCATATTGATCTAGAAAATCACAGCCTTTTATTTTTCATCCATCTTTGTACACGATGTAACTACAGAAGAGTCAAGTTTTAAATAGGAAAAATATCGAAACTCTTTGGTCATTTTTGAGTGAGATGCGATCATCTAATCTGATTCAATGATCTATGCTAAGCTATGCTAAAAGTGCTACCGCCAGACTCGGAGATCGGCTGAATGGATTCGAAAACGGTAAAACTCAACTGTTTAACTCTAAACAAACTATTAACTATGGCTTTTGCCTCAATAAACTCCTAATTTGCTGCTTGTTAATAGTTAGTAAGGTAGTTGTTAAGTTCAGGTATGATAAGATTAGGGTTGTAGAACATGGTCATGCAGAATATGTGCTTTATAAGAACTAATAAACAGCCAAAATGCTAATAAGTAACTAGTTAATAGTAAAATTGTTCCCTATACTAAAGTGTTACCTTTAAAAGTTAAAAATATAATTTGGTAACACTTTACAATAAGTTATACAATAAGTTAACATTAGTTAACTACATTTGTTAACATGAACTAAGAATAAACAATACTTCTACAGCATTAATCTTAGTTAATGTTATTTTCAGCATTTACTAATACATTATTTTAATCACAAGCAGTGTTTGTTAACATTAGTTAATGCACTGTGAACTAACATGAACAAACAATGAACAACTGTTTTTATTAACTAACATTAACTAAGATTACTAAAGACTGTAATAAATGTATTGTTCTTCGTTAACTAGCATTAATATTAGTTAATGCATTAACTAATGTTAACAAAAAGTTTTACCTGTTGTTTTTTCTCAGCAGTAGCAGGTGCTGATATATAAAGGACAGGATGATTTATTGCTGATATATTAAAAACAGTCACATTTAACGATGGCAAATGAACTTGGATAAAATTGATTAGTTATTAAAATGGTGTAAAATATTATTTGCATATTAAAATACATACATAAACAACATACTCAAAATACAGTAATAATGTTTTTGGGGAAAAATAATAGTATATTAAAAGTATTATACAATGATAAAAGTAAAAGTAACATATTTAGCAAGGACACAAAAATGATCAAAATTGATTTACATTGGACATTTATATTGTTACAAAATATTTGTAACTGTTGAAAAAATAAATAAATATAAAAGTATAAAACATTAAAGGGGTCATCGGATGCAAAGTTCACTTCACTGTGTGCCGTCACTCCCACAATAGTTGATTGACATGAGCGTCTTACCACAGACCCGCCCCAATTCAGCTGTAAGACAAGAATATCTCAGATTGAGGTGTTGTGTTGCTGGATGTAATAATGAACATAGTGGTCGTCATTTACTCCCGACATCTGAGCCGCTGAAGACGCAGTGGATTACGTTTGTTTGTGAAGGGAATGCGCCTCCCAATCTACATATATCCGTCTATGTGCGCGCAAATCATTCATGATCCAGCTTCACTTACAGCAGAAGTGAGTATAAGGTTTTTTTTTATGAATCTTTGCGATCGCTTTTAGTAATAATGTGCTAGTTAGCAAGTTTAGTGGCTAAACACGGCTAAAGAGGATAAAGTAAACAGGCTCGTCACTCCACAGAGAGAAGACATTAACATTTAAAGCAACCTCGACCAGAAAGATTTTTGCAGTGCCGATTTTGGCAAGGTAAAAAGGGTGTTGTTTTACACTACCATTGAGAATTTTTAACCGAAGTATATTATAGACTTTAAATTAAAGGAGAAGTCCACTTCCAAAACAAAGATTCACATATAATTTACTCACCCCATTGTCATCCAAGATGTTCATGTCTTTCTTTCTTCAGTCGTTTTTTGATGTTTTTTGAGGAAAACATTTCAGCGTTTTTCTCTATATAATTTTTAAACTTCCAAAATGCAGTTTAAATGGGGCTTCAAATGATCTCAAATGCAGTTGTAAACGATCCCAGCCGAGAAAGAAGGGTCTTATCTAGAGTAACGGTTCGTTATAATTCATAAAAATAATACAATTTATAATACAATTGTCTCACTCTGCCTAAACTGTTTTTGTTCTGGTTCATGACAGTTAGGGTATGTCAAAAAAACTCCCATCTCATGTTCCCCCTCAACTTCAAAATTGCCCTATATCGCTGTTTTTCGACATGCCCTAACTGTCTTGAGCCAAAATACACAGAGTTCAGGGAGAGTGAGACAAGACGAGCATCTGAGATTAAAAAGTATTTAAGTTGTATTTTGTTTATGAAAATAACCTGTAGCTGTGATTGTGGTTTACAACCACATTTGGGATCGTTTGAATCTACATTTAAACTGCATTTTGGAAGTTCATAATCGGGGCACCAATGAAGCCTATTATATGAAGAAAAACGCTGAAATGTTTTCCTCAAAAAACACAATTTCTTTACGACTGAAGAAATAAAGACATGAACATCTTGGATGACAGTGGGGTGAGTACATTATATGTGAATCTTTGTTTTGGAAGTGGACTTCTCCTTTAAGACACTAAAGAATCATATCAACTTGTGGAAAATGGGCCTCCGATGACCCCTTTAAGCAGTACAGCCTTGGTTTTTAACATTGATAATAATAATAATAATAATAATAATAAGTTTCTTGATCAGCAAATCAGCAAATTCATTTTTGACATCACACATTTAAAAAAATAATAATAATAATACTAATAAAAAAAAAAATATATATATATATATATATATATATTACAAAAATCAAAATGGTTCTAAATTATAATAATATTTAATCTTTTTGGTCACACTTCATTTTAAGGTCCAATTCTCGCTATTAACAATCCATTAACTATGACTTTTGTCTCAGTTAACTCCTAATTTGCTGCGTATTAATAGTTAGTAAGGTTGCAGTTAAATTAAGGTTTTTGGTAGGATTAGGGATGTAGAATATGACCATGCAGAATATGTGCTTTATATTCTGCTAATAAATAGCCAATATATTAATTATAGGTATGCTAATAAGCAACTAATTAATAGTGAGAATTGTTCCCTATACTAAAGTGTTATCACTTTTTTTTTTTGATAAAATATATGCAACCTTGATGAGCATAAGAGACTTTTTAAAAAACATTTTAAACATTTTACTGACCCTACTTTTAATCGATAATGTATATAAAGTATATAGTATTTTGTTTTTTAAATTCATAAATTTAAATGGATCATTTCAGAAATGTGAAACATCAGCCATCATATCAGCATTTCATGAATCACTCAGCATCATGAGTCGTGATCAGTACATCTATATTATTAGCAGTGTTTGCTGAGGCAAGCATGAGAATTAATATCAATCATACTTGGTATTTTTTACCTTTAATATTAAACTGTCTGTTGATATTTTTTTGATGTGAGCTTAAGATTTTCATTTGGCGGACAATTAAATGAAGAAAAAAAAGCCATATCTAGAGAGCAGAATATCACAGAGACGTGGGCTGTTGTGACTTGTAACAGTGACCTAACCAGCCCTGACAGTGGTCTACCACATCTAAGCAATGTAACGTTTTGCACAGACTAAAAATCTGACCTGACGTTTTCAGAAAATTACTGTGTATTTCTTGTATAGCCCTGTGTGGTTCAAAATAGTCTTAAACTGTCTTTCATATCACCCAGTTTGGCTCTTGGCTGACAATCCTGTCTTTTGCAACCTATAGCGGTCTAGCACTCCCCATAAGATTCCTGTTCCCTTGTACTTGTTTTCCTTGGCATTCCCCAGCCGACAATCACTGGCACAGATACTCATGATATCATGCCACGCCTGGCATGAGTTATCAGCCCATGTCACTTTCCATCCCCGTCGCACTGTCTAAAGTGCTGCGGCCAGCATGTCAAAACATATCTGTCTCCCCGCGGTGTGATCACGATGACACAATCATTTGCTCGAGGAGACAAGCGGCTTAAAGAGCCAGTTGCCGCAGTGACATGTCCCCGTCGGAGGTCGTGACCCTCACTCAGAGTTATGGTCCTGTGGGTAAATAGAGGCCCGGGCCTTGTGCTCGCTGTTTTTCTGTCAATGCAAGGGTAGGCGAGAGTCGTCCTGTGGTGCGTATTACTCTCGGTGTGATTCTCTGATGATGCCCGTCGTTTGCACAAGGAAACGTATTTGCATACTGTAAAAATTGGCATGCAGTCTGTTTTTTTTCAGAGTAACATTCATTGCTTGAGGCTTCCTGCTGCGTGTGGAAGCCCTTGTATGTTGGTATGTGTTAAGTGTGTGAAACGATGACTGTTTTTGTTTGAGTGTATGTATGTGGGTGTTTTTGCATGAGAATGTTGCATGCTGGGCCTTCAGTTGAAGAACAGGTTGTGCTACAGGTTTAACAGAGAATTTCCTTCTGTTTTTTTAATGCCTTTGTTCGTCATGAACCTTGACTGCGGTTTTTCCTGTTAACTTCTAATATGTTTTCAGAAATACGTTACATAAGCAATTCATACACAAAAGAAACTCTATGACTAATACCTCAACAATAAAGAACTTATTTTTTTTCTATAATTGCTATTGAAACAGAAAACGTAAAGGAATATTTTTTTTTAACAAAAACATAATAATAATAACATAATAATAACAACAACAATAATAATTGTAACAACAACAACAACAACAATAATAATAAAAAATATTATTATTATTATTTTTGTTTTGTCACGTGACAAGAACACTAAAGCAGCTCCTTAAGTCTTAATGAAAATATAATTATATATTTAAGTAAAAAAATAAATGTGGTAAAGTAGCAGTGTTATTTCAGAATCAAGATGTTTGTGTGTGTTTAATTTTTTCATATTTTTGATTCGTTTTTATTTGCATTTTTTTGTTTCCATTTTAATTAAGTAGTTTTAATGTTTTATTTCAATTTTTAGTTTTTATTTAAAAATAAAAAAAATATGGTCTCAGCAACTAACTAAAAAAATATGTATTTTTAATGCTGGTAACAATTTACAATAAGGTGTCATTTGTTAACATAATTAATGTATTAACTAACATGAATGAACAATGAACAATACATTTTTTACACAGTTTATTAATCTTAGTTAATGTTAGTTAATAAAAATACAGGTGTTCATTGTTAGTTTATGTTACTTCACAGTGCATTAACTAATGTTAACAATTTTAGAAATGCAGTAGTAAATGCTGAACAATAACATTAACTAAGATTAATAAATGCTATAATAAATGCTATATATATATATATATATATATATATAAGCCAATGTACTAATTATAAAGTGTTACCTGAATATTTAGTTAAAATGTATTTTAAGTTTTTTTTTTAAATGGTATAACCTAATATACATGACTAATGAATTGTAAACAATGATAGTTGTGATAATGTATATTTTTCTGTATTTGTATAACAGTATTTTTACCTTGAAAATAATGTGTATAAAAAACATGTATGAGCAAAGTTTTTGTATTCTACTGTATAATATTTTTTTAAAATCATTAAATTAAAGTTGTAAATGTTTTACAAAAATGTCAAAAACCAACATGAAATTAATTAACTGTGCTTTTTCTTCCCCCAAATTGTATGAAACCAACATGATAAAAATATGAAGATTACAGGAACTTGGTGTAATAGTTTTATATGCACCTTATTTTTCAATACAAAGTAAGACTATGGGCGAGACTTCTGGTTTATTATCCGCTATAAGAAAATAACAAGAAGAGTAACAACGTGCTGTAAACATTAAACTGTTTGCATTACAAACCAGTGTGTTCATAATTAAATTAATACATTAAAGTAATATGTTAAGCAGCAAATTTGCAATATCAAGCAGCAAAATTCTGTTTTGTACTGGTAAAATAGCTGGACATGGATGAGACCTGGAGCCAGACCCAAAAATTTACAAATGGCCACGCCACTCTTAGGGTAAAACAAGGTTGATAGATTTATTTATTTATTTATTTTTTAAATCTTCATGTCACTTCTCTGACACCTTATTTGTCATTAACCTTACTGCCACTCAAGCCTTTTATCATGAGCAGGTGTCAGGTGAACCTCTTGAAATAAGCCAGACTGTTTCTGTAGAGTGAGTTGTGTCATTAATATTTTAGGGTAGATGTCATGACTGTATTCACCTTTGGTTCAACTAGGAGCTTCAAAGCCTGACTTATTTTATGGGTTACCACCATAAAGCCAGGGGAGTTTTACCTGCACACATGGATGACGTTGGGGAATTCATTGTTCCCTGCCGGTGCAGGGGTTGATCAGGGTTCAGGGGCATGAATGGAATGTTTCTGTGTTGGGCCCCGGAGGGTGAATTTACTGAGGTGGAGCTCTGTCCTACTAACAGCTAAATTTACAACCACCAGCAGCCAGAACCCACAGCAAAGGGGGAAAGAACCCTAAACGCAGTGGCTCCAAAAACACTTTGAATGTGATTGCATTACAGAACAAAATATCAAACCAACAACATACTTTTCCAGCAAAAGAAGTTAGTTGGTTTTAAAGACAAAACAGCAGATATACTGTATAAAATGAAGAGTTAGTGCATCACGTTAATAGTTAATGTGATTACACCTGTGGTTACTCTAATTGACACCTGTGTGAACTATAACTGCGAAAGCTTCAGATGCTTCAGACGACTTTCAGACATTTTTAAATGTGATTATTAAATAGCGAGTACTTTTTAGTATCTGTTAGGACAAGCTATTTTCTCCAAAGCATGCACAATCCCTCTTGCCTTAGACGCAGTAATCCTGTTCTGCTCTTTTTAGATGTTGCTCCTGCTTTGGCCACTGGAGGGCAGTATAAACCTTACGGTAAAGCAGGAGTTAATGGCTCTGTGTGCAGGGAACTCCATGTGCTGTAGTGCAGTCAGATCTGTCCAGTACAGAGATGACTTGTCTTTCTGTCACTGAATGTGTCTGAATTGGCTGATTTGGGGAAAAGGACATCCTGTAAGAAGGGCCGGCACCCATAAAAAAGGTGGGAAATGACATAGGAACCCTTAGTGTCACCATTTATTTTAAAAGAAGAGCTATTTTGTTGTAACGTTGAATAAACATCGAAAAAATATCCATCTTATAGGTCACATTTCAACCCCAAATTAAAAGGAAACGACAATGACAATGATACAAAACAGAAAATATATTTCTATATAACTACTATACTACTATATTTCTATATAACTACTTTGTAAGTATATATATATATATATATATATATGTATGTATGTAATTGACATATAAGGATTTTAGACAGGACAATTTTAAAATACAAACAAACAAACAAAAAATCTGTTGTAATTGTTCAAACATTAAGAATGTTTTGTACACATAAATCTGTATTAAAATTTAAAAATTAATCTTTTTTTTCATCTCAATGAATTGGCCATAGCCTTTAAAAATGTCATGTGGTGCAACCGAGATTTATATTGAAATTAATTCATTTCCTTGACATGCTTAACATTTTTTTGATGTTCTCAGTAATTAAAGTGTTTAGAAACAAAGTACTTGCAATTTGGTTTTTGTAAATAATGATTTTATATTTTTGTTTTAGAATTTCAGTGTTGCCTTCTTAAATATACTTAGCAGACTTATTTTTCCTGTAAATTGCATAAAAATGTTTTAAAAATGCCATTCACTTAAGCATGCTTTAGCAGTTATTCATATTTCAACCACAAAAAATGGATATTTTATTTTTATTTTAATACAGTTATTCCTATTACTGGTCGCACCACATGATGAGTGGTTGTTCCAAATGATGCAAAGTCCTTATATCATTAAAAATCTATTTAAAGAGACATGTGTGAAAAGTGCAGTACATTGCATTAGCTGCTGGCATTTCTTTAGCCCCAGTTATTTCCGAATGTAATGCAGAAGAAAATATGCTATAAAAATAAAATGAGAATTCAACAGTTTTTTAGTTTTTTTTTTTTTTATTAAATAATATTTGCATATGTGAAGTACAACAAATACTGTCCTGTTGTGTAAATACAGTGAAGTGCATTAATAATAATGCAAATTCATGTTCCTGCAATGCAAATTAATGTTATAATTAACTTGCAGTGATGAGAACGAGTTGTGTAAAAATGTGCTTGATAGTTATGAAAATGATGCCAAACGTAATGGTCGTACAAGTAGGCTGCTTCACTTTCTTTATGCAAAATATAATTTATTTCATTTGAGATACGACCTGGACATGTTCATGCAAAAACTAAAGGAGGAGGGAAACAAATACACGTTAAATTAGACAAAACCTTGAAATAAGTCTTTTCCGGTGATCGATAACTTGGGAATCTCATTAACTCTAAATAATTTGTGCAGTAATTTCCTGAATAGCATCGTAGGTTTGTTTAAGAATGCTTTGAATTTGCGCCTTCAAATGTAGTATTGACCAGTGTAAAAATCAATGGTACACATTTCAAAGAAGACAGATTTATTTTTATTACACAATGATTTAGGCGCGTTGAATGCCCACGGCAGCTTGTGTAGGGCGAGAGCGGAGAATAAAGAGATATTAGAGACTCAAATAAAGGAATCCCAGAAATATTTGATTCCAGTTCAGACCAAATGATGCTTAAGTCTGATGAATTAATAAAAGGGTGGCAGATGGGTCCCTGGAGCACCGAGTGTGTGTGCACGCCTCACCGAGGCCCTTAAAAAAGATTGCTACAGTTGCTCGAGATTAGAAAAAGGCAAGGTGTGTAGCATGAGGCATAACTGCATGAATAAAATATGAATGTCTCTGTGCTTACAGCTTAAGGGTCATTATCATCTCCATGAGCAGCATCAGCTTCATGCCAGACTAGGCTTTATGTTGTCATCTGAACACCTTTAATCCCACGAGGAGAAAACAGTGTTTTTGAGAGCCAATTAAGTGCCTTTGAAAAAAAAATGATTGAACTTTGATTTACGAAGCAATGTCAAGAGATCGTCGAGGTATGAAGCACCTTTTAGGTCACTTGCATTTGATGGTTATGAGAGCTGCTCTGAATACGATCAGTGTATTCGCCAGCTCTTACTGGATGTCCCAGTAGCTTCACCGCAGTACTTACTCCAGTGTGTACAGTAGCACCTTCTGCATGCACATCATTCTGCCCGTTGAGGAGAGCTAAATAAGTTTTTTTGGGATTCAAAATTGTGATTTGAGTTGAAAAAGGGACCAGAGCCATATGTGTGGGCTTACTCAGGGTTAACTCAGAAAACACTTAATCTAAAGTATGAACAGTATAAGCACTTATAGTTTTACATTACATTAACTTCAACCTTTTTTTTTTTTTTTTAATTTTAAGTCGGTGTAATGTAATCTAAGTTCGGATGATTTACACAACAAAGTTGATTGTACTTAAAAATTTAGGGCAGCAACTGAACTTAAAGTTTTAAAGTTTGAAATATTTTACAACGAGTGTTTTATTTTATTCTTTATATATATATATATATATATATATATATATATATATATATATATATATATATATATATATATATAGTTTCCAGAAATTCCAGTTTTTGTTTTAATTATTTAATTAAATCTTAATAATAAAAAAAGGAAGTCTAATCAATAGCATTCATAAAACATGAACTATTTAATAATTTGTGACCTTGGACCACAAAACCAGTCATAAGGGTTCCTTTTTTTTTTTTTTTTTAAATTGAGATCTGAAAGCTGAATAAATAAGCTTTCCATTGATGTATATGGTTTATTAGGACAGGACAATATTTGGCCGAGATACAACTATTTGAAAATCTGGAGTCTTAGAGTGCAAAAATATTGAGAAAATCACCTTTATAGTTGTCCAAATGAAGTTCTTAGCAATGCATATTACTAATCAAAAATTAAGTTTTGATATATTTATGGTAGGTAATTTACAAAGTATCTTTGTGAAACATGATTTTTTACTTAATATCCTAATGATTTTTGGTATAAAAGAAAAATCTATCATTTTGACCCATACAATGTATTTTTGGCTACTGCTACAAATATACCCATGCTACTTATGACAGGTTTTGTGGTCCAGGGTCAAATTTATTACAGTTTTAATTGTGATATACCATATTAATCTAACTATCTATCTATCTATCTTGCATTTTTTATTATTTAATACAAATGTATTATCAAATATGGTGGTAATCAAATTAATGGATAAAGTTTTAAAAATTTAATTAATATTTTAAAATGTAATCAAATTAAATTTGAACAGTTCCTTTTAATTTTTGGCAGAACAGTCGAGGTGTACTGTTTAAAATAAGTGTGATATTGAGTGATATTCCTTAATTAAAATAAAATGTTAAAATGTTGTACTGAAATTATTATTATTACTACTACTACTACTACTACTACTTTAAAAAGTACATTGTTCTGTTCAGTAATGTTATATTCCTGTAATAATTTATTCAAGTTAATCCCAACATTTATTTTGGCGGTATGTGGCGAAGTCTTTGAATTTCTGTGTGTAGGGTAGACCGGAAACAGTTGGTACAGGGGTAAATTTAAAACACCTTCAATAACTTGTGTGCAACAAGTCTGATCTTGGTACAGCTGAGACACAATGTATCATTTATTTATTATGTTTATTGTTATTATATTTATTAGGTTATTGTTTGCATTTGATCTGTTTTATTATTGCTGTTTGCAATTGTTCAATCTATTTTGCTGTTTCACTGTTTACTGTTACTCAACTTTTCAACTGTTACTATTAAAATGATGAACTGAAATTAAATATATATCGCTGTTTGCCATTACTGTGCAATGTTTTACAAATGAACTACTTTTAACTAAACAAATAATCAAATAAAATACTGAATGGAAATAAAATCTTATCAATTCTCATTTTTAAACTTATTTTACATTTGCAATGAATTGTTTAGGCAGCTTTATAGCATTACGGATGGGTGTACCATGTCAGGTACAGTTGGAACAAAAGTAGGCTTCTTGTGTTTATGAGCTAATTGTGGCAAATATGACCTACTTACGGATGTTAATAATTATTAATATTTTAGTAGACAAATAAAGGAAATGTCATATGAAAAATCACTTCTTTTCAGTCCCTAGTTTTGGTGTGGTAAAACGTGTACCAACTCCCCTTACGAAAAAGACGTTTATTCAAGTGAGTTATTAGTATACTTTTAAACTAAAAATAGGAAAGTATATTTTCTGTCTACTTTTCAAGTACTTCGCACAAATGTGCTGTATGTACTTCTCAGAGATATACTTAAATTTAACTATACTTGACTTATACTCAAAAAAGGTCTAAATATATTTAAGTTATACTATACTAAGCTTAGAGAATCAATGTTTTCATTGTTATATGGTAGGGGGCGCTATTACACGTCTTCTGTACAGAATTTCCAAAACACAAGCGAAGAAGAAACTGAAACAATAGAGGCTTCCACATGTAATCTAACATGATCATCAGACAAAAAAAAAAAAAAAAATCATCAAAACTGTAATGTTATGGAATAAAATGTCGACCCATGAAGAGTTAATGATGACTGTCAGAGTTTGGGGTGTTGATGTTTTGACTCCATCTATGTTTTGATTATTATTCTGAATCTAGTCTTTTTTCAGCGTTCAAATTTTTTTCTTTATTTTTTATTTATGAAACCCACATTCAAATGTTTATAAAAAAGAATGCATGAAGCTAGAATAAAAATTGTTTACAAGCCAATGTCTTGTTTTTTCTTTTGATGTTTTGTATGTTCATATAACAAAATATATACAAAAATAATACCTAAATAGGGACATAGTAGTATATTTAAAGTATGATGTAAAGTTCACTAAAAGAAAACTTACGAGTATACTTGCAGTATAAAACTACTAAACTAGTAGTTTACCCAAAATACTTCAACGTGTACTAAAAATGCTACAAGTATTCAATTAGTCACTTTTAGTATAGTTGCAGTACAAACTAAAAACTTAGTAAACTAGTTGTGTACTCAAAGTTTACTACTGTTATAATTGAAGTACACTTCACAAAAGAATACTTTTATATACTAGAAAGTGGGCCAATTTAGTCCCAAGGAGTATTGAAATAGTACACTTACAAGTATGCTACTAGTACACTGATATTTGTATACTTACTACATACTACAAAAATATACTTAATACAAAAATATATAAAGTATACTACTTTTTGGTAAGGGTCTACCCAGTCTACCCTATCTGACAATAGTTTTATCAAATTAAATGATGAAGTGCTTCTGAAGTGACTCGCATAACTAAGTTGAAGAAGAAGTTAAAATTCTGTGATAATCCATGTTATACAATAAATTTGGTGAGTAAGCACCACTTTAAAAAACGAAATGGTGCTCCACCTCGTCAGAGAATGCTGGGAATTCAGAGGTGGCGTCTTTCCTCATGCGGATGCCTTTTTTTATTTAAATGCGCTGGAATGTATATCTCAGGCCAAAAGCAAAGCTGCTATAATGACAGATCAATGTCTCATAGACTACTTATTTATTTGGTGACAGCAATAGTGTTTAAGTATGTCACAATGCATCAAGATTAAAGTCCCACACTTTGTTAGTCTGGTCTCATTTTCGGAGTCTGAATAATTGAGCGTGTTTGGAGTTGCCGTATAGACGAGGCCTGCGTGTTTCTCCTGACTGCGTGGAGAGGAAAGGCGCAGGTCTGCTGCTGTTTGTCTTACTAATGTTCATGCAGCAACTGGACTCCTGGCTTTTTCCTGCCCTGCCAAAACATGGGAACAGGCAGCATGGTTGGAGGGGATATTTATTTATTCATTTCCCTGCGGCTCTGTGGTTTCATGAGACATAGCTACACTTGGCCAGGCCCCTCTCCCCTGACCCATTCTCGCCATGCTCAGAGGAGTCCTGCCAAATCCTTCAGATCACAGCTTCACACACATCTGCGCATGCAGACCGTCTCCTCCCATTAATGCTGCGCTGCTCGTTCATTGCAGAGTGAGTAATTCATCACCTCAGCCTGTTGCTGCACTCAATTCATGGTTTGTTTGGATTAGGGACGCTTGATACAGAATTTGTATGCCGATATCAGATGACTCAAAACAGCGCCTGCTGATGCCAATAGTTTAATGGTTTTGTTTTTTTTTTTAACACTATTGAATACACAACTTTAACTGCACAACACAACTGCGCTATATGAAATGGGGGGACAAATTAGGAGTTTGTGTTTGATTATTGCACCAACACAATTTAAAAGTAATGAAATGGAAAAAGTTGTCTATTTTTTAAAAATGTAATAATTAGGGCTGTCACATAATATGTGTGTGTGTATTTAAATGTATATATAAATACACATACATATATGTATAGATTAAAGAAATATTTACATGAATATATATTCATATTTATGTATGATTTATATTACATATACATATATATATATATATATATATATATATATATATATATACATCTATTTCTTAAATATGTACATGTATGTGCGTGTTTTTATATATAGATGAAAATATATACAACACACACACACACACATACATAAAATTGGAAATTAAATAAATACATTTATGATTATAGTTTATATGAATAATATATTAATATTTTAAATTTGTATTAATGTTCATAGTGTATATTATGTAACTGTGTGTGTGTATATATATATATATATATATACAAATTATATAAGTATGTTTATATATAATGATGTAAGTAATTAGACATATTTGATTAAAATTATTCATACTATATTATAATCATATTTAATAATAATAATAATAATAATATGTTATTCACATTTCATATTTTATTATTATACAAACATTTCACATTTATTATTATATTAAAATAATACTAATAATATAAATGTGTAAGTATGTGTTTATATATAACTATGTAAGTAATGTAAATGTAATAATAATAATAATAATAATTAATTGTTAATAAAATTTATTATTTTATTATTATACAAACATTTTACATGTATTATTGTTATTATTATTATTATATTAAAATAATACTAATAATATAAATGTGTAAGTATGTGTTTATATATAATTATGTAGGTAATGTAAATGGTGAATAATAATAATAATAATAATAATAATAACAAGTTATAATAATAAGTTATTTAAAGTTATTGTTTTATTATTATACAAACACTTTACATTTCACTTTAATAATAGTAATAATAATAATAATAATAATAATAATAATAATAATAATAATAATAATAATAATGATAATGATAATAATAATTAGTTATTTTAGTTATTGTTTTATTATTATACAAACATTTTACATATTTCACACAGTCTACTACGCTACTGTATTTTAATATTGGTCATTATAGTGGTACCTGGACAGCCAAATATTCTCTGAGCTGGTACTTGGTATAAAAACTTTGAGAACCACTGGTTTAACTGATTCAGAGTTTCAAAAAGCTCCACTGATACTGTGTTCTTTGCTCGCTTTCTCTATATAATTTATTTGTTTTTTGAATAACCATGGAAATTAAATCATTACCAATTAATAGGCCTAAATTACAATAATTTTATTAACTTATGATCCTGTCAAAAACAGTTTCCATCATATTAAAAACATTTCATGACATGACACCCATTATCTAGTACTTTCCTAAAAAGACGGGTTTATGATGTGCGTTGTTAACAAATTGTACCCTGGATATAACAGTATATTTAAAAAAAAAAAAGAAAAAAAAAAAAAAAAAATATTGTCAAGGCTGTCTGTAGAATGTGCAACTGTCACATAAGGAAACAACCTCTATTATATAGAGATGTAAAGTTAGCCTAGAGTAAGAGAGTATTTGATCTTGTAGTGGGGGTATGGATAAACGGTATGGATCTGGAGGTGAAGGTGGTTGTATATAGCAGGTGTGTGTTTATGGCCACGTGACTGACTGTGAATTGAAGAGACGTTTGACAGTGGAGATGTTCTCAGCTGGTCTTCAGCAACAGTTTCTGTGCTGGTCTCGCAGGTCAGAAACGGGGTCACCCGAGAGAGCTGTGCATGGCTGCGTCCGTAAAGCAGAACGGGTCTCTGTGATGCGATCCTATTCACACCTCCGTCTCCATTCACCAGCCGCACCGCGTTCTCCCCGCAAGGTCGTCCTCACAGGACACGCGCCATCAGTGGAGCACACAGACACCATTTACAAACCTGCACATGCTTTATTTTATCCTATATTTATCCCTTTGTCACATTTAAGGTGGCCTACAAGCTCTGTACTGTATTTGATAACACTTTAGTTTAGGGAACATATATTCAATGCTGAATAAGAGTTTTCCCTCAATAAACTCCTAATTTGCTGCTTAACAATAGATTATAAAGGTATTTGTTAAATTTAGGTATGGGGTAGAGTTAAGGGATCTAGAACATGGTCATGCAGAATAAGGCATTAATATGTGCTTTATAAGTACTAATAAACAGTATATGCTAGTAATATGCATGCTAATAAGCAACTAGTTAATAGTGAAAATTGCATCTTAAAATGAAGTGTCACCACAAACTTTACCAAATGCAAAATTCTGTTAAAGCAGTTTTCTCAGTTCAGAACAAGTTAAGCTCTATGGACAGTATAATTTGCCACTTAAATTAATTTTGATTCAAACCTCACTTTGTAAAATTAAATAAAAAGTGTGTTTAGAGCTGCTTTAAAGCAGAATTGAATTCTGTTTGCATCACTGAACCATTATTTTTTATGTTTATCACTGTAAAGCTGATTTGAAACAACCTGTGTTGTATGAAGCGCTACATAAATAAAGGTGACTAAAGTAATGTGCTCACAATAGAAGCCAGTGAGGCAAGTATTTTTTTTCTTGGTGAGACCCTTTCTAATGGGTTTGAGGTGTAAGAGTGTTACATTATAGCTATAAAATATTTTGGTATTACTGTTATTGTTACAAATTACAAACACAATAAATAAATAAATAAATAAAATTGTGATTAATTGCATGCAAAATAAAAGTTTTTGTGTTCATAACATGTGTGTATACTGTGTATATATATAGATTTTTTTTCTCACAAAAATGTTGATAAAAAAGACAAATTTGTTAAATTATTTTAGGTAAAAAAAAAATCCTTATTGTCCTAAACACATTTAATGTCTTCTGGTTATATATATGTATATATATATATTTTAATCCTAGTGACTCATAGACTTCTGTTGTATACTGAGATGCAATTTTTGGGTTGTTTTTACAGTCTGAGTGACAAATTATCACAGCAAATCACAGATCCTGTCAATACAGCTTCACTTTTTTGACGATGAAATGTTTTTGACTACAGAAAGTCTACTCTATCATTTCAGAGCCTTATTAATGTGTTCATTTCAATCTATCCAAGTATGGTATACTCAGTCAGTTTTTTTTACGCTTATATACTTATAGGTGGGGAATATATATATATATATAACAACTTGAATCAGTAATGTTCTCAGATGTATCGTCAGACCACATCAATATTTCATCCTCGCAGACTCTCACTCACTTACCTGTAGGGCTCTTTCTGTTCAAGAGCCATGAAGAAATATCCCAGTTTTTTACCTTCGCTTTTATGATGTATATTTTAAAGACCTCACTGAAAAGTTAGTGTTGGTGTGTCGGGAAGTGTGTTGTTTTCTGCTCTCATTCCCTGCTGGCACCTTACAGTTCTTGCAATTATTTGCTTTATTTGTTTATGAGATTCTTATAGTTTGTCTATTAATAACCATAATCACAAATGAATCACCAACTCTGTTTGAAGCCGTTCACACAGAAAACATTTCCATTCCAATGTGGTACTTTTTCATTGTTTTTCCATGTAAACATGCTAGAGAGAGGTATATAACCGTTGAGTTTGCGTCTCATGTCTTGCATGCTTTCACATGAGCACTGCGTTTTAAGTTAAAAGAATGTCAACTTTTACATGCAACGCCACTCATCAATGTCGGTTCCAGAATACTGGACCAATCAGAAGACCCTGGAGGCGGGGCAAGCATTGTGAGCTTTTATTTACAGTAGCAAGTTGGCGTGGCAACAGTTTTTGCATCACATCTTAAAACGTTTTTTAGACGGAAAGACACGAACGTGTTTTTTTCCATTTCAGTGCGCTACTTTTCCATTGTTTTTGTGTGTAAACATGCTAGGCGCACATGTATGACTATGTATGGAAAGCCATAAAGCTCAAAAACGTGTCTATTTTTACATGTAAACACGCCAAGGACGTGTTGTTTATGCGTGGAATAGGTTTTGTTTGCACGTTGATTATGAGTCAATTTTTAACGCATAAACAATGTGTACACAACATGTATTCTACATGTAAACAATGTGCAAACAATGCGCCCTCGACATATTGTTTACATGTTAAAATCAGCATGTTTTTGAGCTTCCTGGATTTCCATAACCGTTGTGCTCACGTTTTGTACCTTTTACAGTGAATATCAACTCTTACACACAGTGTCATCATCAGTGTCAGTTCCAAAACAGTGGACCAATCGGAAGACCCCGGAGGCGGGGCAAGCATTATGAGGTTTTGTTTACAGTAGCAAGTTGGCATGGCAATCTTAAAACGTTTAATTTTTTTTAGACATGAGCGTGTTTTTTTTCCGTTGTTTTTCTATGTAAACATATTAGATGCATGTGTATGACCATTTATGGAAAGCCATGAAGCTCAAAAACACATATTTTTACATATAAACATGCCAAGGACGCATTGTTTATGTATAGAATACATGTTGTTTGCAAGTTTAATATGCATAAATTTTTAATGTGTAAACAATGTGTAAACAACATGTATTTTACATGTAAACAATATGCAAAGAATGCATCCTCAATGTGTTGTTTACATGTTAAAATCAGCATGTTTTTGAGCTTCCTGATTTTCTATAACCATTGTGCTTGCGTCTCCAGTCTTTTGCAGTGAATATCAACTTTTACGTGCAGCGCCACTGATCATTGTCAGTTCCAAAACAGTGGACTAATCGGAAGGCCCTGGGGGTGAGTCAAGCGTTGTGAGCTTTTGGCTAAAGTAGCAAGTTGGCTTGGCAATCGTTTTTGCGTCGTGAGCGTGTTCTTTCCATTCCAATGTACATTGTTTTACATGCAGCGCTGCTCATCAATGTCAGTACAAAAACAGTGGACCAATCAGAAGAAGACAGGGCAAGCGTTATGAACTTTTGTTTACAGTAACAAGTTGGCATAGCACATCTGAAAAAAATTTTTTTGTTTTTTTTTTTTAATGCAAAAACGTGAACATGTTTTTTTTTTCATTCCAATGTGCTACTTTTCCATTGTTTTTCAATGTAAACACATGCATGACCGTTTATGGAAAGCCCTGAAGCTCAAAAACATGCATATTTTTACATGTAAATACACCAAGGACGCATTGTTTATGCATAGAAAATGTATTCTTTGCACGTTGATTGCGCGTCAGTTTTTAACGCGTAAACAATGTGTAAACAACGAGTCCTTGTGTTGTTTATGTGTTAAAATTAGCATGTTTTGAGTTTTTCTGGCTTTCCATAACTGTCACGCTTGCGTTACTCGTCTTTTTTTTTTTTAAGACTTATTTTGTGGCATTTTGCCATCATTATGACAGGACAGATTAGAAGTGACAGGAAGCAAAGTGGTAGAGAAAGATGGGGGCAGGATCAGGAAAGGTCCTTAAGTCAGGATTTGAACACGGGACGCCTAGAGCGCAACGGTGCTAAATGTCGGCACTCTGCCCACATGGCTATCGGCACCAACACGTCTCTTGTCTTTTGCAGTGAATTTAAACTTTTACACGCAGTGCTGCTCATCAATGTCAGTTCCAAAATACTGGACCAATCAGAAGACCCTGGAGGCAGGGCAAGCATTGTGAGGTTTTGTTTACAGTAGCTGTACAGTAGAAGTTGGTATAGCAACCACTTTTGCATCACGTCTTAAAACCTTTTTTCAGGTGCAAAAAATGTGAGCGTGTTTTTTATTTTCATTCTAATGCGCTACTTTCCATTGTTTTTCTCTGTAAACATGCTAGACACACATGCATAACCGTTTGTGGCAAGCCATGAAGCTAAAAAACGCACATATTTTTACATGTAAACACGCCAAGGATGTGTTGTTTACGTATAGAAAACGTGTTATTTTCACTTTGATTACGTTTCAGTTTTTACCGCGGAAACAATGTGTAAACAACAAGTCCTTGGTGTGCTGTTTACATGTTAAGATCAGCATGTTTTTTTGAGTTTCCTGGCTTTCAATAACTGTTGCACTTGCGTTGCTCGTCTTTTGGAGTGAATTTAAACTTTTACACGCAGCGCTGCTCATCAATGTTAGTTCAAAAACAGTGAACCAATTAGAAGACCCCGGAGGCAGGACAAGCATTGTGAGCTTTTGTTTACAGTAGCAAGTTGGTATGGCAACTATTTTTGCATCACGTCTTACAACCTTTTTTCAGACGCAAAAAAATGTTTGTTTTTTCATTCTAATGCACTACTTTTCCATTGTTTTTCTATGTAAACACGCAAGACACACGTGTATGACTATTTATGGAAAGACATGAAGCTCAAAAACATGCATATTTTCTCCTGTAAAAACACCAAGGACGTGTTGTTTGCGCATTGATTGCGTGTCAATTTTTAACACATAATGCATAAACAACATGTATTCTATACGTAAACGATGTGCAAACAGCGCGCAAACAATGCGTAGTTTGTTGGAGACTGGCTTACTGTTTTTAGTATACTGTGATTTGTGATGTACTAATTCTCATCTTACATGCTATACTATCAAGCAAGTGCACACTTGATCGCACAAATGCTTCCTTTGAATTGCCACATCACACTTGACCTGCCGCTGATAATCAGCCCCTGGTGTGAGACTATTGATTTCTGAAGGATGGACAGGAGAAGATATAAAAACCTTTGTATTCTTTACTCAACGTCAGTGTTTAGATCTGCTGGAGATCAATGGGAGGAGGATCCTTCATCCCTCAAGCACTTTAAGTCCAATGCAGTGTGGCATCAGTTGTTTGGGGTCAGTTAGCTGATTCATCAAAGCTTTGAGGGTCTAATATCAATAAACTCATCCAATCCTGACTGTTATGGCAGGGTCGTTTACATAGGATGACAATTTCATCTTCATGTCTGTACCTGGAATCCATTACATCTTTGATATGCTGGCTCTCCTATAACAATTTACTTGAGATGATCGATGTCAGCGTGACAGTCCTCAACAATGAGTGCAGAAGTCTGTTAAAGTTTTTAGGTTTCTTGTTTTATTAGGCACTGCAAAAACAAAACAAAACAAAACAAAACAAACAAACAAACAAACAAAAAAAAAACTTACTTTGAAGGTACTTCGCAGCTTCATTTTTCAGTGTTTAACCACATCATGTCATGCACTGCTGAGCTCACTTGTTATAAGTAGTGTGGGTTACATAATCAGATTACTTAGTAATGCATTGGCATTATATATATATATATATATATATATATATATATATATATAAATGTATAGTTTTTTTTCCATTTTTTGGACTACGATTTATAAGAAAAACTATTTCTACCTCAAAAATGTAATGATTAATTCATTTTACTATTTAGTTGTGTTAGCTGTCTATTTCTGCTACTACTAATTATTTTATGTATTATTGTTATTGTTCTTATTATTACAAATAAAACAAAATAATAAAAATAATAATACTACCAGATTATGCTGCTAAAAGATTCCTTCATTCATGCTGTGGGACGCAATTAAAATTAAGGAAAAAATAATTTTAAAAAGTATGCAGTAAAAAAAGTATACAGTATTATACAGTGAAGTATACATTATATACAGTATACAAGTATACATTATATTCAATATATAATTAATTATACTGAATTATATACAGTATTTGCTATTAACCACTAACTTCTACATATCAGTGTTGTCACTGGCTTTTTTATTCATCATTTTAGGATGCCAGATGAATGCTTCGTCTCTTCCTGTCACCTGGTTTCCTGTCAGATGTCTTCTTTGGACCCAGTTGTCCCATGACGGCAACCGTCCCATGAAAACCAATAAGAAGCAAAAAATAAATTACAAGCCAAAACAAAACACTCAACAAGGTGTCCTGCAAAGCATCTTGGGTATTGTTAGATATGTAGAGACAGGTAATCAGTTTATCTGACTGCAATAATAGCAGGACGGTCAGACTGTATGTCTGTTTATCCTGCAGTCCTGAGAGAAGTTGACGTGGAGTGAGGTGCACGCTGGGTCAGTGTGGCTGTAGTAAAGGCACCTGAGGCTGTGTGGCTTCTGGCGGGGTGAGGAGCATGCGTGCCGGGGCCCAGGGGGACGCTCTGCAGCCCACTCTCTCCTGACTTCCCCTGGAGCTGCATACAGAGGCATTAATTACACCCGAACTGACAACAGGGTCACGCTGCTCAGCCACCCTGCACCCACCATTAGCACTTGCACCAGACCTCCACCACAACACACTCCACTGCGGCATCAGAAAACATATTCGGCTCAGGACTGGATGAACTGCAAGCTGTCCTGAAATGCTGATAAATGCAAACCTTCCAATACTGCCGTGTGAGATCAGAATTACAGTCTTACGTTTTAGCAATGAATGCATCTTATTCTAGAACAATACACTGTAAATACAGTAAATGACAATTTTAAGGATTTCTGTTTTCTATCTGAATATATTTTAAAAATGTAATGTATTCCTGTGATGCAAGGCTAATTTTCAGCATCACTCTCCAGATTTCAGTGTCACGTGATCCTTCAGAAAGTTGAATTTCATATAACATTTCTTGTTATCAATGTTAAAACAATTGTGCAAAAACAACTGTGATACTACTCAAAAGTTTTGGGTTAAGTAAGATTTAAAAAGTTAAAAAATGTAGAAAAAAATAACACTTTTAATCAGTATGGATGCATTAAATAGTTTGAAAGTAACAGTAATGACATTTATAATATGTAAGATTTTTGTTTCAAATAAATGCTGTTCATTGAACTTTCTGTTCATCAAAGAATAAAAAAAATGCATCACAGTTTTGACAAAAAATATCTTTTGATAACATTGATATATTATTAACAGTTGAGCATCAGTAATAATTCATCATTAAGCACCTATTTAGCATATTAGAGTGATTTCTGAAGGAGATCATTCTGGAGTAATGATGCTGAAAATTCAGCTTTCATCACTAGGGGTGTAACGATACATGTATTCGTATCGAACCGTCACGGTACGGGCATCTCAGTTCGGTGCATGAGGCCTTAAGGTGTGTTCACACCAGATGCGAATGAAGTGTAAAGCGCGAGTGATTCACGTTAAGTCATTGCAAAGACGCGAATAGACATCCTGCGGCTCAATTCGCGCGAATGGAACGTTTTGGGCGTTTGATGCGTGAACGCGTGATTCGCGGGAGTTGAAAAATCGGAACTTTGGCGAATATTCGCGCCGCGTTAACCAGTAGTGACGTGATTATGACGTAGTGAGCGGAGGGAGAAATCCGAAACAACAATGGAGGACAAAATCATCGTCACTGTATGTGGATACCCGGAGCTGTACGATACATCTTCGTACTTTTATAGAAACAGGAATGAAAAGGATCTTGCTTGGAAGAAAGTGAGTGAGGAGGTCGGACAGTCTGGTAAGTTGTAAAAAACGCTCTTTACTCAGTTTGAGCTATATACATATTGACGGACTGATCTGATGGACCCAGACACGGCGCCGAACTAATCTACGCCGTTTTTCAGCCTTCCATAGCACATAAAGCGCAGCTACCCTCTTAACAAAATCCATGTCAGCCATTTCGCAACGAGACTGGGGCCGACTGGCAGAAGCCCCTCCCATGACGCAAATTCGCGTCTGTTGCGAAGTGAATTTCATGCACGAATGAAGCGAATTTCACACGCTAATTAAGCGAGTAAACTCAAAATGTTCAAGCGTCCAACTACGCGCGAATAGTGCGATTTATTCGCGCAAGTCGCGTCTGGTGTGAATGCACCGTTACATCGAATACAGGCAATTCACCCTCAGTCCAGAAGGGGGCGCCCGCACTAATGCAACGCTGTTTGAAAACCAACCGCAGAACAACAGCGAATGCCAGGAGTTGCGCACTTGAAAACAAAGACCACTAGACAGTGACCATGTGCTGATTCTGAACGCGTCTCTCACCAACGTTACTTTAAAGGCTTGCGCACTCAACTGTTTGCGAATTTGAACTTTGTGCTCTTGTATCCTACCTCTCTCATTCAGCACAAATCCAGATATTCCATAATATTTTTATATTGACGATGTATCCAAATGCTAACGCGGTCCTACGGTCACACAGTGAGGCGGGCGCGCTCATGTATATGTTTTGTGTTTGTGTGCGCCGGCGCGATTACTTCAGTTTTCCTCATACCAGCAAAATCAACTTAAACAGAAAACAAATACGATGTCGCTTTCTGCCATTTGAGTTTCCTTTGTTACAAAATGAACCGAAACTCAGCAAATATAGGCTACGTTACGTTTCACCCTTGTCTAATAGTTAACTAAATTGAATATGTCAAGTATTTATGCTGTGTTCACGCCATATCGTAATTACCGTAATTTCGAGATGACAACATGTGACGTTCTACTCGGAGCTGTTCACGTCCCCAGACTCGGAATTATGCTTTTTTTAATGGCAACACTATCAATGCCTAAACAGAGCCTATGTTGGTCAGGTGGTACAGCGGTCATGTGGTACAAGTCGTAACTCTCAGAAGACCCTCGGTTCACAAGTTGTAATTACGAGTTCTACGAGGACGTGAACGCTTTTTACAAGTTGGAATCTCGTAATTACGGGAATTCCAATATGGCGTGAATGCACCTTTATTCCTTGTATGTATATATGTACTGCAGATTTTATAGCCTATATATGACATTATAATTTGGTATCATTTTTAGTATTTTCACATGTAGGTAGATTTTTATTTAATTTTGTACTACTGTCTGTTAAAAATAAATGAAAAGAAATCTAGCACAGTATTTGTTTTTTTTCCTGTTGTACCGAAATTGTATCGAACCGTGACCCCCGAACCGAGGTACATACCCAACTGTGACATCTGTGTACCGTTACACCCCTATTGATCACATGAATAAATTACATTTTAAAATATATTAAGATAGAAAACAATTCCTTAAAATTGTAATAATATTTCACATTATTGCAGTTTTTACTGTGTTTTTGATCACATCCTGCTTTATTGTGGGTAAGCTACTCTTCTGGCCCACATTGTGTATTTTGTGCAGAAAAAGACAGTGAGAATAAAGAAATGGAAGCCAAATGTACAAAAGGGGAAAACACAAAAGAATGAAAATTTAATCCAAAAATAAAGCGATGTTGTTCCCGTAGAACACGGTAGAAGAGCTTTGTGGGTTTGGTAGTGGGGAATGTACCTGAGGCAGTGGGAAGTGTTAACATGAAAAACACATCAGAGGACTGGGGCATGTGGCTCCTCACGCTGTAATTAGTCTGGAGAAGCACACTCCGATTACACACACACACACACACACACACACACATACACACACACACACACATATCTCCAAATCACAAACTCATCCTTACATGCACACACACACACTGGGCCTCCTCAGAACCAGCTCTGGTCCATTTTTTCTGATTCATTTGGGCGCTGCTATCAAGCATCCGGGGTCTCTTCCTCTCAAGAGATCTCACCTCATTGTACAGTTTATGAGTATGTGGTAATTATGTTGTCACAATAATGATGAAGTGTCTATATAATGTATACTGTTATAATATAAATTTATTATATGATATTACATAAATAAAGTCTTAATTGGTTATTACTAGTACAATAGGATAGTAATAATAGTATATATTTAGTGCTGAGTAATTTTTAATGTTGTATAATTTAAATAATTATAAATATGTTCAATTACAATGTCACTAAACTGATTATTGACATTGTTATTAATATTATTAATAGAAAAAAGAACTAATTCGTTTTTTTATCATTTATTTGAGTTTATTATTATTATTATTTATTTATTTTTTTTTTTTTTAAGTGAACTTGGCAAATATGTTATTAAAACACTACCTTTTAAAACAATGGGATCTGTATGTTTTGTTTTGTTTTTTTGTCTCTTATATCTGGACTATTAAAGCTGCATTTATGTGAAAAAAAAAAAAAAAAAACAGTAAAAAATGTTAAATGTAATGTATTCCTGTGAATTCTAAATCTAAAGCTGAATTTTCTGCATCATTACTCCAGTTTTCAGTATCACGTGATCCTGTAGAAATCATTATAATATGCTGATTTTCTGCAAAAAACATTTCTGAATATTATCAATGTGGAAAACAGCTGTGCTGCTAAATATTTTTGTGGAAACTGTAACAAAGAGATTCAGTTTTAAAGAATTGTGATTTTTGAAAATTTCCTACTGTAAATCTATCAAAACTTAATTTTTATTTAGTAATATGTATTGCTAAGAACTTAATTTGGACAACTTTAAAGGCGATTTTCTTAATATTTTGATTTTTTTTTTGCTCCCTCAGATTCCAGATTTTCAAATAGTTGTATCTCAAATATTGTCATATCCTACCAAACCATACATCAATGGAAAACTTATTTATTCAGCTTTCAGATGATGTTTTAAAAAAAAAATTACCCTTATGACTGGTTATGACTGGTGGTCCAGGGTCACATATAAGGTTATCATTTGACCTCAGAAGATGTTTAATATTATAGTCATATGGAGCACTTTATGGTGTTTTATGGTTTTTGGCAATATGGGAATATTGGGAAGATGGGAATATTTGTTTTATCAAACGTTGTATCCTTTCACTGTAGCGAAGCGGTTTAGCCTACGGAAACAAAATCAAAGAGAAGTAGCAAAGTATTAATCAGTTAAACATCTTAAGGATATTTCCTCTCATTACACGTGCATGCAAATCCCACCACAGCACTGAAGTACCGGGAATAAAGGAAACATGCATGTGCCTGAGAGAGAGAGAGAGAGAGAGAGAGAGGAACGTGGCATCCAAATCCCTTTGGTTGTAACCCTCCAATTTGGAAATGCAGCTGACAAACTTGTTCCGAAGCCCCATCACTCTCATTTACGTCTGAGAGCCACTGGGCCTAATTACGGATAATCTGCCCGCCCATCCACTAACGACATTAGTTTAAAGGCCCGTAGATTAAGGCAGCATCAGCAATTTGAGAATAACCAAATCTAAAGCTCCTGCCTCCCCGTAATGCCATTATAGTGCAGCAATCCTTTGAAATGATTTCAAGGGCCGGGTCTGCGGGGCCTTTCGCCGTTTCGCCCCAAAGCAAGTTATCAGTTTCCCCTTTGAAAGCCGGGTCATTCAGGTCTTGTTTGGAGGACAGATAAGGAAAGACACCGGGGAAAACCCCCCTGAAATGCCAGAATGTCAGGTTCAGCATCAGATAAAGAGGCTGATTCTATCAAAGCCCTTTGAGGCGGTGTACGCTCGAGCCCCATTCGCTGGAATGCGGCCTTCAGCCGGGGATCATACAGATGCAGGTATGTTGCTGCCTTCAAGCGGTGCGCTTTGTGTTTTGAATTAAACACATCTCTGGTGCTAATGCGATTCTAATGTAAATCCCCTCCACTTTGTCCCTGGAAAAGCGAGCGCTCTCCTTTCCTCCCTCTCTCTGTGATCTGTAAATGAGTTTGTTTATGCCCAAGCAGGCACTCGAGGCCAGCGCTCGATCATCTCGCACCGGGGGGAAGTTGTTGGGCTTGCGTTGTTATTGGGGGGAGCCATTAAAAGCTGGAATACTCTGAGGCTTTTTGGTTTAAGACGGGGCGAAGGGCTTTATTGGAAATTACATTTTAGTTGCGTTCAATTACCTTTACGCTCATTTGTTCTACGGATGTTTTTTTTCCTTTCCGTTCGCCCGACTTTATTCTCTAAGGGTGTTGTTTATGAGCCCGATGCTATATTACGAACGGCGCGGCTTTCGCTGCAAATTACCCGGCTCTGATAAAGAGAGCGCTGCAGTGCTAATGGCTTTTTCCAGCCGTTTCCTAACACAAAGCACACTTTGTTTGCAATAACAAATCACTTTATCATTAGACCTGAATGACTACGCGAGGTCGTCGTTCTTCTGACCTTTGACCTTTTTTTACACGGCACTCAAGCCGGGCCATTAGCGCGGGCTCACTGGCAGGCATGATTATGTCTTATTGTGAGAGGCAGTAATTTGATTGGTGGAGAATTAAGGCTTCTCCTCACGGGTCATTTTAGCTCACTTCCTCTACAGTTCTCGGCTTGATTAAAAATTGATCCACGGCGGTAATGTGAATATATTATTGAGGCTATCTGTCACCGCTGACAGATAATTGGGAGTACACAACTTCAATTTCACAAAACTGTTCCACCTTGGATTGCTTTGGTTTGCGCGGAGGCTCTTTCGGACGCTAATGCTGCCGCTGCTGCTTGTTTTTTAAGGCAGCGCTTTGGTTAATGTATAATGGAGGGCTGGAGTTAGAGGGCAGAACAAAAGCCATGTGTTATAATCAGTCTGCAGTTCTCTTAAATGTTTCTTTGAAAGTTTTCTTAGTGTGCTACATGTATTTTAGTATCATTAGATGATATTAATGCAACATTCTGTGGCTTCACTTTCTATTCACATTGGTATCATTTCAAATGTGACAGGTTATTAACTCTGGGATATGAAAGCATTTCTCCAGATTTGTAATGAGGGATAAATGTCAGCTATACACAAAAGGTTTATCTTCATTCAAGAAAGAAAAAAGGGTTTAAGTGGAAAACCTTAAAACCATTTGTCAAAGTGAATAAATTAGGACTGAAATATAAGTTAGAAACTTCAGCATGAGGAAGGAATAAATAAATAAACAAATAAGTCATATATTTACTATTATAAAAATCTACTATAATATTTAAATAATATATTAATTGGGGCCCTATAAAATCTGTTCTGATATATTTTTATGTCAAATTCTGTTTTATTTATTTGTAAATATATTGTAAATAAATTTAGATTTCAGCTTTAATGTTTTGACCCCCTGACTGTCACCGTCCCGTATACGGGATGCCTACGTTACTTCAGCATATTACAAATAAATCCTAATCTAATCATGACAAGCTAAACAGATATTTTACCACTGTTTTGTGTTACAAATTATGTAGGAAAAGCAATAGATTAATTTATGACAACAGTGCACATCAAAAAATCTGCATCATTAGCATGAGTTCTGATCTTTGTCACAAAAAGACTTTCTTTGTTCCCTTTTTCCATATCACGCTTTAGATATCATAAGAAATTATGTATCAGTTGAAAACTTAAAATCTCCAAATTCATCCTTTGAAAACCATTTTAAAATCAGACATTGCATAACCATTAAAAATCAGAATATCAGATTATCAGATTTATAATTCGTTAATGAATTATAAAATTTAAGTTTGAGTAGTGCATTTTCACGTCTATGTTCAAAAATGGGAGTGACAGTTAAAGGGTTTAATAAAATATAACAAACTAAATGGTGTCTAATTAATTGAATTCATCAATCTGGAAAAATGTAATAATGTATTAAAATTTCCTATGGAATGGTATTTATTTATTTATTTATTAGAAATTTGTTATTTGTTTACATTTTTCTGGATTCTGTGTTTTTATTTGATTTAATACAAATTTATTAGCAAAAAATGGAAATACTAAAAAGAATGCATAAATTTATTTAAACAATTTAAATAGTCCTTTAAAATGGAATCAAATTTAACAGTTAATTTAGCAGTCAATTGTTTGGAACTTTATTTATTAAAGTTTACAATTATTCTCATAATAAACAAAATAAACAACAACAACAACAACAACAATAATAATAATAATAATAATAATAATAATTAGTCATCAACAAATCCCCACATATTATGCCTCATCCATACCCAATCATGACAGCAAAACAAAAATAAATAAATAAATAAATAAATAAATAAATAAAGTCAACTTACAGCACAAAAATTATCACATACAAGAGACACAAATGTCACTTATGAATATAGTTTTCAGTTGTTTCATACAAAAGGCTGAGCTAAGAGAAAAAATAATCCAAATATAAGCATTTCAAGCTAAATAATTTTGTAAGTAATAATTTTAGAAACAACATACACACTCAATTTAATAGTTGATTCAACATTGTATTATTCCTGTAAGTTATTATTATTATTATTATTATACATTACAATATTCATGTATTTTAGTCACAATTTCTTCAAGTTAAACCAAACTTTTATTTTGTAATGAAGACTTTTGACTTTCTATTGATATCTGACAATAATTTTATCAAATAAAATGATGGAATTCTGGTGAGCATCTCTAAAGATGAAGTTTGTGTTCATGTCCTCATTTAGTAAAATGGCAGACACTAAAAACACATCTCTAGCATCACGTGTGTTTGAGAGTGTAGTAGACGAAACTGCGCTGCTCATTCACACAGAGACACACTGGACATGCAGACTCCATATTTTAAATAGCAGTCTTTTTGTGCTAATCCATTTCACAATTTAATGAATTGTACACCTACTTTTGATTTATTTATTCGCAATTTGCCAGATTCTGTAAAATTCTGCATTATGCTTTAAATTCATCCTTGTTTTCAGGATTATGGAAATCATGTATTGCGTTCAAAAATGTGTTAATCTTTGGCTTCAATTCTAAGATGCATTGCTGCAACAGCAGGACTTTTATTCTGTCTCTCAGTGAAGGAACTGGCCACTTTGTGATGCTCTTAGCCACTGAAGTTATTTCACTAAAGATCCATTTTTAAGAGGGACATTAATTAGTACGCCTGCGTGGTTTCCACTCAGGGAGATAGGAGAGTCATGTTAACAATTGAATGTAATTTTATGGACAAGTAACTTGTTCCTGGCCATGTCCCTCTCTCTCTCTCTCTCTGTGCTGGGGAAACGCTGCTTTCCTCACAAAAGAGCATTTCCTTCTCAATAGAAATTACCGGTAGAGATTAATAACGGCATTAGGCAGTAATGATGCTACGCTGAATGAAATATTTATTAAAGATCCCTCTGCTAGCAATTAGCATGGCATGTAATCGTTCAGCACATGAAATCAAGATGATTGCAGCGGTCCCTCAACTGCTTTTCCCGCCAGCCCACGCCCACCGCCAACAACTGCCATCCTTCAGCCGCCCTCATGCCATGACAAAAGATCTGGGACCTGGGGCTGCTGAATATCCCATCTTAATTACTGTAATTCCACCATGGTAAGAAAGTGATCTGAGTGTAATTATGCCTGGATTGAATGCCGCCTCTTTGATTTGCTCGGGAGAAGTGAAGCTCGACCTGCATAGCATCTGCACCACACTGCTGTGGGAAACAAGGACTTGCTTTACATTTTCAGGTGTGTTCTGAACTCTGTCATTTAGTCTGCAGGGATGCACTGTGATAGACAGACTAGACCTATTCCTGCTCACATACTCTACCTTCTGTTTTTGTGATTGGGACTCCATTAGGGATGGGAATCTTAAAGGAGAAGTCCAGTTCCAGAACAAAAATTTACAGATAATGTACTCATAATCATTATCAATGTACTGATAATGTTCATGTCTTTCTTTCTTCAGCCGTAAAGAAATGATGTTTTTTGAGGGAAACATTTCAGGATTTTTCTCCATATAATGGACTGATATGGTGCCCCGATTTTGAACTTCCAAAATGTAGTTTAAATACGGCTTTAAACGATCCCAAATGTGATTCGAAACAATCCCAACCGAGGAAGAAGGGTCTTATCTAGCGAAATGGCCGGCTATTTTCATTTAAAAATTCAATTTAAATACTTTTTAGTCTCAATGGCTCGTCTTGTCTTGCTCTCCCTGAACTCTGTGTATTCTGCCTCAAGACAGTTAGGGTATGTCAAAAAACTCCAATCGGATTTTCTCTGTCAACTTCAAAAATCATTTAAAAATCATCCTATATCGCTGCAGAAGTACCGACCCAGTCTTTGCTAAGTGAACATGCAAAGAAGATCAAACACCCTTAACAAAAAAGGTAAAACAGCGATATAGGAGGAGTTTGAAGTTGAGGGAAAACATGAGATGGGAGTTTTTCGACAAACCCTAACTGTCATGAACTGGAAAAAAACAGAATTCAGTGAGAGTAAGAAAAGAGAAGCGTTTGACATTAAAAAGTATATAAACTGTATTATTTTTATGAAAATAACTGACCGTTTGGCTAGATAAGACCCTTCTTCCTTGACTGGGATAGTTTACAACCGCATTTGGGATCATTTGAAGCTGCATTTAAACTGCATTTTGAAATTTCTAACTAGGGGCACCAAATGAGTCCATTATATGGAAAAAAATATTGTAATGTTTTCTTCAAAAAACATAATTTCTTTATGACTGAAGAAAGAAAGACATCTTGGATGACAAGGGGTGAGTCACACTCAGTGACATTATTTGTCAATTTTTGCTCTGGAAGTGGACATCTCCTTTAAGCAATTTCTAATTCCAGCTCCTTAAATCTAAATATGTATTTCTACAAAAAGTCTTTACAAATGTTGGTATCAAAACAATGCCCTACCTTATTGCTGTGGTTCAAAGCAGTCGATACAGCACAGTCAAGAATAACTTAGAAGTTGCCAGGTTGCCAGCATTTACTAAACTGTGTTACTGATTCACAAGTGTGTAAAACTGCACTTAAAAGATTAGTTCACTCCTGAATTTAAATGTCCTGATAATTTACTCACCCCCATGTCATCCAAGATGTTCATGTCTTTCTGTTTTTCTTAAAGTTTTAGATTTAAATTAAGGTTTTTGAGGAAAACATTCCAGGATTTTTCTCTATATAGTGGACATATTGCAGTTTCAATGCAGCTTCAAAGGGCTCTGCACAATCCCATCCAAAGAATAAGGGTCTTGTCTAGCAAAACAATTTGTCATTTTGCTGATGCATCCGTGATGCATACGTGTCTGTGATGCGTATCTGTGACTTCCCACATTACGTTAGAAATGTCACACGTGGTTATGTCTTTGTCTGTGTACATTGGTTCAAAATGGTAGGGTTGGGTGAAAAACTCATTTCTCGTCCAATTTCAAAATTGTCCAACATCGTTGTTTTACCATTTTTTGTAAAGGGCATTTGACTTTCTTTGCACATTCGCTTTGTAAACACTGGGTCGGTACTTCCGCCTACATCTCACATGACCTTTCCAACATGACTATGTAATGTGTGAAGTAGAGCTAGTGCTGTGGTTTAAAAGTATACTTTTTTATGTACTTTATTAGAAAATGACAGAATGTTTCACTAGACAAGACCCTTATTCCTCGGCTAGGATTGTGTAGGGCCCCTTGAAGCTGCATTGAAACCTTTGATCCCCATTGAAGTCCACTATATGGAGAAAAATCCTGGGATGTTTTCCTCAAAACCTTAAAGGGGTAGTTCACCCAAAAATGAAAATTACCCTCCAGGCATCCTAGGTGTATATGACTTCCTTCTTTCAGACAAATTCAATCAGAGTTATATTAAAAATTGTTCTGGCTCTTTAAAGATTGATAATGACAGTGGGCGGGTGTTTCTTTTCATCAGTCCAAAACAAATCCAATAAAGCACATCCATTTATAACTAAAAGTGCCTCACATAGCTCTGGGGGGTGAATAAAGGCCTCCTGTAGTGAATCGATGCGTTTTTGTAAGAAAAATACCCATATCTAAAATGTAATAATCACTTTTCTCTAGCTTGCATTAACAGTTGTACATGGAAGCTGGATGACATAGGATGTACGCGTAGCACATGCACCTGAATCTTGCGAAAACCAACGTTTGTTTACAGGAGCAAAGGAAGCAAAGTTTCCTTACTGGGCTTATATCAAAATCCTCCAACAATTTTCTTTACAAATCCTCGTTTTGAACTTCTAATTTGTTACCGTTGTTTTGTTTTGCTCTCTCCATTAAGCATCCAAGTTCATCACTTCTGAGCATGCGCAACCCCAACGTCCTACGTCATCCACCCAGAACAGCTTTCATGTACAACAGTTGAAAAGTGATTATTATGTTTTAAATATGCATATTTTTCTTACAAAAGTCATATACACCTAGGATGCCTTGAGGGTGAGTAAATAATGGGCTAATTTTATTTTCTGGGTGAACTAAACCTTTCATTTCTTTTTGACTGAAGAACAGTTTTCTTCAGGAAAACAGACCAAAATATTGATGACTCATCTTGCACTCGTGGGTGTGTCCAATTTTTTGTCCAATCAAAAGCTCTCTATAATGAGAAAGTCCCTTCCCACTGACTTGAATAAGTGAAAATGTCATGACTATTTTAATGCATTTGAAATAATGATTTGAATGTATTTTATCTAATTAAGCATTATATAATTATATACAATTAGGATGTGGGTTTATGGACTTTAAAATCAGACAACCACTGCAGCAGCTTGCGATTTTAAACAGTTTTAAAAAAGGTGTAAGATACACTGACCAAAATTATAAACGCAGCACTTTTGTTTTTGCCCCCATTTTTCATGAGCTGAACTCAAAGATCTAAGACTTTTTCTATGTACACAAAAGGCCTATTTCTCTCAAATATTGTTCACAAATCTGTCTAAATCTGTGTTAGTGAGCATTTCTCCTTGCCGAGATAATCCACCCACCTTACAGGTGTGGCATCAAGATGCTGATTAGACAGCATGATTATTGCACAGGTGTGCCTTAGGCTGGCCACAATAAAAAGCCACTCTAAAATGTGCAGTTTTATCACTCAGCACAATGCCACAGATGTCGAAGTTTTGAGGGAGCGTGCAACTGGCATGATGACTGCAGGAATGTCTACCAGAGCTGAATTGAATGTTCATTTCTCTACCATAAGCCATCTACAAAGACGTTTCAGAGAATTTGGCACTACATCCAACCGGCCTCACAACCGCAGACCATGTTTAACCACACCAGCCCAGGACCTCCACATCCAGCGTCTTCACCTCCAAGATCGTCTGAGACCAGCCACCCGGACAGCTGTTGCAACAATCGGTTTGCATAACCAAAGAATTTCTGCACAAACTGTCAGAAACCGTATCAGGGAAGCTTATCTGCATGCTTGTCGTCCACATCGGGGTCTCGACCTGACTGCAGTTCATCGTCGTAACCGACTTGAGTGGGCAAATGCTCACATTCGATGGCGTCTGACACTTTGGAGAGGTGTTTTCTTCACGGATGAATCCCGGTTTTCACTGTACAGGGCAGATGGCAGACAGTGTGTATGGCGTTGTGTGGGTGAGCGGTTGCTGATGTCAACGTTGTGGATCGAGTGGCCCATGGTGGCAGTGGGGTTATGGTATGGGCAGACGTATGTTATGGACAATGAACACAGGTGTTTTTTGAATGCACAGAGATACTGTGATGAGATCCTGGGGCCCATTGTTGTGCCATTCATCCATGACCATCACCTCACGTTGCAGCACGATAATGCACAGCCCCATGTTGCAAGGATTTGTACACAATTCTTGGAGGCTGAAAACATCCCAGTTCTTGCGTGGCCAGCATACTCTCCGAACATGTCACCCATTGAGCATGTTTGGGATGCTCTGAATTGGCATATACGACAGCGTGTTTCAGTTCCTGCCAATATCCAGCAACTTCGCACAGCCAATACAGTAAAACTGCACATTTTAGAGTGGCCTTTTATTTTGGCCAGCCTAAGGCACACCTGTGCAATAATCATGCTTACTAATCAGCATCTTGATATGCCACACCTGTGAGGTGGATGGATTATCTCGGCAAAGAAAAAGTGCTCACTAACACAGATTTAGACAGATTTGTGAACAATATTTGAGATAAACAGGCCTTTTGTGTACATAGAAAAAGTCTTAGATCTTTGAGTTCAGCTCATGAAAAATGGGGGCAAAAACAAAAGTGTTCCATTTATAATTTTTGTCAGTGTATGATGGTGTATAATACAAAACAGGATGTAATTTTTTCTACAGACCTAATTTTTCTTCGAATGAAAAAGGTTTTAGTTAGAAAACAAACTGAACAGTTTAGAATTCATTAAAAGAATCAGCTCAAAAGAGTCATTTACTGGCAAATCATACAGCACTTATTACTCTGTATGCGTATGACTGGATGTTTATTTATTGTGTCTGTATTATCATTTTTTCTATCTGAATAACAACTGATGGATGATTTCCAACACAAATCTTTATGAAACCTTTACAAAGCAGATGTCTGAGGTGTTGTGTTGTCTTTTATGTGTTTATAGAGCTGCCAAAAAGCGTAACTAGGCGCTGAGGTGGAAGCCTGAGGGGAGCTGCTGGAGGGCGTGTAGGTCAGAAAATCAAATGGGTCAGTTTACGGCATAGATCATCACAGCTAGCTCATCAACTGAGCCTGTGGAGCGTGCATAAGATTAATCAGCTTTGGAGCTGCTGTTTAGCCATGCTCATTCCACCCAATAAAGAGAAGCAGAGGGCAAGACAAGAGAGCAGAAAAGTGGAGGATGTCAGGAGATGACAAGTCAACAGATAGCTAATGCAATAGTACTTCACTCAGAAACAAACCAATACTATAGATGAGACAGATCAATTTGCAATATTCTGTTCACCATCCATGCAACAAAGCCCAGACATGAAAGTAAAACATTAAGGGACGGCGTCTATGAAGTCTCCAATCAATAAACAACAGAGGCAGAAAAAGAAGCCCAAATTTCTCATTCTGTTGAGTACCCGCAGGCCTTTGTACGGCGACCGCTGGCTGATGACACAGGACTGGCCCTGTCATATTTCACTCTCACCTGTTTGGTGTCATTTATCAAGGCAGGCTGATCAAGGTGGAGCTCAGACGGTTTGCTGCACATGACAATGGGAGAAGATAAAGAAGCGAGGGGAATAAAATAGCTTGTTTTGCACCCTTAGGCGTGATACGTCTGCCAGGAAACCTGACTTTGAGACTTGAAGTTGAAATTTTATCCTCAGTTTTGAGTTGACATGAACATTGGATGTATGAACTGTCTGGACCACATTAAACTAGGTTATATATCTAAAAAAAAAAAAAAAAAAGGAACAACAACAAAAACAACCAGCAAATGTTACTTACTCACTTACTGGATAACACTGTTTTTTTTTTTTTTTTGTAATTTATTTATTTATTTATTAATTGTTTGTTTGTTTGTATGTTTTGTCCTCCATAGGCAAAATGTTTAACATGTAAAAATTGAAAATACATTTACTTACTTGCTTTACTTATTTATCTATCTTTTTGTATGTTTGGTCCTCCATAGGCAAGATGTTTAACAATTAAAAATGTAATTTACATTTACTTGCTTCAGCTACTTCTTTACTTACTGATTTATTTATCTATTTTCTTACTTACTTACTTATTTACATATTTATGCACGCACTTCTACCAAAGAACAACTGTTGCAAACTGTTCAACACAAGTAATAAAACTGACATAAAAATATTAATTAAATAATAAAATTATTAATTAAATTACATAATATTTACTTACCTAATAATTAATTAAATAATTCATTCATTCATTCATTGTTGAAAAATGTAAATGTAACAAGTAAAACTGGAGTGAAAATCATCTGACATGGAGAAATAAATCGAATAAGTACTATTCTACTACTTTAGAATGACTAAATGTTGCTTGTCCATTCTGATTTCAGAGCCTGAAAAATCTGGTATGATAAAAGATGACTTTATTCATCATCTGTGTTATTCTGCATTCAATTCTATAGTCATTATCGCTGCTTAATATTTCACGAGGATTCACGTGAACGCTTTTTCCCGATCGTTTTTGGTCCGCAGGCCGAGGCCGTCAGTCAGTCGGTCATCCTCGGGATGGAGCGCTGTCCTGTAAATCCGTATGAATTCAAATGGCACAGCGGAGTTGAAAGTGCTGCGATACGGCGGAGTCACGCAGAGAGCCAACCGAGCAGAGCAGCCTCGCACAGCACCAGTGTTTAACTCTCCCTACTTATTATGGGAACTCAAGGCCTCTCGCTCACAGAGAAATGTAGCGCTCTCTTCCCCCAGCCACCTCTTTCATGCTGGGTGCTATGAAATCCTATAGAAGTGCTTTTATCCCCTGAAGATACAGTACAAATCATCATTGGTTTTATCTCAGCTGGGGATGTCGATTTTCTAAATGAGCTTACTCTTTCCAGCTGCCCGTCAAGCCCATTTTTCCTAATGCTTACCCATCACCCCCTGCTTCTGCGCTGCCGAACGCCTCCCCTCTCTGCCCCATCGCTCCCCACCTTTTTTTTAACAGTGGGGTTCGGCCCTTTCTTTCCAGTCTTTGTTCGCTCTGGGGAGAAGGAGCAAACAGCAGGATTGATCCTACATTGCGTCTTGGTATTGTTCCAGAGGCTCGCTGTCAATAGGCTGTGGCTGGGGAATGCATTGACTGGGGGAGCTGAAGGGGCCGAGAGTGAAATCGGGTGAGATTTTGTGCTTCAGTGTGTGTCGCTGTGGCTGGCTTTTTGTGTGCAGCGGAATGTCGCTAATCTGCCCGCCATCGACATGCAAATGAGCCGAGCGGCCCTGCGTCAGAGGATTCAGAGCCTGGGAAACGGCTCCACCAATCCCTGCGTCGGCCTGCCCACAAGCGCACAGCTTCAACACCTCATAACGGCCAAAGATTGTGGACCAAAACACACACAAAACTAGATTTTTAGCTTACTTGTAGGGTGTTGTCATGCGGGTGAAAGGGTGTCCTGAAAGGTTTCTTTTTGTCTGCCAGACAAAAATTGTGATCAATTAGAAAAGTACTTTCACATCTCTCTTCAAAAAGCTGCATAAACTTTTTTTCCTGTGTGACCAGTTATGCCCTAAAATGTAACACTTGGGGGACTGTTAAAATAAATCACAGTGAATTAATGTATGCATTGTACACAGCACACAAATATTGGGTAATGTTCCATTTAAATTTTTAATAAACTGTTATTTATCACTATCTTTCTGCATTAAGTCATTTATTTTATTTTATTATGTTCCTTATGTTATGTTTGCTGGCTAGATTTGTACTTGCCCTGCTAATATTTCCACTACATACACATACAGAAACAACAACAACAACGACAACAACAAACAGTATCTAACTAACTAACTAACTAACTAAGAGTGGTTGTGCTTATTTGTAGGGCTGCACAATTTCACCATTTTTTATATATCAGTATGGCTATATAATAATATTAACAATAACAGTAATAAAATAAACAAACAAATAAATAAATAATAATAATATTTTACGTTGCAATTTTAAAATTACTTATATTATTTATTTATTTTTATATATATATATATATATATATATATGTGTGTGTGTGTGTGTGTGTGTGTGTGTGTGTGTGTGTGTGTATGTAGTAATGACAATAATGGTATTTATAATAGTATATTAAATATACTACAAGTTATATATAGTAGTAGTAGTAGTAGTAACAATAATAATAATAAAATAATAATAATAATAATAATTTTATTTTACATTGCAACTGTAAAATTACTAATATTATTAATTTATTTATTTAGTATAATGGTAAAAATGTCAATAATGTAATTATAATACATTAAATATACTACTAGTTAAATGTAGTATAATTATTATTATTATTATTATTATTATTATTATTAGTAATAATAATAATAGTTTTATTTTACATTGCAACTGTAAAATGACTAATATTATTTATTTATTTATTTTAGTATAATGGTAAAAAATGGCAATAATGGTAATCATAATGTATTAAATATACTACTAGTTAAATGTAGTATTAGTAGTAGTAGTAGTAGTAATAATAATAATAATAATAATAGTAGTAATAATAATAATAACATTTGAAGCCCCAGAAGGCAGTGTCACACGATTTTTTTAAAATCATATAACACTACTACTACTGCTACTAATCCTGTTTGTTTCAAGCGTGTTACTGAAGATTCATAATTTAAATGACAGCAATATGATGTAACACCAAATTGCATTTATTTATTATACGACAGTAATGATAATAATAAATGAAATATACTACCACTAATATGAATCACACTAAACAAGTCTTCCACTTTGCAATATACAGTGGTTTATAGCACGTGGGCCTGCAGTTTTATCAACTTGGTCTACTTTGGGATTGCAGCAAAAGCACACAAATGTCTTCTATATGTCAAAACTACTTTTGTTTTAATAAAGAGATAGAAGCGCAGACAATCGGCAGGCATATCATTGATTTGTCTGACACTCCATATTTTGTTAGTGTTGTGACGACGGATCTTTGCACTGGAGGAATGAGGCAGTGAAGAGCCGACACTGCCAGAAAGCACTGATGCCACTGGCCCTGAAAATAGTGTACTGATTGATGTAACTAAGTGGGCAAAGGAACAAAAGCTTTGGACTGGCGCCTGAGACACAGTATGGTGTACTCATTGTTAAATGAATGTCCTTTCACTTTTGTTTCAGAGTGGATTTTGTGTGTGTGTGTCTTTGAACTGATGCAGTCTGAGTGAATCCTTTCACGCTGTCATGGGAGGTTCCTGTATCCGTAAATAACAGCTACAGAATGCTGTTATTTATGTAGTGGGGCAGCATTTGCATTGAAATGGCTGCACATATTTTTTATGTCTTCATAACTCTGTCGTCTCACTTGTCCAGTTGAGGCACATTCACTGGAGCACCTTTGATGAATTGCAGCTCTTTGTTGATAGATCTCAGCCTCTTGATTCTAGCGCTTTGAGAAGAATGACTGTTTGTGGTTCTGAACTAAAGTTCAATCACCGTTTTACAAGGGCTTTAATTTAGGCGCTGCAGTCAGGATAGCTACTGTGGGTTTTTGTTGTGCAGTTTTAACAAGCCCCTCCTCGAGACTAAACTAGCATTATGTTTAGCATTGCATTACAGAGCTATACATTGAGGCTCTGTTCCAAAGCCTAGTAAGCTATGTTGTGCCTACTTCCCAATACCATCGTCCATTGCAAGATGCTGTGCTGGCAACATAAAAAACTGTTGACTATAATAAATGATTTGCAACTTCCATCTTACTTTGCTTTCTTTCAATGTTAAACTGACACTTCATAGAGTTTGTCCTGGAATTTGTGCTCTGCCATCTCAGTTATTTTTATTTTCTCATTGGCCATCTCAATCATTTTGACATTGATGAGCGCTATTAGACCGCTGAGGCAGACCAAGGGCCTGTACCATGATGGTAGTTAAACAAATTCAGAAATACAGCATTAGTTTCGAGTTGACAAAACCAAACCACTCCAATCCGGCTTTGTTGGTACTATAATGCGGATCACTTTTCTTTGTCAACCTTAGTTTGTGGAGCACGTGCACATGAATGTGTGACATCACTGGCAAACAGCCAATCACAAGCCTTGGTTATTGAAGATTGAAGAATATGATGAATTTAAACCCATTTACAATGAAAAGTAATTTCTGTTCATGAAAGAGGACAAATAAAATAAATGATCTTGCTCTTTTAGTGCACTCACAAGTAAAAGTTTATATAGTTGAAAATATACAGCGATAGAGACTTGAACACACAAGCGATTAATCGAACACACAAGCGATATATATTTGTGAGTTGCAAAAGTATGCAAAAATATGCAAAAGAATCTCTAGGATTAGCAGTTAATTTGAAGGTGAAATTAGAGTCTATCTGTTTAGAATTGTTTTCAGTCAGTAGAATGACAATTTATGTCAGTTTATGCCCTGTTTTATTTAAAGAACAGGGATCTATTAAAGTCTGATCATGTTTGTGAAAGTGAATCATGGCACAAACAAAGGAAATCTCTGACCTCAGAAAAAGAGTTGTTGTTGTTCATCAGGCTGGAAAAGTTTACAAAATCATCTTTAAAGATTTTAGACTTCCCAAATCCACAGTCAGACAGATTGTGTACAAACTGAGGACATTCTAGAGCACAGTTACCCTCCTCAGAATTGGTCGACCAACAAAGATCACTCCAAAACAAGATGTATAATAGTTTCAGAGGTTGCAAAGAACCCCAAGTTAACTTCTAAGCAATTAAAGGCCTTTCTCACATTGGTTAATGTTGAAGTTTATGAGTCTATCATCAGGAGAACAATGAACAACCATGGTACGCATGACAGGGTTGCAAGGAGAAAACCCCAACTCTCCAAAAAACACTGCTGCCTGTCTGCAGTTTGATAAAGATCATGTGGACATGATGGACAAGTCAGAAGGCTGTGGGAGAAATGTTTTGTAGACAGATGAGACCAAAATATAATTTTTGGTTTAAATAAAAAGTGTTATCTTTGGAGAAAGAAAATCACTGCATTCCAGCATAAGAAGAACCTTATCCCATCTGTGAAACATGGTGGTGGTAGTATCATGGTTTGTGCCTGTTTTGCTGCTTCTGGGCCAGGACGACTTGCCATTATTGATGGAACAATAAATTCTGAATTATACCAGCAAATTCTAATAGAAAATGTCAGGACATCTGTCCATGAACTAAAATCTAAAGAGAAAGTGGGTCATGCAGCAAGACAACGACCCCAAGTGCGCAAGTCATTCTACCAAAATATGGTTAAACAAGAACAAAGGTAATGTTTTGTAAAGTAATCCAATTAAAATGTTGTGGAAAGACCTGAAGCAAGCAGTTCTTAGGAGGAAACCCACCAACATCACAGGGTTCAAGTGTTTCTGTACTAAAAAATGGGCTAATATTCCTACAAGTTGTTGTGCAGGACTGATCAGCAGGAAAAAAACAACAACAAAACAAAACAAAAAAAACAACGTTACCTGCAGTTAATTCTTCAAAAAGGAGTCACAACAGATACTGAAAGCATACTTTTGCACCTCACAAATATTTAGCACTGGATCATTTCTCTCAAAAACTAAATGACAAAGTATATATTTTTTGTCTTGTTTGTTTGATGGGATTCTCTTTGTCAACTGTGTGAAAATCTGATGATGTTTTGTGTTATATTTATGCAGAAATATAGAAAATTCTAAAGGGTTCACAAACTTTCAAGCAGCACTGTATGTTTTAAATGTCCATCTAGTTTGAACTTGCCGCTTCATAGCAACTGCTTTCTTCACGGAAGCTTTGCGTTCAAATAATTCAACAAATGCAGCCATGTAATGAGCGGGATAATGTACATCCAGCCGGTTATTATTCTGCAATAACAGCTGGCTAGATGTACATTATTCCTTACATAAATCATATAAATAACTCTAAATAATTATCATTAAACCCAGATAATTTTTTAGTATGTGTGATTTTTAATTTGGAGAAAATTGACTTTTTTGCATCAGACATGCGTCACTTTGCTTAAATCTGATTGGTCCAATTTCAGTTTGCGATCTCTAAACCAGAACATAACTTGCCCCGGTGCAGGTTAGCTGTGGAGTTTAAGTTACTATGGCAATGAACGCAGCTAAAAGCCAAGCCACTTTCATGGTACCTAAAACCCAGGAATGGGGCACACTATACTGAAACTTAAATGGCTATCCAGCTAATCCGGCTTCATGGTACAGGCCCCAGGATGAAAATTGAACTTTTAACCTTTTTGTAATCCTAAAAAACAGAGCGCTGCGTAATGGAGTGCAGCAGATCAGTGCAAGAATTTCAGAATCCATACAACTGTGAGGAACAGAACCAAATTCAAGCCTATATTTAGTGATCTTCATCTCCATCCTGAGCAGCGACTGTAAGCAGCAATACATACTCGGTCCAAATTCAAAAGTTGCTGCTTCAAAAAACTTTATGACAGGTTTTAAGGCAGGAAAATCGGATGCTCATTGCCACTCATATTCTTTGTCACAGACTGCGCCATGCCATAGTGAGGTGTGTTTGAATAAGAAATGCACGCCTTCACAGGGTGGACTGGGATAATAATCAACTCATACAAAACGTCCCAGGTTACATATGTAACCATAGTTCCCTGAGGGAACGAGACGCTGTGTCCGAAAACACTAGGGGAACGCCTCCAGCGTGACCACGCTCTGAAACACGTGTGCATACAGTCCAATGGAAAAGCGAGATGTCACAGGCGGGGTGACGTAGAGACCAGGAAGCTTAAAAGCACGTGCGGTGCGTGCAGCCGGCAGCTTCTAAATAGAGAAGCGAGCGCTGCAGGATGCCGGAAGTATGGCTCGAGATGCAGCGTCTCGTTCCCTCTGGGAACTATGGTTACATACGTAACCTGGGACATTCCCCTTCGGGAACTCGAGCTGCGTCCGAAAACACTAGGGGAACGATATGCCCACACCGCCAGACTTTCAAATCCCTGCCTAGTGTGTATCACTGAGCACAGCTAGGACGAGAGAAAAGAGGAGCCCAGAGTGGCATAAATGAGACCGAGAATCTCATGAAAGTGAGTGGCATGGAACAACCCGCAGTGTTGAAATGTCAGAGAGAGTACTCCTGACGAGAAGGCCATACTTCGAGAGGAGTGAGCCTTGACCCCCAAATAGAGGGGGGGAACAGAAGACTTAAAGTTATGGAATAGCAACCAAATCCCCACACAGCAAAGCTACACCTGGTCAGAGGCCTCAGCCTCAGCGCACCGTGGAGGAAACCTGTAACCAGGGGGTTTCTACCCACTAAGGGGCGACCCAGAAGGGCGTGGTAGGCCAAAATAGCCACCACGTAGACCTTAGGATGGAGTGGGCTAACCCTGCAGCGAACCGATCCTGCAGAAACTCCAGCACTGTACCAACTGGGCAATTAACTGGGTCCTGCTGGCGGTGTCCGCACCATGAAGTGAAAAGTTTCCACTTCAGGACGTACAGTTTCCTCGTGGAGGGAGCTCTGGATTGGAGGATGGTCTCAACAACCTCGGTTGAGAGACAGGAAGGTACGAGGTGTTCCCCCTCAGGGGCCACACCCATAACTTCCACAACTCTGGGCGAGGGTGGAGGATGGTGCCTCCCGCCTGAGAGAGGAGATCCCTCCTGACGGGAATCTCCCATGGAGAGCCGTTGAGGAGGGAAATCAGGTTCGAGAACCAAGCTCGGGCTGGCCAGTACGGGGCTACTAAAAGAAGACGGACCCCGTCCCGGCGCACTCTCTCCAGAACTCCCGGGAGCAGAGCGATCGGTGGAAAGGCGTACAGACGAAGCCTCGGCCACGTCTGTACCATGGCATCCAGCCCAGTGGAGCTGGATGAGTCAGAGAGTACCAGTGGGGACATTGCACATTCTCCTGAGTCGCGAAGAGGTCCACCTGAGCCTGGCCGAACACTCTCCAAATCTGCTTTACCACCTCGGGGTGAAGCATCCATTCCCCGGGCCTTGGCCCCTGCCTCGACAGGATGTCTGCTCCCATATTGAGATGCCCAGGAACATGAATTGCTCTCAGCGAGAGGAGTTTGTCCTGGGACCACACAAGGATCTGGTGCACCAGCTTGTATATGGGGCGCGAACGCAGACCTCTCTGGTGGTTGATGTAATAGACCACCGCTGTGTTGTCGGTGCGAACCAACACATGGCGGCCTATTAGGTCCGGGAGAAAGTGTTTCAACGCTCGAAACATGGCCAGCATCTCCAGGCAGTTGATGTGCCAAGTGAGATGGCTACTGCTCCACAGACCGCGGGCGGGTGGCCACTCATGACCGCACCCCAACCGGTGAGAGACGCATCCGTCGCTAGCGTTACGCGGCGACAAGGAGCTCGTAACACCGGGCCCTGAAACAGGAACCAAGGCTTCTTCCACATGTCTAAGGCACGTAGGCATCGCAGCGTGACCTTGATCATGCAGAACGGGTTTCCCCTCGGGGGAGAACCCCTTGGTCCTGAGCCACCACTGTAGGGGTCTCATGTACAGCAGGCCAAAAGGTATCACGGTGGACGCAGCTGCCATCAGACCCAGCAGTCGCTGGAACTGCTTTACAGTGAGTGACCGGCCTTCTTTCACTCTCGTGACTGCAGTGAGGATCGACTCGATCCGAGCAGGTGACAAACGTGCCTGCATCGTGGTCGAATCCCACACCACGCCTAGATAAGTGGTTCTCTGTAATGGAGACAGCACACTCTTCTTGGCATTCAGTCTCAACCCCAGCTCTTTCAAATGAGCGAGAACAACATCTCGATGTTGAACCACCATGTACTCCGATTGAGCCAGAATCAACCAATCGTTGATGTAATTGAGTATGCGGATGCCCTGGAGTCACAGCGGAGCCAGAGCAGCATCCACACACTTCGTGAAAGTGCTGGAGAGAGTGCTAGGCCAAACGGAAGAACCCGATATTGGTATGCTTCGCCCCTGAAAGCAAACCTCAGGAACTTCCTGTGTTGAGGAAGGATGGAGACGTGGAAGTAAGCATCTTTTAGATCTTTAGATCAAACCAGTCCTTGGACCTGATTTGTGACACCACTTGATTGACAGTCAGCATTTTGAACTTCAACCTCATAACTGAACGATTCAGTAGTCTCAGATCTAAAATGGGACGCAGGCCCCCATCCTTCTTCGGAACAATGAAGTACCGGCTGTAGAACCCGGACTCCCTGTCTTGAGGAGGGACCACCTCGATGGCCTCCTTCCTCAACAGAGTTCCTACTTCCTGTTCCATTACCAGACCCTGCTCGGGGCTCACCACAGTGGGAAAGACCCCGTTGAAAGGCGGCAGCGGAGCGCCGAATTGGATGTGATAACCTCGCTTTACAGTGCGCAGGACCCATGCAGACACATTTGGCAGTAGTTTCCACGCTGCCAAATAATCTACTAAGGGAACCAGTCTCTCGAGACTGGCCTCTGGTGTTGTTTGAGCTGCTCGGTGTCCTGTAAAGGATGACCAGCAGGAGACAGCTGAACTAGCTGCTGTAGAGACCCCCGCAGGGGTGGCGAGCTCCCCAGCTCCGCTACGTTTCCGGGCGGAAGACTGAGGTGTGGGCTCGCTGGAGACCGCTGCACCCTGGAGCACCGGCAAGGTTGGCAGGCTGATCTCCCGAGGGCACTGAGGAGAGACGGGCACCAAAGAATGCGGTGGATCCTGGACCATAGGAGTCAGGATTCTCCTTATACGTACTGCCTCATAGGTCCGGGTGAAAGTGTTCAGTACCTGAAACACGGCCAGCATCTCCAGGCAGCTGAAGTGCCAAGCTGAATGGTGACCGCTCCACAGACCGCGGGCGGGGTGACCACTCATGACCACTCCCGAACCGGTGAGGGACGCGTCCGTCGCTAGCATTACGTGGCGACAAGGAGCTACCAGCACCGGGCCCTGAGACAAGAACCAAGGTCTCCTCCACATGTCCGAGGCACGTAGGCATCGCCAGCGAGAGCGCGGGCTGTCAACTCCCTTGAGAGCTGACGCAGCCTGCTTCACCGCGAGTTCTCACTCAAAGGGGGAAGGACTTTCGACCCAGAGAGCGCTAGATCTAGGGAGAAAGGCAGAGATAGGGCGGACCCGTCTCTAACCTGTCCGTAGATCTATATGCGATCCCCACGATCTCAGCCGCCACCCTGCCTCGGCAGAAGCGGAAGCTGAGTCGCGGGGGACGCAAACGCGGGCAGTCAGCTCCCTCGAGAACTGACTCCCATGCTTCGCTCCCATACAGACAACAAATAGACTGTGTAGGCAGAAAGGAACACACAGTCTAAAATGCAGCTGCTTATATTCGTAAGAGTGCTTTGTAGGACACAGTGACACTCTCAAATAAAAGCTGTGCACAAAAAAACTAGCACAAAAAACAGAGTGACACACACACACAGAGCGCTTGCTGAAAGACAGAAGCTGCCGGCTGCACGCACCACACGTGCTTTTAAGCTTCCTGGTCTCTACGTCACCCCGCCTGTGATGTCTCGCTTTTCCATTGGACTGTATGCACACGTGTTTCAGAGCGTGGTCACACTGGAGGCATTGCCCTAGCATTTTTGGACGCAGCTCAAGTTCCCGAAGGGGAACTATTGTATTCCATCAGAGAGAACTGTGGCACATAATTTTTGCAATAAATAAACGATTGTGATTACAGTGTCTGTTCATCCTGTTTTTCTTTATACTGTACAGAGATAAGGTTAGGTTTAGAAGTAGAAGTGGGATTAGTGGCTATTGAAAATATATTTTTAATGCTACATTGTTACTAAAATGGTAATTTCCCTGCATATTTCATTCAATTACGTTTTATATCTTATTATATTTGCTATAAAATGGGTAGATTTAGGTTTGGGGGTAGGTTAAGGGGTCTAAAAACCTAAATTATGTATTGATGAATTGATAAAAATGCATTGATAGCAAATAATAAGTAATGATATAAAAGATTGGTCAATTTTTACAGTTTTTTGGCTAAAAATATTTAGTCATTTTTACATTTGAAACGTTAAAATACATCGAAAATCAATAAAAACATATGTATGTTTTGTGCTTCTAAACATTATACACTAATACCTACTGAAAAGCAATGAGACCAGGCTGGTTATTTCATTAAATCACAGCCTTTGCGATTTGAGAATCACATTAATCCATATTGATTTTAGTTTGATTTAAATGAATTGTGCAGCCCTACACTGTAAAAAACAATTTGTTGAGTCAACTTAAAATAATTTGTAACCTGGCTGCCTTAAAATTTTAAGTTCAGTCAACTCAAAAAAAGTTTATTCAACTTGAAATGTTAAATTATACTAAGTGACAACTTAGATATTTGAGTTGAATCAACTTAAAATTTTAAGGCAGCAGGGTAACAAATTATTTTAAGCTGACTCAACAAATTGTTTTTTTTTTATTTTTTACAGTGTACAGCTGGGCCAAAACATATGCTGTACAGTGTTCTCAGACTATGTACTTTAATCGCCTGACTTAGTATGACTGATTTATATAAAATGGAAAGTTACATGATGCACAGTGACAGAGAGCTTGATCTGCCTCTTATTTCAGAATCATAAATCACTTCCCACTTTATTTCCCAAACACAGCTTTAGCTGTGAATGTACACGTATACTGTAAAACCCTCAATCCAGGTAAAGAGCCTGCCTTTAAAGATGTATGAGTTTGAGAAGCTTCTCCACAAATTAAAAAGTAATTAATGTCTACCTTTAATGTACAGGTCTGGCCGGGATAGGGCCATTTCAGCTAATGCGCAGCCCAGGTAGCTTAAAAGTGTCTCTCTACTTGGCGCGTGTTGGGCTCAGAGCGGTGGAAACTTCAGATCAACTCTCGTATTGCATTAACGCAATTAGTCCCCACTGGCCTAAATAATAAACCTAGAATTCTCCCTCCATCTTGTTCAATATTTCATATTTAATTCAGGTGCTCAGAGTGCTGCTACATCGCCACGGAGCTTTGCTCTCAAATGCAGGTATTTTTTTTTTTTTTTTTCACAGGAGCCTTTTAGAAGTCATTAAGTAAAAGCCACCCCAATCTCACGTCCCATTTGTGTGATTTAATAATGAGCTATACCTGCCTACTTGCAAATGTTTCTTTTGCATATCTAAGTGCAGTTCGTTCTGTTCAGGTCCACTCAGCAATGTTTCTGCCAATTCTTTTTTTTAAACCTTTCTAAACCTCATGAACTAGGCTGTTTTCCATGCCTTAAAGTGCCTCTATTATGCCATTTTAAAGGTTCTTAATATTGTTTTTGGAGTCTCCTGCAATAGGTTACATGCATGCAAGGTCAAACAACGCTTTTGTTTTCTCAAAATACGCATTTAATATCACCTCATTTTCCAGCGATTCTCAAAAGATTTGTTCAAAGCACTAAATCCCTCCTTTCCGTGAGCCTACTCTGCTCTGATTGGTCAGATGTTGTGATCACTCTACCGTGTACAGCGCATGTTGGAAACGGTACATACATTGTCATAGTTCCGTATTTTGAATGCTCGATAGAATATAAACATCTATTATTTATCATACTTACAGGTTGTGATTCAGCCAGCTGGTCTAAAATATACTGGGTACTGAGTCGTCTTTCTAAAGCAAGCATTATTTGAACCCCATGTTGAACTTCCTGCGATCGGAGAAGCAGTCATCAGTAAAATTATGTGTTGTTCAAGTCGTTTGCGGTTGGGCAACATAGAGCGTTATGCAAACGTAATGTGTTACATTGTGACGTGCAGCTGTCATGGAAGCGGGATTAGTTCAGGCTGTTCAGAGTTGATTTTTTTCTTTTGGGAGACAATAACTGCACTTGCGACTTTGCAAGTTTGCAGATCGTTTGCTTTTACATACAGCTACATCACACACTGCATGAAAGAAAATATTCAAAATGGCATAACAGGGGCACTTTAAAGGGGACATCGGATGCAAAATTCTCTCTTACATTTTACAAGTATTGTTGAACTTAGATGTGTGTTGGCAGTTTGTGTACACAGCCACCCTATAATGATAAAAATCCACCCAGTGCTTTTTTTTTTTTAAATCCCCACAAAGCATAAACACTTTTTCAGAGCAAGCTGTTAACAGATTCTGGGCAAAAGTGACATCACTTTGCACAGGCCCCTCCCACGACAGTTGATGGACACTGCCGCTTTAGCATAGACCCGCCCTAAGTGAGCTGTGAACAGTCCGCCATTGTTTCTTGTAGAAAAGAATATCTCCTAAGCAATTGAGGTGTTTTGTTGTTTGATGTAATAATGAACATAGCAGTCGTCATTTACGACATCTGAGTGGCTGATGACACAATGGGTTACTTTTGTTTTTGAAGGGAATGCGCCCCCCAGTCTACCTAAATGCATTTATGTATGCGTGATTCATTTCACCAGATTGCTTAGTAAACGGTCGTCAGTACAAAGCAGGTTTCGTAGATCAGGTTTGTGATCCAGTTTCACTTCCAGAAGAAGTGAGTATAGTTTTTTTTTTATGAATCTTTGTAAATCGCCATTCCTAATAATGTGATAGTTAGCAAGTTCCACGAAGAATGTGGCTAATGTTAACAGTCTCACACCATGTCTATACTGGACGTGAGCGGCACAACACGACAAAATACTGTAGAGCTCATTATAATCAGTGATGCTGTCTACACTGGATGTGGCATGTCACGACAAATCCCTGACAGTAAACAGCTGCCTCCTTCTATTTATGACGTACTGACACAAAGTTCAAATGATTTGCAACAGCGCGTGGTCACACCCACTACACTACATTAAGGTTGCCTTTGTAGAGGGTTTATAAAGATATTTGTTAATGACTAATAAGTCATTTACAAATTTATTTTAAATCGTTTTTGAGCAGTTATAACTGCATGAATAAGAATAGTGACTTGCAATAACGGAAGAGAGGGGCGGGGTGAGCAGTACCTCTTTAGCATTTAAAGGGACAAACACCGAAACAGATCGTTGTGAAGAGAGCCAGTTTGACAAGGTAAGAGGGGTGTTGTTTTACACTACCACTGAGATATTTTAATTAAATTATGTTATGGACGTTTCATGTTGACTCTACAGAAACAAGTCAACTTGTGAAAAAATAAAATATGAAATATTATATAATGTAATTAGCAAAAGAAGTTGCCCCCTAAAATTGGATGCAATGACATCATCGCAGGTTTTTGTGTCATTTTGTATTTATTTAAGTTTTGATTAGCATTAACATTGGTTTGATATTTTTTTATAAATATATCATGCTTTCATAGTAGTCTTACTGTTTATAGTGTTGGTAAAATTATTAATTAATTAATTAATTAATTATTATTAATACATAGACTACTGTTTAAAATTGTTTCAGTACTGTATTTTTAAAGAAATCAGTACTTTTTTCATAAAGATTGCAATAAATTGAATAACAGTAACAGTAAAGACATTTTTAATGGTACAACATATTTGTATTTAAAAAGAGCTGCTCTTATGAACATTAAATTAATCAAATACATATTATTTTATTTATTCATTTTATTTATGTTTATTATTTATATTATAATATTAATGATTACTGAAAGGTTGTTCAAGCTTTGAAAATTCAGCTTTATAACACATTATAAATTATAAATTATATAAATTAATAAATTATATTTTGAATATTTTGCAATAAAAAAGTAAAAAAGTAAAAAAAAAAAAAAAATATATATATATATATATAATACTAAAAAAATACTAATACTAAATACTAATATATATATATATTAGAATTTAGTATTAGTATTTAGTATTAGTATTTAGTATTTTTAGTATTTCTGAGCAAAACAATCAAAATATTATGTCTTATATTTTTATAGGAAATCAAAGAAATAAAATCTTTATACCTGAAATATCTTTTATATTACTGTTATTATTATTAGTTACATTTTTATTTATTCTGCTTTAGAACTTGGACACAAACCAAAAGATCAGACTCTTTCTACAAAAATAAATGATCATCTGAAATAAAAATGATATTAGACAATAGACATCAGTGCAAAAACAACATTACATTGTTTAGCACTTGTGCTAAAATGTTATAAAATGGAGACTTCTGACTCTGAATTTTGATTGGATAAGCCATGTTCAAAGTAACTGTAAAATTGACATATTCTGACATTTTAGACACATTTTTCAAATATCTGGGTTTCTTAGCAGCAGAAGTTATCATAGCCCAGTAAACTTCTGTAGCAGTAAATGGGAGATTACATCAAATACACATATTTTATCAACACGTTCTCATTCCTAACTCATCACATATTAACTCGTCACTTTTTGACACTCAAGGTATTTTTCGATGCACAGCGTCCTCCATTGTTTCCAGTTGTTTGCCTTAATTTAATGGTTTGCGTGCATTTGTAAAAATAGAAATTATTTTATATAAATGTATACTTTCATTGGAGCACCTAACCCCATGCCTACCCTAAACCTACCCACCTCTGAACCATATAAAACACGTAACAGGCAAATATAAGTACAGTCACAGCTATTTATTACAAAAATTGACCATAAACAAGCAGTATAAAAGCATTACAAACAAATCCTATTGCATTCTGAGTCTTTTGAAGCCGTATGATGTCTTTATGTGAATAATTTAATGGCTGAAAATGATCCCACTCCATTAACGCGCTCACATCTCAAAAATCACATTCAAAAAAATACTTCTGAACATTAGCATGACACAATCGGTCATGAGACACACAAGAGCCGATGGCATTTTACAACCAAGGCTTGCTTCTTTTGGCTGCATTTTTTTAATTCACGCACAGACAGACTGCAGCACACGGGACGGCGGACGGAGATGGCGATCGTGTTTATTCTTCTCACAAATCAATCGTTTTGCTTCGGAACCCTTGGAACATTAATACTTTTTGAAGAAATTATGAATATAGTTGTATTTGCCTGTTATATCTTGTGTTTTGTTGACAAATGATTAGGTTTAGGGGCAGGGGTTGGGTTAAATGTGTAAATATAAAAAAAACAAAAACAAAAAAAACACCCCAACATATTTGCAATAATAGCAATATTATTACCCAATATACAATTTAATCATGACGATAAAATTCCCAGTGCCTTTCGTGTCAGCACATTGACGCGAAACAGGGTTTCACGTCGAAAAATTATGCGTCAAGAAGTGACAAAAGTAAATTTTTTTAACTTTTCAAGCGCCAACGCGGGCTTCAGCCAATCAGATCGCCTTATGCAAATATACTAGTGCAGACGCTAGCCAATCCTGTTCGGTGCAGACACTGGCCAATCAGCAGAAACCTTCAGACACGCCCTCCGTGAAGCGTTAACGCTGACATGCCGTGTGAATGGGGTGTTAGGAATGAGAACGTGTTGATTTTATGCATTTCTATGTGCTCAAATAGCAAAATAAAAACTCCACAATAGTGTTTTCAAAACTTTCAAGGAAAAAACATAGAAAGAGATTGATAACGGCAGTCAGAAGAGAGAAAGATATCAGATTTACCGTCACTCCCATTGACGCTGTATTAAAACTATTCTTGCATTAGCGTACTATATACTACTAATACTCTTATACTAGCGTAACTAGTTTGTATTTTGATGCAAAGGTAATATAATGCAAAGTAAAATGTTATAAATGTACATACCTTATTCTGATTATGCATAATCACAATCTGTGAAAAAATCCAGAGCTGAAAAAAACATGCAAATCAGTTTTATTCTGTTTTAATAACCTGAACTCTGCTTTAATTTGTGCTTAAAATACTTGATTTCATAAGCTTTTCAAACACACCACAGTATCAACATATTTTGTTTCTACCAGTTTACACATCACATTTCAACCGTCGATCAGTATGCATACCACCACACGGCCCTAGTGCTATTTTCTCTAGTCCATGAGGACTGCATTCATCGGTGAGATGTACGAGTGGTCATTTATTGAGTGCGTATGGGTTCTGTACACTACTTTGCAGTTTGTGCTGGGGTCACATTAAAAGGGAAGGTGATAGCAGAGCAGCGGGCGGCCATATATCATAGTAATTAAAGGCTGGCCTAATGATGCAGGCTTCCTCCAGCATGATTCCTGTCTGATCACAGGGCTGCTTCATTAGGAGCACTCAGCCTAACGAGGTGTAGCTGTAATAAAGTAATTCTCTGCCTGCCGCGGTGATAAAGAGCTCCTCTGGCTGAGGGAGGGATGAAAATATAATTATAATTGGAAATGCTTGACTAAAGTTATTGCAGGGCTGCTGAAGGGTGCAATGTTTTTGTGTTTGGATCCATTCCTCTCTTCCCATATTCCTCTCTCACTCTCTTTCTCTCTTCATTGCATTGCCAAAATCTCTCAGATGAATATGTCAGGGGGGGATGAGAGGGGTGGGGGGTAATTAAGCTGATTGTAAATGCAGTATTGCGACTGAAGAAGCGGCCCAGGCTACAGAACAGACTGCTTTTTATGAGTCGCTCATCTCATTCCACATGTTAGCGCTTTTGTCTGCAGTTTGAAATAGATTTGATAGTGAAATCACACAGCCCCACAATTTTAAACTCATTTGGGTTTCGTTTTTATTATTAGCGCTCGCTAATGTGAGCATCACTATTGCTGGTATTTAAGGAGTGTTCACACTGGCAGTGATTTGCAGAAACGTAGCCACATGAAATCTTTCATTCTTAATGATAGTTGGTGATTTCCAGCAGCTGAGACTGTAATGCTGCAAAGTTGAGGCAGAGATATTGTGTGATAAAGACAAGAAAAAATCAGTATTTAAGCTCTTGATCATTAATTTCAAACAGTAAACCTTATAAATATAGGTTAACTCCCTGCAAATTTTGAATTATATTTGTAAGAAATATAATATCATAAATATAATAAATCTATCTATCATTTTGTGCTTTATGGAGTTTTTCCCCTTGTTGTATTGTTTACTTTAATAATAATAATAATAATAATAATAAAATTTTCTTGACATAATTTTGTATTTTATTTAGTTTTTCAAATATGAATAACAAGTGAAGTAGTTTTGTTCAAGTATTGTTTATAATAATAATAATAATAATAATAATAATAATAACATTATGCTTAACTACTTCAGGCTTTCTTTTAATATTTTTTTTTTCTTTTCTTTTCTTTTCTTTTCTTTCTTTTTTCTTTTCTTTTTAAACGTTAATAAGCATTGAAGTAGTTTGAAAATAATTGGTTATTTTAATAAATAAATAAATAAATACATAAATAAATAAATTTAATATTGTGCCTGATTACTTTAGGTTTTCTTTAAAAAAATATTTTATTTTATTTTACATTATTCATGTTATTTAAAAAATCATCAAGATCATCAAGATCATAAAGATCATGTATCACTTGCATTTTTAGTGTTTTTTAAATTAATGGAATATTGTATCATTGACTCCTCGACTAGTATGCATCTGCCTAGCTACTGCTCAGCAACCAAATAACAGCATCTTTGCAACCATCCACAGTGACCCAACATAAGCAACTTTTTGAATTAATTTCTGTTCCTTCTACATAGTTGTATAATTGCATGGGTCGGCTCCAGCAAGCATATTTTTTTTCTAGCAGGAAATGATTTTTCATTGCACGACCGTTGTAGTACCAGCAAACATGAGTGAGGATGGACAGTTGATGGGCCTCTGAACAGCCGACCTGCAGAATGAGAGCTTCCCCTAATTACAATGTGCACTTCTGTAGTGGAAGCTAGTAAAATGCCTACATTTTTTTTTTTTCATTGGTTCACTGAAAATGTTAGCTGTGATTAGTTACACAATTCAGCATTAACCTGTAAATTAAAATTCCTTGGTGCAATTTGATGGGTGATTTAATTTGGTCCACACTCTCTCTCTCTCCCTCTTTCTCGCACTCCGCTCGCCGCAGGCTAATCCCATTATGAATTCTTTATATAGCTTTTTCCCTTAATGATCAGCGGCCTGTGCTCCACTACTGATTACTATTGTACACTTAGCACTACATAAAGCAGGGGATTAATATGCCCCAGAAGGATTGTTGCTATGGATCCCCCAGTCGCCTTCCAAGAGATGTTTCTGCTGCTTCAATTGTCCATAAATTACGATCCCCAGTGAATTAGCCTCCAGACTGTGTGGAGAGGTACAAGCCAAGGAGAGCACTCTCACTTCGCTCTCAGACGAAAGTGATCTCCTCAATTATTCATGACCTGGCCCTTTTTTTTTTTGATAATGTAAGATGCTGTATTATATTTTCCCTTCTCTCTCCATCTCAGCCTGGCGGGAGGTAAGAATGAGCTGGCCGGACGAGCCAGAGAAAGGTGTTAGAGAGAGAAGAGAGAGGTTTGGCCTTCGGTAAGTGTGTCATTTTGCTCCTGTGAATGGGACTGTCAGGCTGCAAATATCTTTCCTCTCGGTTTTATGGGCTTAGTTTTAAACGTTATGTGGTACAAGAGTAAAATGCATTGATCTGGTACTGAGAATGTATTGTACTAATTAATCATGATTTGCATTGATTTAATTTTAAGATCCACAAAAAAAGTTTCATAAAGAAACAATCAACATCAGAAATTTGCAGATGATTTTGAAGATTATGATTTACTTTTTTCAGTTACGTTACATTATCAAATTAAAACTTAAATAAAAAAAAAAAATCAAAATGTAAATAATTCAAATAAAATTTTTTAGTATACTATATATACATTATACATTAAAAATAATTAAAAAAAAACCCATATTTTTAATCATTTTGAAACAAATTGGCAAGTAATGTGTACTATGGGCATAAAAAAATGAGATTTAGTTTAACTGTATTACCTACTGTAACTCAAGCAATATTTACAGCAACTAATTAATTCATATGAATTATATGAATTATTTATTATATGAATTAATGAATCATGATTAGTATAATAATACACATTATAATAATTATATATTATAATTCTAATTTTTATATGATACATATAGTATATCATAATGTGATCCCAGGTCTACTTCTTGTATATTGAATTAATTTCATGATCTGCAACACCATTTAATAATAATAAATAAATAAATAAATAAATAAATAAAAAATAAATAAATAAATAAAGCTGATGATTTTGAATTTGCTCACAATTAATATTATGATGATTATAAAAAAAGTGAAAATTATGTTTTATTTTATTTTATTTTTATTTTATTTATTATTATTTATTATTTAAGTACTATTTTATTTATTTATTTATTTTTAGAAATTATTCTTTGTCTTACTTAAAGTTATTAAATTATTAGCACACGCACACACACACACACACACATTTATAATTTAAATATAAATAATAATGTGTGTATGTGTATGTATATGTTGTTTTATCTATGTATTCTGCTTATAACTAATATTGTAAAAAGAAACAAAAAAACATTATTTATTTATTTTACTAATGCCGGACAAAATATTCATGGCAATTTATCATCCCAAGTAAACATTTTTGTTTACACAAGATATGTGTGTGTGCACTGTATATATATAAATACACACACATGTATGGATATATTTAAGAAAAATATGTTATATTTATATTTTAAATATCTATGTAATTATATTAATAAAAAACGTTATGTGGTACAAGAGTAAAATGCATTGATCTGGTACTGAGAATGTAAAAAAAAAAAATATGTAAATACATGTAAATATGTGACCCTGGACCACAAAACCAGTCATAAGTAGCACGGATATATTAGTAGCAATAGCCAAAAATACACTTTATGAGTCAAAATTATCGATTTTTCTTTTATGCCAAAAATCATTAGGATATTAAGTAAAGACCATGTTCCATCAAGATATTTTCTAAATTTCCTACCGTAAATATATCAAAACTTAATTTTTGATTAGTGATATGCATTGCTAAGAACTTTATTAACGTGATTTTCTCAATATTTAGATTTTTTTTTTTTTTTTTACACTCTCAGATTCCAGATTTTCAAATAGTTGTATCTCGGCCAAATATTGTCCGATATCCTAACAAACCATACATCAAAAGTATATTTATTCAGCTTTCAGATGATGTATCAATCTCAATTAAAAAAAAATAAAAAATAAATTACCCTTATGACTGGTTTTATGGTCCATGCTCACATATTTTCAAAATATATACTATATATAATGTAATGTATAATATATGTGTGTGTATTTATATATACATAATAAATATTCACAGGACACACACATACATTATACAGACAAAAACTTTTATTTTGGATGTGATTAATCGTGATTAATCTTTTTGGCATTATTTTTTACAAATGTGAGGTAAATTGTCAAGATGGTATACTGTGTAGATATTAAATATTATACAAAATATACAAAAATATTCAGATTTGTTTAACTGTTTTACATCCTGTAACTCTAGAGCAAAATGTACATCCCTGTTAGGTGCATCTATATAGGCAGGATATGCTGCTTTACCCAAATGCAAACAGAATGTACCATGACCATCAGAACTGAGTCAGTCTGAGCTCCTGGATTGTTTCATTTTATCAGGAAGGCAACGTGACTTGCCTGCATAACTGACATTTAAAGAATAGTTACATAGGACTGAACTGCTTTTTATATTCCCTGATATTATTGTCTCTTACTCTGTAAAGTATTTTGTGTGTGTTTTGAGTCTCAAAAAAGTTTGGTGTATTATAGTGCCGTTCTCATTCTCTTCTTATCCAGCACTGTCTTTCTGCTATACGGCTGCTTCTCTCCAAGTGGAAGAATCGGGCAAGCTACATTAAGTCTTGAGTCCAGGCCAAAGGAACAGCTGTGGGCTTACCGTCTGGCTGCTCCCTCTGTCACAGATCCATCCTGCACATCACGTGACCCAACAAGACAGAGGATAGACTCGGTGTTCACCCTCAGGGGCTGCGCTATATGATCACTTATTCATTCCAGCCTCAAATACATTCATATCAGGTGCATCTGACACGTACAATATGAACTTAGGACTCTGAAAGTGTTTGTGATTGAAACTGTGTCAAGGTGATTAATATGTGGTCTTAAAACTGATTTGTCTTAAAACAAATTTAGCTAAAGTAACCTTGCTTATAATGTCGCATGTTCAGATCTTTTTATTTAACCAGAGTAGATGTTGTTACATGGGTAAAAGTCAGTAAATAACTAAGTCTAGACCACATCATCTTAAAACCAAAATAAAGTAATAAGGATCTGGAACTGGGATCTTAATAAAAAAGGAAGTCTATTTTAGGGTCAAATTATTCACACCATTTTCAGTAGCACTTTATTTTACAGTCCTTTACCGCATGTGCATATTATGTACTTATTGTGGTCATTTCAATAACTGGGTAATAACTAGGTACTAACCCTGAACCTACGTCTATATGTAACCTTAACCCATGTAGTTACCAGTACTTTCTTACACTGTAAGTAACGTAAGTGCATGTACTGTACAATAAAATGCAACCAATTTTCTCCCAAATTCTCATTACCTTAATGGCAGAAATAAAATAAAATAATTTTATTGATTGTATTGTATTGTATTGTTATTGTAAATATTTATTGTAAATTGATGTATATTGTAAATTGAAATCTTTACTTTGAAGGCTTTTGATGTACTTTACTTTGAAGGGTTTTGATGTAATGATAATCCTTATTGAGAATAATGGTAATTAAATATATATTATTTGGTATATAATATTCCTTGGTAACAATATATATTGTCATTAAAAAAAGTGATTGTAAATTGTAATTTTTATGATTTTAAATGCTTACTTTATTTGACTTTACTTTACTTTGCTTTTTTTTTTTGTCTTAGTGTAATTGTCATTAAAAGAAAAGTGATTGTAAATTGTAATTTTTATGCCTTTAAATCTTTACTTTTTTTTTTTTTTTTTTTTTTTTTTTTTGCCTTAGTGTAATACTATTCCTTACTGAGAATAATGATAATTAAAATATATATTATTTGGTAATAAAATATATTGTAATAAAAAAAGTGATTGTAAATTGTAGTTTTTATGTTTTTATACCTTTCATTTTTTTTTTTTTTTTTTTTTAGTGTAATTGTCATTAACAGAAAAGTGATTGTAATTTTTATGCCTTTAAATCTTTACTTTGTTTTTTTTTTTTTGCCTTAGTGTAATACTAATCCTTACTCTTTGGTAATAATATATATTGTCATTAAAAAAAGGGATTGTAAATTGTAATTTTTATGCCTTTAAACTTTTACTTAGATTTTTTTTTTTTTTTTTACCTTACTTTATTACTGTAAAAAAAGGGCCTGTTTTGATGTCCTTATTGAGAATATTGGTACATAAAAATATAATATTTGGCATGTAATATTCTTTGGTAATAATATATATTGTCATTAAAAAAAAACTGATTGCTTTTTTAGACAATAGGTTAAATAAACTTACAACAACAGTCATATCATTCAAGTATAGATATACCGAATAAACATACAATACAAACAAAGTAATATATATAGAATTTCTTAGGTATCTTAGGTTAATTATCCCATTACACATATCCCCAGTGTTTACTTACATACACAAAAAAGAAGAAGAAAAAAAGTTGATTACTTACATTACTGTAATACAGTTAAAAATGCTGTATTACAGTAATAAGAATTCTTGTTGAGATATATATTGTTTTCTGCTTTGAAATGCGCCTTAGACAAGTTCTTGACAGTTCTGTTGTGATTCACCCGCTCAATCTGAAGTTGATCCGGTCCCAGCATTAGCCCTCGGATCCTCCCGCACATGTGGCGGAGGCTTCCGTGCCTCATTGCCTCCTCAGCATGGGTGACACAGTCTGCTGGCTCCAACTGACACCCTGATGTGTGGCTTCTGCTGCCCGAGCCAAGCTATGGCTGCCAGGCCTGGAAGGAGACCAGGGCCAACCAACAGCTGGAGCTGAGCTGCAGGCCTGTCCAGGCTTCAGGCGATGAATCACTCACAATTAATATTTAACTCCTGCCTGCTCCACCGGAGGCCTCCAGGTAAGGCATCTCCGTCCACCTCGGTAAATATATGATGTGCTGCTCTTAAAGGATTCTGATTGCTCTGCAGGAAGATCTCTGGGAAATATGAGAGCGCTCGTCTCTTTTGGATCTGTGCACTGTGGAAGTGTGGCGCACCCCTCCCGCTTCTCCTCTGATTTCATAGATCTCTGCGGTGCACCTGCAGGCATGCGCTCAGATCTCAGACTAGCTGCCGGATCAAAGCAGTAATGCTGGACTTTTGAAATAGACGCCTGGATCACAGAAGCATTTTTGAGCCACCCAGTTCTACATTTATATTCAATGCTAAAACAACATCTACTCCCTACAGGCTCCTGGTGGAGCAGCGAGCCAGCTGGGTAATGGAGTTTTCAGATGGGTCATTCCTGACGACTCTCGGGCTGTTAACTGTCTGCGTTCCAGTGATTAGTACTCCAGCCTCCATCTCTCCTGTGACGCACACACACTCGTACACGTACACGCCGGTTGTGATCTACGTTCCCCGCTGGTTCTCTCTCATTTGCATTCGTGTATGTTGATCTGGAGCTGTTGGAAAGTACATAAAATCATACTTTATGGCTGGTTGTAAAAGTCTGGGAAAAAGCACTAGATTTTACTGGATTTTAAAGGTTGCATGTGTAATTTTTCGACGTTAAAATACTTTCTTCTATCGCCATCTAATGTGTACAGACAATTATGCTATTCATATGTTGGCTTCCCTGCGTAATGTAAACCGGTAGCTGACGCACAACATTTCTCCCTCTTTTTTAATCGACATCAAAATGTTAGGTTAATTTATATGCATGTATATGTGCAAGTATGAAGTGTATATCTTAAGGCCAGGACACACCAAGCTGATGGTTGGCTGTCGGTCAACATCGAGCTGTTGGCGCACATCTGTCGGGCTAGTTTTTCTTTTTGGTGTGTTCCATGCGCCGGCTCTTGTCAGGCTTAAGTTGCCGGCAGCTTGCCTGATTTAGTACATTTAGTTGGCATTGTGGCTAGGGTTGCAACGATTCCTCGATTCTATTCGAGTATTTGATTAAAAAAAAAATCTGTGATTGCATTTTTCCCATGTCGAGTAATCGACAAAATACCGGAAGCGGTGCATTCCACATATTAATCCCATTTAAAAATCATAATAAAGCATAATGCTTTTAAGAATTCACCAACTCGATTCAATTAAATAAATATATGTGATGCAGGTTTAACATATGTGCTTTAATTATTTGCGTGTAGGTTATGTACGTGCCTCCGTAGCTCCGTTCACAGTAAATGCTGCTCCACACAAACTGTTAACGAAATGACAAGAATGACAACAAGTGGTCAAATCAGCAGCAAAGCCAGTCAGTGAGAGAAATCCCTTTGTTTGGCTATTTAGCGTAGCAAACCAGTGCACAGTAAGAAATGGAAGTAACAAAAAAAGCAAATGACCAATTTAATATGGCATTCAAAATCGCAACTTATCAGATATATTCGCAAAAACTATATTATGAATCCGTCTGTGATGAGTGAGACTGTTGTGAAAATGGTAATCAAGTTCCATTTTGTTTATGATTTATATATCTACAGTCCTGTTTGGGTTTTCTTTTTTTGAATGATGAATACATACTACTGCCACCTACTGGCTTGGAGAGTTATTTCTTAAAAAGACAGGAAGTACATGCTAGGTGGCCGTTGGATGTAATCTTTGCTGTGTGTTCAGGTGCAAATTTTTGGTCCAGATGCAGGCGATGTGAAGCGACACTACAGTTGGCTTGGCTTGGTGTGTTTGGGCCTTGTGTATCACACATGATTTCTTAAAAATACAAATAATCAATGTAAACAGTTGCATACCAATTATGAAAGACAAAAAGTTTGAAAAAACATTGTTTACAAAACAATAGCTCAATCCAGGCTCATGAAAATTCATGCCTCTATAAATATTTCTGCAACACTGTAATTACGTACCTTACTGCATGTTTCACGACAGTTTCAAAGTGAAATGTCCAGAGAGTGGCGCTAAAGCAAGTTCAGTACGTGACTGTTGCACGTTTTTATTATGTTGGTAAAGGCATGTATTGCTGCATTTTTATTAAGCTGCTTGAGGTACATATTGTTGTTCAGAATTCAAATATCCAGAGAGTGTTGCTAAAGGTTAATGCTCTGTTGTGTTGGAAAAATCCCCTACACCAAACCCAACCCTAAACCTAACTGAGAGTGTTAACAAACGCCAAAGTGATATAAAATACATTTGTTGATGCAGCCATGCTATTTTAACTTCCTTGCGGATTCGAGCTGTTTTGTTGAACAGTTTTCAGAGAAAATAGCATAATCTTGTCTGATATGTCAGTATTTAGTTTGATTTGTCACTAGTGGCAGAAATGACTGTAGAAATATGGAGGGCTGTAATGAATGGATCTGGTATGAATTTTCTTTGGCAGCGCCTTACTATAGGTCAAGCACCTCTATGTCAACAAGGGCGTCTCACTGTTATGTAGGGCACAGTTTGATTATTATGTGAAATGGTGGAGTTCCCTTGTCTTTTCTTCTCATATTTTGGCCTGACGTGGTTGACTGGGGCTGAATATATGTAACTGGCCAATAGTCTTCAAGCTTCATGGGAATCGCCATGGGGACATGCTTTTTGGGATGATTTCCTGTCTGAAAGATTGAGGGACGCCTCAGGGAACTTCCCCTGAGCCTCTCTTTCTCCACAAAAGGAGGAGCACGATGTGACTGCCTTTGTCCTTCACATAAATGGGGTGAACCGCGGAGGCCAGATTTCCCCTCTGAGTCTTTAGAATACTCATTGTTTTACAAACAAGTCTTTGCGCGTATTAATATTCATATTTTTATAGGCCAAAGAAGTCTCGTTGAATCAATTATGCAAGGGGAGCCTTTCTTTCCCATGTACAATGTGAACGAGTGACATTCTCTTTATGAAAGGTTGCTGTGTCACACCCCTGAAGAATCTGCAGATGTAGAAAACGATAATTACATCTCTGTCTCGTGTAATTTTGTGATTACGTGGCCTCTATTATCCAGATGTACAATAGCATTGTGTGGGGTGAATCTCTAAAGGATTCTGGGAGAAAAAGCACTTTTCATCAGGTCAATATTATACGTTTTAGATGAACCGTATTCTGTATTTAAACCACCCCGTCATAGAAGTGCCTGATGAAATTTCTCTGCTGCTGGTGTATATTGCCAGAGCGGTCGTTAATGGCCTAATAAAAGCCAAGCATCTTCCCCTGCATATGTAATGTATGAGGCTCTAAAAAAGCGTTATTGCTCCTTCAAATCCGAGCTGCTGCCTTGAATGTGATGGACCGTGGGAGTCCACCTACACTCCTGAAAACCAATGCCGCTCTTTCTAATAAGAGCCCGCTTTCTCCACCACGTGCTGAAAATCATGGTGTGCTTAAGCGGCAAGAAGAGCAGATCGGTTACATGTGAAGACAGCCCACGTTCTACTCGTGATATCAAAAACAACCATGGCAGCAAGTTTTCATTTCATTATACGCTAAAATAACAGAATATGGATGTTCAAGAAGGTTTAAATGGAGACCTTGGATTTGATCACCGCTGAGCCACACTTATTCCCATATCGTAGGCTCACATTCTTTGGGATACAACCAGCATTTTGTTTTCTTGCATTGGATTTCTGCAGCCCTCCTTCACAGTTCTTAGAAGGTCTCTAATACCTGGAGAAATCTCTCTGTAACATTCCTATTCATCTCAATGGATGTTGCTCAGCTGCCACATGGCACACAGTCCCAAGCCATTCACTAGTGACTATCATGTCAAACAGGGCAGACAGGGAAAATGCAAGTCAATTTCACACTTGTAAGAGCTCAAATCTAGCATAACAAAATATTTATGATTTATATGTTGTTAAAAAAAATGTGAATGTGTATTTTTAAAATTCACATCAATGGAGAAAGATTCTTTTTTGCTTCTATATAGGTGGGTCAGATTTACCGTTGTTTGCCAGAATTTTCCAGGAAATCTCATAATTTCAGTAGGAATCCACACAATTGGGTATTTCGTGCAAGAACATTTCCCCATGCAGATTTTGCAGTGGGTTTAAGTCGCATTGACCAACAGGAAGCTGCTTGGTTTGAGCGGTGAGTCATATATTCCTGAACTATTGACGATATACAATAGACTTTTTCAGTGGTGTTATTAAGGCATCTACCAGAAGGGGCTAACTGCACCATGCTAATCAGTAAAACCCGACCACATAGACCTTAGTCATAATCCCATATCTTAACCATACTTCCATTTGGTCTTTCCCCAGTTCACTTTGGCTTGCAAATAGGCCTGTAAGGCCAAATAATATAAAATTGATTGGTGAGGAGATGAAAACCCATAGCGTCCGTTCAAGCTGATGCAATGTTCAATTAGCAGTTTCTCTTGTTTGCGTATGGACAGTGAATCTAAACAAAGGATGAACTCAATGAGGTGATACGAGGCCATTGATGTGCTTACCAAATGTAATCACACCCTCAGGCCCTAGAAATTCTTGGCCAAGAAGATGCACATAAATCCAACTCAGAAACACTGAAGAGGTTCATGAATGCGGTAGGTATTTGTGCATCATTTGCGGATATGATGTATTTTGGCCACGGAACTAGATTTTTCAGTGTCGAAACTGTTTTTTGGATAAATGTTTAGATGAAACCTTTTAGATGTTTACATAAAAATTATATATATTAATTGTTTTGTTGTGCAGGCCAAGAAATAGGGAAATTCTATGGTTGTTTTTCAAAACCTAAACTGCCTTTCTGTCTTCTACTTCCAAACAAATCAGAACCTTCTATGTAGGTAACATGGTAGCAACACAGCAGGCCCTGTCCCAAACGGCACCCTCACAGTCTTCCTCCATACTTTCGTCCATACTTTTGTGATATAATGCCGCTTTGACTGTCAGCTATGAAATCACTTTCCACAACCTTTTCATTCAGCATTCCTTGGTGGTTGAATGATCTTCCTGACCCTATCCAGACAGCCAAATCCCTTAGAAAAATCCAAGAAACAGCTGACAAATCTCTGTTGTAAGCACTTAATTGCATCCTGCTGACTTCACTATTTCTTATATTCCTCCCTGTTCTATCAGGTGCTATTCTGGACAATGTTTGGAACGTTTTCATGGTAGCACTACTCATGTTATTGCCTCTTAAAAAAATCACTTCTTATATTCTTTATTTGTAAGTTACTTTGGATAAAAGCTTCTGCTAAATGAACAAATGTACTGAGCTTGTCGTAATGCATTCTGGGATAGCTTCTCCACATTGTGGTGAGATATGAAGCATAAAGCTTATCATCCTAAGCAGTGACCACCTTCATACAAAAATGGACGCCACCACTGTTCTCAAAGTCACTATCATTTAGACCCACACAGCGCTATTACCACGGACAAGTCAAGGCCATTAACGTGACACTGAAATGAATTATGGGTCATCTGTCATGGGGCCTTGTGGTAAGGTCCTGTGATGGTGAGAGATGAAGGTCCTTGCTCTCTCCAATGAGGCGTCCAGAGAGATGCCTGAGACAAACGACCCGTGTGTGGAGACACACCTTTCATGTTTGGCAGCTGGGTCTGACCCGAGGGATGTCTGGCTGTCCTCTTTGCCCAGCTCAATCCATATCTGTCCCTGAGTGAAGAAACTGGCCAAAGGGGTTCGGTTCACCAAGGACACCCCTCCATGTCACATCTTAATGAACATAACCTGACATCTCCGAATGATCTCAGTGGACCCAATGATTCAGTCTCTCATCGTTCATATCGCAGGTAGAGGGCAAGACTGTTATTACTTCCAACATGAATCATAGGGTTTTTTTTTCTTCAGCTGGATCAACTCCCAAAAAAGAACTTCAAGGCACCATAGAAACACACACTTGGAGTCTTGAGGTTTAAAGTCCAGATCTATTAGTTTTGATGCCATTTATTATGGCACTGTACTCCTAAAAGTCCAATCCAATCAAATGTTCTGTAAATTAAGAATGTTATCTGGCTTTGACTAGCAATAGCAAGAAACAAATTGTGGTTTATGGCTGTCAGGAGCATCCTTGCCATTCAAGCCTGTTTTCTGAGATTCCTGAGTTGACTTTGAAATGGACTTAGAGATGAAACAGTTACTGGTTTGATGATAAACCGTGATAAAAAGTCCTGAGAGTTAGCATTATGATTTCATATTATAACTATCATTAAAACCATATATTATTAACCTGATTTGAAAAACTCAACACCCTGCTTATGTTTCGTTTTGTTTGAAAACATGATGGAAGGCAGAGTGCTGAGAGAATTTATATCAAGAATAGATGAATGAACTCTATGAAAGCATAAGGCGGGGCTGAATGTCTTCAGAAATGTTTTAAAAGCATCTTCCCTCTGTGTAATGCTTATTTAATTAATGTTTTACCAGGTTACCTGGGAAACAGCTCTATTTCTGTCGTTCAATAAGTGCCACCTACTGGCAGACACTAGATTTACATTTTCATTCAGCTTATCTGCTGGTTTTGTTCAGACCTATACAAAAATTGGACCTAATTTTGCCCTTGTAGAATTGTTTATGGAGCAGAAAAATATTGATAAATAATTGATCATTTTCAGTCATTATTTTCATTAAAAAAATGTAAAGGCTGAACTTTTTTTGTCAAATCATTATTCGGACATGTAGTACATCTTAAATAACATGTTTTGTTGTCACCCAACCAATTTTTTTGTTTGTTTAAAATCCAACCATCATTTTCAATGTTATTATTTAAATTTGTTTATGAAAACAAAAAGTGCATAGTGCTGACAATTTTATTTGTTGTTTGTTGGTTTTCGACATTAACCTGGTGAAGTGATTTTAGTGTGGGTATAAGTACTTCTTGTACATTTCCAGCACATTTCAGCCATAACAATATATGCATGATATGAAATTTTCTTGCTGTTTAAATAGAGTGCAACAGTTCCAGTCCACTTTTTCAGAATAAATTTTCCCTTAATTTTAAACAAACCTTTAAGACTCATATATAAACACTTATTTTGTTTCCTGTATAGTATAAAAAATGATGCAGTCTAATAATACTAATGAAGTTTCACCTTGTGTCGAACTTGTATGAAACAAGTGCAGAAGTTCATGCTTGTAGTTCCACCCAACAGAAATAATTCAAACCATAAGACCTCATAGACCATTGAGGAAAGAGGCAAATCTTCCTAACTGTTCATATATGATCTGAGAATTTATTGACATAGTCCAGATATAATTTTTCATCCTGTCAGTACGAGCGTACGGCATGCAAGTATTCCATGGCGCAAGTCTGGTTTTGGCACAGACCGCAGGAAACCTGATTGCGCAGGAAGCGGCATTAACTAATGCGCTTATTTTAAGAAGAACGGCAGCTTCTAGATGTCCCAGAGGTTTGGCAGGACCCCACGCTGTCGCTGGTTTCCATTAAAACACCACATCTCCAAAGTAGCCTTGGCACCTTCCGCATGACGCAGTCAAAGGGCCAGATGTTCGTGGCGTGAGCCCAGGTATTAGCCTCATGCTAAACTAAGATTAAGCAAATTATTCCAAATATTTTGATGGAAGGTCCTTACTTTCCAACCCACAGAACTAATTATGTGGTCAGTCCAAGATATTCGGATTACCCCCCATTCCCCCAACTCAATCCTTCCCTTAGATCCTCTTGCAATCATGCAAATTGAAAGTCTTTCTTCCTCCATGTCATTTTTTTTCTTTCTCTTTTTTCCCCCTCACTCTCTTTTTTGTTGCTCTAGTGTTGACAGCATTGAGCTCCAGGCGGGGAAAGTAGGCCAGAATTACTTTTGCTTGGTTATCCCCAATGAAGCGTAGCTGGGAGATTCTCGGAGCAGGAACTCACAGGCTGTACAAGCACTGAGTCCAAGAGGTAGGCAGATGGAAAGCCAGTTTTGGGCCAGCAGGTATTTTCTGACTTCTGTTTTGTCTTTGTTTAATTCCTCTCATGTTATGGACTTGAATAATGAATAATGTTTGAATTACCCGTGAACGCGTCCAGTCACATGAAGATGAAGATGAAAACAAAAGCTGCCATCTTTATGAATCAGTCTCCTTGGGATTTAGAATTATTGCAACTAGATTTGTAATATTAGGTTGTCTGTCTGGTTGAGTTACTGGTGCTTTCCCATGAAAATCTGTGTGGTTGTTTACTGGAGCAGGTCAAATAAGTCAATAGCCACGTTTACATGGATGCTTTTTGAAATCATTCTGATGGATGTTTGTTTACATGCTAAATAAAGCGATTGCGTATTTATATGTCATGAGCTTCAAATCAGATTTCATCTTTTGACATGCACACAATGCACACATATACGGTTTCCCACTGTTTTTGCGTACTAACCATCCTCCTGTTCTTTGTTTTAAAAACCAGATTTGGTATTTATCCCTTTCAGGTCCTGTTTAGGAGACGACAAGCACGTGAAGCTTTGTGCAGTGATGCTTATATTAATCATAAAGTAAAAACGGCCATTCCCGTGCCCAAAAAAAAAACGTCTGAAGATGAGAGTTCAAAGCAAGCACATGTGGCACAACGTTATCCAGAACCACTTCACAGACCAAGAGCAGGAGAATTTTGAATAGACATGACAGTCATTTATTATATTCAACAACAACAACAACATCGGCTCATTCTGTGCTTCATGCGTCATTACCACATTTCTACATCATTGCACATGTGCAAAACTTTCCAGTTTTGGTTTTCAATCTGATTAAGTGTTTACATTTCCCACTGAACAGGTTAAAAAGTTTTATCCCTCCCGTCCATGGAGCATCTTCATTCAGACTGGACTCTCAAAAATTATAATCGGATACAATGCTCCTAATGATGTTCTGGCTTCTAGATATTACTCTGGTCCCTTTTTTGATATAAGTTTATAATTTACACATCACTTCGGAAAGTAATAGCACCATTTACAATGACAATATTATTATGGTTAAATGTGCATTTTATCTGGGGAGTTAATAACCATAAATGTATGAAAGCACACTAAGTATGCTGGTTTGATGGTTTGAAGTACACTAAGTTTGATGGTTTCCTCCTCCTCCCAGTTCTTACTTTTAACTTGCTGCTTATTAGCATGCATATAACTAGCGTATTGGCTGTTTATTAGTACTTATAAAGCACATATTATTGCCTTATTCTGCCTGACCATTAATCTATCCCATACCTTAATTTAACAGCTACCAGTCACACTACGCTGCTGTGGGAAGAATAATCGAGACACAAAGTAGCATAAACAGACTTTAATGAAGAAAACATATAATCCACAATAGGAGCTTGGGCGTACACACATAAAACACTAGTAGACCCAACAGGGGAGAAATGCACAGACAGGAACTTAAATACAAGGGGTAATTAGCAAACACAGGTACACAAAATGATAATCAAACCAAAAGAGGACGGATGGCTCCCATGCCAGAGCTCAGACAAGAGGATGCTCCCAGTCCTATTCCGCTCATCTTCAGTCCTCCATCTGAGAGGGAGGGATGGGTAGGAACTTGGGAGGAGGACGATGAACAGAGTCCAGGCTGGAGATGGTGGAGGGAGGAGCCAGGAAGGAGACAGGAGAAGCCAAGGTGGACCAGACAAAGACAGAGAGCAGGAGGAACCAGGTGGGACCCAGGCCACAGCCATGATGACGACTCACGGTGGAGCCAATGGAGGGAGGAGCCATGGAGGTGGAAGGACTGATGACTACCGAGGAGGAGACAGAGAGCCGATGAGCCAGGGTGACATGGCTCCGGCAACTGATGCGGAGATGTGGATTCGGGAGGAACGGTGGAGCGACTGAAAACCAAGGTGGAGCTGGAGGGATGGAGGGATGAGGTGAAGCCGGAGGAGTGGATTCCCGAGGTATAGTATGGTCAACGACAGCCAAAGGCGCAGCCAGAGGGACGAGGGTGCCGGTAGAGCCAGTTGTCTGCCAGGCCACGGCGGAGAGGAAGGAGTTAGGATCCATGGTGGAGCCACTGGGTCAACGGGCCAAGCCAGAGTCCTGGACTCTGAGGCTGAACGTGAAGACAGGGGATCCTCCAGCTGTAATGCAGATGGAGACTGGCAGACCCGCAGTGAGCCCACCGCACATATGTAGGACTGAGGGTGAGCGGAGGGGCTGCCAGACGACAGCAGCGGAGGAGGCAGGAGCGGGTGGGAGGCCAGGCATTTGTGAGCCTCTGGGCACTCGGGCCTGCCCTTGGGGACTGTATCACTCTCCTGGCTGGGCTCAGGAATGGGAGCATCCTCTGAACTGAGCTCTGGCATGGGAGCCCTAAAACAGCCCACCCTCAGCCATGTTGCAGTGGGCAGAGCTCCTCTCTAAGATCTCACTAGCCTTGGCATTCTCCCTCGTGGTGGCTTTGCAGCTCCATCTCCACAGTGATCCGTTGCTCTGTCGTTCCATGTGACAATAGTTTGTCGACCACGGCAAACTCTGGCTCTCCATCAATGGTGGGCTTGGGCTTTAGCTTTGCGCAGCAGGGAGATGGTGGCTGGGCTCTGGGTCAGGAGTGGATCTGGCGAGATCATTAACGGGGCAGATGATGAAGTACAATCTGTTTCTCGTCAGTGTCCACTCCACGAAGGGGGTAAAGTCCTCTCGAGGACCATCTTCAGATGACGGCGATTCTGCACACTGTGTTCAAACTAGTGTTATAGAATGAGAAAAGCGCATCGTCCAGGTAATTAGTGGTTTGAGCTAACACAAGAAACAGTGTAGTATGGTCCTCAAGAGATCTGGCCCCATGCTCCCCTGCTCCAAGAGGTCATCCATTTAGGGAACAGCGGAAACAAAAACACCCCCCAAAAATGGAGGTAGCACGCAAATAAACTCTTGTCAACGGGTCTTCTGTCACACTACACTGCTGTGGGAAGAGCAATTGAGACACAAAGTAGCATAAACAGTCTTTAATGAAGAAAACACAGGGATAATCCACAATAGAAGCTTGGGCGAACACACGAACACAAGTAGACCCGACAGGAGAAATGTGCAGACAGGAACTTGAATACAAAGGGTAATTAGCAAACACAGGTGCACAGAATGATAATCAAACTAAACGTGAACAGGGACATGACCAAATAAGGGAAAACAGGAACAGACACAGGGGCAAAACACGACAAAACAGGTCCATGATCCTGATCTTACTAACTATTAATGAGCAGCAAATCACAAGATTATTGAAGTTTATTAAGTTGTAGTTAACTGTAAGAATTGGTGCCCAAACTAAGGTGTGACATTTTTTAAAATACCTTCTTTTGTGTGACAGAAATGCATTCGGTTTTGTATTTTTGTATTTGTGTGAACTATCCCTTTGAGCAGAAATAATGAATTGTCAGAATCTTCTTTATTCCAAGTTCTCAAGCACTAACATACAGTATAGCATTTCTCACCACTGTCTTGGTGTTTTTAATTTTAGAACGGACTGCTGTGAAACATAGCTTATTTGACTTCTTTGTCACAAATTGACAAGGATTTTAATATGAATTTCAGCTCTCCTGATAACGATATCCTGTCCAGCGGTTTTACTTTGGCAGAGTTATGTCTCCTGAGTAAATTGTTTATTAAATCACAGTCAGGTTTTTTTCCTCCAATGGGAAGAAGCATAATAAGTTTTCTTTGGGCCGTTTTCCAAGCAGCGAGCAAGACTTCATCCAACTGAGGATGGTTTCCCCCAACCATGAAAAAGAGGAGGTAGTCCACTGATTGCCTTAGTGCTCACCGCTGCCTTAATTGGGCTGCAGCGGTGCTTGTAGCTGGAGGCAGAATGTGTATGTGTTGTGTTTCTGTGCCTTTGATGCAGACAGCGAGATATGCATAGACAGCCGTCGTCAGACACACGGTCATGCCAAGCTCCTATCGGCCTAATCCGTTTCTCTGTTTCTCTCTCTCTCTTCCTCAGAAGATCCCTTGTGTTCTGCTCTTTCTCTGTCTTGCTATCTCTCCATCTCTCTCTCCGTCTGTCTCTCAGCATGCCTCTCCCCCTCTCTTCTCATCTCCCTGTGAAGCGCTTCCAAAAAGCCCCTCTGGTCATCTCATTGTATCTCCTTTTATGAGGATTTTCAAGATTTTTATGCTACAAAAGTCAATTCATCTCGTAAAAAGTGAATTTTCAGAATGATAAAACTTAATTGCAACAGCAAATCACGCCTCGTATGACATTCCGCGAGAGCTTGTTTCATCTCACCAGGCTCATTACAGCCTTGTGTTTTGGTTCACAGATCCAAAAGATGTTTGCATGATTCAAGCCCACGTGTCTATGGGATTGGACTGTTTCTCTGTAGCGCTCAGGGCTGGGAATGCCGGCATGACTCCCACCGGCATCTGGCTGGGCAGCTGGCCCTCACTCCACATTTTCTCATACACAGTTTAATATCTTTCTATAGGGATCCCTGTTTTGGGTGGATAGAAAAATACTTGTTAAAATCCTTATTAGTCTTAATCACTTTTATGTATCATTGTACTGTATACAAATGAGTATTTTTGTTACTGTTGGACATTAGTTCTTTCTTTTTTAATCTTTCTTTCTTTCTTTCTTTCTTTCTTTCTAGCTCACACAAAAATGTTGTCATTAATTACTTACTCCCATGTCGTTTTAAACTCGTAAAACCTTCATTCATCTTTAGAACACAAATCTGTATATTTTTGATGAAATCTAAGAGCTTTCTGACTATAGACAGCAACACAACTACCATGTTCAAGGCCCAGAAAGGCAGTAAACTTTTTGTGCACATAGAAAACTAAAATAACAACATTATTTAACAATTTCTTCTTTTCCCTGTCAATCTTCGCTGTGCGTTCACAAGAGAACCAACACTGTGCGTTCACAAGAACAAGAGTACCAATATATCTTCATTTGTGTTCCGAAGATGAACAAAGATCTTGTGGGTTGGGAAAGACATGAGGGTGAGTAATTGATTTATTTTTATTTTATTTTACCTTCCCTAAAAGTCTGAGTTAGATTAGTTTGCAAGAGAGCAGTTATAAACACAATGAGACTGTAAAGTGGTCTAGTGAGCAGATGAGTTTACCTGTTTGGCATGATGATATTTAATATCCTCCACAACCTAGAGTACCTTAGCCTTTTGTTAGCAAGCGTCGTTTTTAAAATCACAAGTCAAAATTACTGGTGTATTTTATCATGTAGAATAAAACGTGAAAATATCTTAAGATTTATTCCAGTCATTTCACCCAAAATGCATTTGAAAAACTCATTGACTTGAGAACAATGGAACTGGAAGTGCTAAAATGTTGGTTTATGGACCAATTCTCAACTAGTTGCTTATTAGCATGGATATTACTAGCATATTGGCTGTTTATTAGTAGTCATAAAGCCGTTATTCTGCATGACCATATTCTACATCCCTAACCTACTAAATACCTAAAACTAACAACTACCTTACCAACTATAAATAAGCAGTAATTTGTTTACTGAGGCAAAAAATAAAGTGTGACCAAAATGTTTTTGGGATTTGGTCTACAAAAATTAATTTTTCGGCAGCTCTCTATATCACTCATTAATATTATCATACATATCTGGGTGCACAGCAGCCATTGGACTCACAGAGTCTCTTTTCTAGCTATTAAAGCAGGAGTTAGTTAGCTAGTGTTAGCTGTTGTCCCCAGCAGATGTTTTGATGCTGCTTTAATGTTGTTAGGGTTGACCTTTGGGTTATGGTTGGAGTTTAGCGAGACTGAATGAGTCGTGGACGAAGCTGTTGTAAAATGCTAATAAACTCACATCTGTGACCACACATTTCATATTAAGATGCTCATATAGCACACTGTCTGTCAACTGTAAACAGCCTACATTTACACTGATGAACTTTATTACTTTGTGCATCTTGCTGTCATTTTAATTAAAGGGATAGTTCAACCCAAAATGAAAATTGTCATTAATTACTCACCCTCACATCAATCTATAATTATCTTCAAAAAATGAACAACATAGGGTCATTGGAAATACTTGGTTCTATATACATTTTTGCAAACCTGAAAAAAAACAAAACAAAACAAAACAAAACTTACCTATATGTATGAATCACTGCAGTTTTCATTTGAAAAGAACACTAAAGGCAGTAAAACTCTGACTGCTTTAATTCCTTTTTACACAAAGTATGAGTTACAGGAATAGAGTTTTGATTAATAAAGCCTAATTTTAACACAGTTACTTGCAGAATATTATGTTATGACTTCAAAACAATTTTAACATCCTGCGCGATTTGAAAACTGGTACTTTTGATGTATTTTGTTGTCACATGTACAGCTTCATATGCATGAGTTTTCTAATTCAGTAAGTTTGCTCAGGCGATATGACTTTGCTTTTGAGTAATGAAGGGCTCCGGTACGGACCCCATGAAACTACGGTTCGACAAAACAGCTTGAATACACATAAGGAAGTCAAAATAGCATGGCTGCGTTAACAAATGCGTTTTTATATTACTTTTGCATTTGTTAACACTATTGGTTAGGTTTAGGGTTGGGTTTGGTGTAGGGGATATTTTCAACCTTTAGCGACACTCCCTGGATATTTGAACTTTGAACAGCCGCAATACGTAGCAATATGTGCCTATGTGAAAAAAAAAAAGTGCCACGAAACGTGCAGTAAAGTATGTTACGGTAGAGCCTTGCATTTCAGCCTGGGCCCAACAGACCTCAACTCATTTACACCCTTCGGAACTACATTTTGGAAGTTCAAAATCGGGGGGCACAATTGAAGTACATTACATGAGTTCTTCTTTAATTGCTATGATCAGCTCACTGTCTGCTGCTGGCTGCTTGGTTGTTACTTAAAAAAAAAAAAAAAAAAAAGTAAGTTTACTTACAGAAGGGAAAAAAAGATGGGCCCAGGTCGGACTCGGGTCGAGAATTCTGATAAGCTGACGTATAAGGGCCGGGCTGGGGCCTGAGCATCTCGGACCAGGGCTGGGCTAGGACCTAGATTTTAGGCCCATGCAGGACTCTAAACTACGGTGTTACAGAAATGTATATGGAGGCACGTGATTCAAATGAACCTGGATTGCAAATGAAGATATTTTTAATGAAACCTGAGAGATTTCTGTTCCTCTATTGAAAGTCTATAAGAGGTTATAAAAAAAAGCCATACGAATTGAGCAGTTTAATCCAAGTCTTCTAAAGAAATACAAGTGCTTTATATAATCATATATGGTAAAGGCCTGAAAGTGCTTGCTTGACACGCAAGATTTAACCTCATTGGTTCTTGCACATCAAGTAAGCACATTTAAGCTTTTGTTTACCGTATTTGATGTGCTCTGTGTATGTGCATTAATCAGTGTTCATGAATGTTTATTATCACTTGCTTTATATCAATTACAATCTTTTTAAGGAATTTCTGAAGTTTTAGGTGAATGGACTTTCAGTGAAGGGACAGAAATCTCTCATGTTTAATTAAAATATAATCTTTGTTTCAGAGATGAATATAAGTTGGATTTGGGGCAATATGATGTTCAATAAACGATAGGAGATTTTCCATTTTGGGATGAACTTTCCAACTCATCACTGTAACTATGGCAAAACACTAGTATGGTTAGATGATTTTTGCTGTCTAGAACTGTTATGGAGATAGGTGTAATATCTTATAGCACATATTTCGGTGATATCTGTCAGGCAATAGGGGCACTTTTTTTACCTGTTGTGACAAACAACCTTTATATTTAAGGTAACATGATGTTGTAAACCCAGTCTCAAACTGAGAGCATTTCATCTCTGATAATGAGGTGATATCCACACCTACAACTGATGATACATGTCAAAGCATTCGGAGGAGAAGCATGTTGAGCCAATTTGGCATCATTTTGTCTCATTCTGTGTCAATGGAGTCTCCTGTTACTCTCCTTTCCTGTGTAATTATTTGGGATGACAGAGGCCAATTGTAGGTTCTTCTATGATACAGGAGGAGGACATTCAGCACGCTAAATCCTCTGTTCTTTTCCCGCCTGACCTGTGATCTAAAGCAAACAGAACGGAAAGAGAACGAGAGAGAAAAACAAAAAAAAAGAGTAGGAGATGAGATGCATCGAGGCTTTTTATGATTAATTACCTGTTGTTTTCCGTGAGGATCTTCAATAATCGCTTCTTTTACGAGATGAACGCATGCATGGCGGGTCTTAATCAGGACTGGAAGTGGGGCGTGAAACACCTGTTCTTGCAGGTGAACAGTTCAGCCGCACGACTGCGCTCTGGCGATGAGATGCTCCTGTGATGGTTTAACTGTCCTCTTTATTCCTAAGAAGCAGACCCAGGGCTTCTGTCCAAAAATCAGCCCGCAAGATGACTACAATTAAAGGCTAATAGTGAGGATGTACCTGCACATCTTCTCGCTCATCTGTTTCTCTTTACAGCGAACAGGCTTCTCTGAGCTCAGCGCTAAGGGAAGCAGCACGTATGTAATGCAGTTACGCTGTCACTGATGCATGACGCTCCGTGTCTGTGTCTTGTCAAGACCTTGGCACCAAAGTCAATTTGCTCGGGCTCAACAGAATTTAATATTTCAGTAATCAGATAAACGAGGAAGTTACGTAGGCCGGCTGTATTTGATAGAAGGAAATAATTAAACTTGGCTTGGAATAATTTCACCCTCTGCGCATTACTGTAAACTCCATAAAACCCCAGCCAGCCAAACCCGGCCTCTTCCATTTTCCCAGGTTTTATTGTCGTATGATAAGATTGAGATCTTGAAGGAGAGCGAGAGGAAAAGGAGATGGAAGCAAAGGAAGATTCCATTAATGCCGCTCTGTTGTTCTTCCTCTCTTTCGCCACATCCGCCATGACCAGGATGGGGAAATTGACTATTTTGCCTTCCAGCCACAGTGGCTGGTAAATGCTGAAATTTACAAAGCATTCAGTTTTTACCTGTCGTTTTTCATTTTTCATTTTCCAATCTAAAATTCAACTCACAGTTTATATAAATAAGTCCTGACAGCTGTCAAGAATACAGTTCTCTTTGCATTCACGCTGGTTCCTGGTCTTGCTAAACTAAAAGTGAAAAACAAGATAATTGTAACTTACCTCTTATTTCACATATCATGTATATTTACAAACTTATTTCTGACAGAAATGGTCTTCCATATACCATTTCCATATACCAAAAGTATGTACTCTTCCATATACTTTTGCTTTCATATACTTTTTTAATGACCCTTCAATTAATAATACTTTTGTGAAAACACTAGAAAAACAATAATAAAATAAAAATAAAATAATAATCCAAAACAGTCCAAAACAATTCCAATAAAGTGGATCCATCCATAATAAAAAGTGCCTCACACTGCTAAAAAAAAAAAAAAAAAAAAAAAAAAAAAAAAAATATATATATATATATATATATATATATATAAAAAAAATAAAATAAATAAAATAATAATACCAAAACATATTTTTTAGATTTTTGCTTATTCTTTTTCTTCTTCTTCTTCTGAATTTTTCTGTATTTATAATTCACATTTTAAATGATTTGATTTAAAGCACCACTCAAATATAGGACAATTGAAAAAAAAAAAAAAAAAAAAAAAAAGAAATTAATTAGTGTTTTTACTAATGTGGTAATTTTATCAAAAATTCTGTAAAAAACAGTAATATTGTAAACCTAATATTGTCCAGGTTCAAAACAGTTGTGCTGCTTAATATTTTTGTGGAAACCTGTGAAAAAAAAATTAAAATACTGTAAATTTTGAACAGTTTAATGCAGACTAAAAATATTAATTTCTTATAAATAAATAAATAAATTAACCTTAATGAACTCCAAGCTGGTGAACAGCAGTTGGAATAAACAGCCAATCCAAAGATTGGAGTGAACAGCCAATCAAATGCATTTAGCAAGCTTTTTTTTTTTTTTTTTTTTTTCAAAATATAACTAATATTATAATAAATAACCCTTCAGCTAATTTACAGTCTTGTCAAAAACAAGTTGCCATCATTGCTGCTGGCATTGGTGGCGGGTGGTCATTTCCCTCCCTGCCCTTGGCCATCATGAAGCAAATTTCAGGACGGGGAGAGCCACACTCCTGCTCGACAAGGACACAGGTCCAACATCCATAACCACACAGCATGAGGCTTTGGCTGAAGTTACACACATTTACGATGGGATGAGCTGCTGGTGAAGCGCACGTCAGCGCCAGCGAGAACGCAGTGTAAGATTTCAGATGATGAATTATTCTGAGAATGGCAGAGGCTACATTACCTCTTCATCTGGCCACTGTATAACATTGTTAACTGTGACGTTCTCAAATGAATCCAGACCCGAGGCTCGGTAATGAGGACTTATTGAATCTCTGTGAGGGGGAGATTAAACCCACCTGGGTCACCGCACACCTCTCACCCAGCCTCGCTCTGCCCTTGTGGCACAGCAGGGGGGACGTGACATCACCCCACACGTCTCCTGGCCTTTTGAAGGTCATCAATCAAGCCCCCATGACGACATAGAGTTTACACTTCAAAAACACGAAACGCGAACAAGCAAACAACTTTTACGGGAGTGCCCCAACACCTATCAAGCTTGACCCCTGGAGATGTCCTCCCATACCCCAGGGAGACGTGCTGGAATTAAAACACAATACAGCTTGATCAGCTTTAAATGGAAGCTGAATGCAAGAACTTGCGGATGAGCAGTCCCTTCCCTGCCTGTAATTATTCAGACTCCATCTTTGGTTAATTATTGTCATTAGCGTTATGTGTTCTAAGTGAACGCATAATTTAAAGAGAAAGGAAAAAACTCGGATGAGCTTTTAAGACGAACAGATCATTTGGTTTGGGGGGAAATTGATCGAAAACAGCAGGGAAACAGCTGAAAAGGGAACAATTATTTTAATGATCTGACAATCGCAGATGTTGTAAATTGGATTTAGATTTGGTGCTGTTCAGCAAGCTTTAGTGTGCGGAGGTTTAAAGATGATAACCAGAATAGGGAAGTTTCTATCGGCACTTGTCAAAGAGACACATAATATCTGAGAAACTGCTGGCTTGAGCACTATTAAAGTTTCAGCATGTTTTATTGATGTCCATGATCTATGATTCTCAGTTAAACTGAAGACCAAATGGACACATACTGTGAGCAACAAACGCTTCAAAAACACTCCTGGAAGGAAACATTCAGTTAATGTAGCTTAAATCATTTGTGGAAACTGACTGCCTTAAATCATTCTTCAGTTTAAAGTTCAAGTTCAACAACAAATATTTATGAACACAGTAAACTTATTTCATGTCCACTGAAAAAGAATATTTTTTCTTTCCAGCTACAAATCCAAATAAATACTTTGTGCAGCTGAAACTTAATTAAATTGCATAAAAACATTACATCAAAATCAGAATCTTTAAATGAACTCAAATCTTTTGCAGTTAACTGATAGGTAGTAAAGCATATGCGTTCACACTTTATTTTACGGTCCAGTTCCCGCTATTAACAAACCATTAACTGTGGCCTTTGCCTCAGTAAACTCCACTGCTGCTTATTAATAGTTAGTAAGGTAGTTGTTAAGTAATTGGGTATTGGGCAGGATTAGGGATGTAGAGTATGGTCATGCAGAGTAGGTGTTTATAAATACTAATAAACAGCCAATATGTTAATAATAGGCATGCTAATAAGTAACTAGTTAAAGGGATAGTTCACCCAAAAATGAACATTAGCCCATTATTTACTCACCCTCCAGGCATACTAGGTGTATATTACTTCCTTCTTTCAGATGAATCCAATATTAAATATCATCCTGGCACTTCCAAGCTTTAAAATGGCATAGGTGGATGTTTCTTTTCATCAGCCCAAGACAAGTCCAATAAAGTGCATCCATCCATGATAAAAAGTGCCTCACATGGCTCCGGGGGGTGAATAAAGGCCTCTTGTAGCAAAGTGATGCATTTTTGTAAGAAAAATATCCATATTTAAAATGCAAGAATCACTTTAATCTAGCTTGCGCTGATTAGTTGTACACGGAAGCAGCTTCAGGCAGATGACGTAAGATGTTGGTGCTGTGCATGCGCTGGTGAATTTAATTTAGCAAAAGAAAACTAGTCTCCTCTTGGTTTATATCGAAATCCTCCGACAATCTTGTTTACAAATCCTGGTTTTGTTCTTCTAATTTGCAACCATTGTTTTGTTTAGGTCTCTCCCCTGCGCGTTCGTCACTTCCGAGTGGCACATGCGCAACGCCGACATCTTTTGTCATCTGCCCCAAGCTGTTTCTGCGTACAACCAGTCAATGTGTTTTTATAATTATTCTTATAAAAACACATTGATTCACTACAGGTGGCCTTTATTCACCTGGAACCATGTGAGGCACTTTTTAGTAAGGATGGATGCATTTTATTGGACTTGTTTTGGACTGATGAAGAGAAACACTTGTCTATGCCATTCTAAAGCTTGGAAGTGACAGGATAGTTTTTTAAATAACTCATAGGAAGTCATATACACCTAGGATGCCTGGAGGATGAGTAAATAATGGGCTAATTTTGAGTGAACTATCCCTTTAATAGTGAGAACTGTTCCCTATATTAAATTGTTACCTTATTATTAACTAACTATTAAACTATTGCTACAACATTTGCCTCAATAAACTCCTAATTTGCTGCCTATTAATGTATGGTAGCAGTTAAGTTTAGGTATGAGGTAGGGGTTTACACTTTATTTTAAGGTCTGGTTCTTACCATTAACTAACTATTAACAATGACTTTTGCCTAAATAAAATCCAAAATTACTGCTTAATAATAGTTTATAAAGGAGTTGTTAAGTTTGGGTATTGGATAGGATTAAAGATGTAGAATATGCTCATGCAGAATATGTGCTTTTTATATTAAGCATTTTAATGGTTATTGTTATTAGTCATTTCCAATACCCATTTGCCGAAAAAAAAAAAAAAAAAAAAAAATATATATATATATATATATATATAAATAAAAGCATTTAAAGAAAGTTTTTGTTAGAGCCATTGTTATTCTTAATTTTGACATTAATTTTCAGTTTTACATGAGACATGTATATCGGTTCAAAAAACTCGTTATCAGTCTACTTCTAATCTGTAATTATCGGTATCGGCATTGACCCTGGAAAAAGATCGGTGGACCCCTATTTATAAGTGCTAATAAACAGCCAACTAGTTAATAGGGAAAATTGGTATACTAAGGTGTTACCAGGTAGGGTTAAGTAATCTAGAATATTGTCATGCAGAATAAGGCATTAATAACTATTAATAAATAGCCAATATGCTAGTTATATGCATTCTTATAAGCAACTAGTTAATAGTGAGAATTGGTCCCTAAACTAAAGTGTTACCGAAGGGGGTAAAAACAGCTACAACAGTCTACACTACTTTTTTCAACATCCAACTATGCTATATGCAACAATTAACATTTGAAATGCCACCGTATGCTGCATTGTCATGATATGATCTCATCACATTGCATGTTTAATTCAGTTAGCTAAAGTTTGTAAAAAAATAAATGCTTTAACATCTGGCAGTGTGATCAAAAAATGAGAGATCAATCATGACTGATATTACTTTTGGTTAATTTGTCACATGGCATCTTACAGTGTTGGATACAGTATTCACATTTTTCCCCAGTTTCTGCCAAATGTATTAGCTCACCATGGGTTTTCTATATTATGAACACTATACAAACTATACCCTTGTGTGAAAACTGTAGTATGTTCTGAACATATAGCCTGTGATCACCTTAAAAAGTTGCCAAGATTGGAAAAGGACGATACTAAAGACAGGGACGATGTGGAGCTAAACAGGTGCTCGGTTCTCTGTTCGGGAGCAGTGCAGCGTGAGGAAAAGCTTGTTAAAATCCTAATAGTAGCTATCAAAGGCTATTGATTATCTTTCCCGACCTGTTTGGGTGACAAAGTGAGCATTAACACAGGCCCGTGTGAGAGATCTGTGCTCCTGCAGGCTTTGTGTCCTTCGGGGTGGCCTGCTCCCTCACGGCCAGGCGCATTTCGGTGTGAAGCCTGCCTCAAGCGGCTAGACAGTCCCATTCACTCTCCTGCCACCAGATAATCCATTTTGCAGGCTCACATCAAACAGCCTCTGCCCTGAGGCCCACTGCATGCTCCTCACATAGAGCGCAGCTTCTCTACGGCCTGCACACAAATTGTGTACACTCATGAGCACATCTGATGTCATGACATCTCATCACAGGACGCTTTCATGCATCAGATCATAAGCACCCCGCTACTACATGTATAAACACACGAAACCACAAACACACAATAATGAGGTGTATCATTTTCTGAAGGCACTGTACAAACTTTCATCTTAGATTGGTCTACAACATGAAATCCAATCTGACCCTATCAATCAATCAATCAATTAATCTATCTATCTATCTATCTATCTATCTATCTATCTATCTATCTATCTAAAAATAAATGTATTTATTTATTTATTTATTTAATGTATGTATGTTATTGTCAAAGGTAACTATCATTACTGCAATTTTTCTGTTTAAATAAGCATAAATAATGTGCCACAAATATTACCGTAATTTATAAATGCTTTAATTTTAAATAATATCATTATTATTTTCTGTAGTTTAATTATTATTATTAGTTTTGCATAAATTAAATTGATATTTTATATGTATTTAGTATTATGGTAAACAATGTATTGGTTTCATGTTGTATTTTGTTAAAGATCTAAAATGACTTAATATGAAATATATGAAGGCTATATATACTTTAATAATATTATTTTATATATTTTGTATAGGTAATTGTTTTATATAATTATAATAATTATAACAAATAAAAATAATATTATGAGCAATAAAACAAATAAAAACAACAGGGAAAAAATGCAAATGAAGTAAACAGTGTTTTAAGTGTTTCAGGTATCTGTCAGAATTCATTATAGACTTTCAAAAAAAAAAACAAAAAAAAAAAAAAAAAAAAAAAACTAAAGAAACTACTACAAATATTTTTAGCCACCTGTCATATAAAGAACACATATGTGACCCTGGACCATAAAACCAGTCTTAAGTAGCATGGGTATATTTGTAACAATAGCCAAAAATACATTGTATGGGTCAAAATGATCAGTTTTTCTTTTATGCCAAAAATCATTGGGATATTAAGTAAAGATAAAGTTCCTTGAAGATAATTTGTAAGTTTCCTACCATAAATACAGTATATCAAAACTTAATTTTTAGTTAGTAATATGCATTGCTAAGAACTTCATTTGGACAACTTTAAAGGCAATTTTCTGAAGATTTACTTTTTTTTTTTTTTTTTGCACCCTCAGATTCCAGATTTTCATATAATTGCATTTTGGCTAAAACTTATCCTATCTTAACAAACCATACATCAGCAGTGGTCCAGGGTCACATATCATAATCCTATCAGTTCTCAGTGGAAATAATCCATCCCACCCTACATTTCCCCTCAATGAATGTCTTGCTTCACTTGAAAATAGATGGAAGAAAAATAGGCTGTAAATGCGGTTTCATGTTGACTTTACCACTGGTCACTGGTACTACTCCATTGTGCGGTACTTTTAACATTTCCTCATTCCGCATAATGAATACACCTCACATGAACTACAGAGCTCTCTGGAGAAACGGAAGAAAGCGAGAGTAAATATGGAAAAAAAAGGGGACGTTTTTCTACATAAAGCATGTTCAGCAGAGTACATGAAGAAACTGCATAGCTGATGGAGTTCAGCCTCCTTAAAGTGCATTTCTCTCCAAGCAAATTTTGATTTCAGTGAATGCTAAAGAAATGCAATAAAGTGCAAAATGACCAGAAACATGTTATAAAAAGCAAGCTATACATAAAGCATGATAACAACTAGATTAATGGATGTCCTCATTCAAGTTTCATGAGATAAACCTCCAGTTTGGACCCGCTACATGGAAGTTCAGATTCCAAATGCAGTGTTTGGAAGAAATCCACATTAATTTGAGCATTGAAAGCTTTTTACTTGGAACAAATAAGACCAAGATTGATTGCGACTTAAACAGCAAAAAAAAAAAAAAAAAAAAAAAAAAAAGATCAGATTTTGTTAGCTTTTAGTGTGTTGCAAACATTTTGGAGACCTACTTGCAAATTTCTGGATACATTATTAAATGTAATTTAGAACTAACTTGAAACTGTGATGTTTCTATTGTGGATCTCTTGAAACTTTGGTAACACTTTAGTATAGGGAACAATTCTTACTATCAACTAGTTACTTATTAGCATACCTGTTATTAACATTTTGGCTGTTTATTAGTACCTATAAAGCACATATTCTGCATGGCCATATTCTACATCCCTAATCCTACCCAGTACCTAAACTTAACAATAACCTTACCAATTATTAGTAAGCAGCAAATTAGGAGTTTATTGAGGCAAATGCCGTATGGTTTGTTAATAGCCAGAACTGGACCTTAAACCGAAACGTTTAATAAGATCTTCTTTGAACTGGTTTCAAACTGGTTCTTTGTAATGAATCTAATTAATCTATTTGCAGATGATTCAGTTTGTCCAAACTACTGCCCAAATAAATCCATTCCAGATAAACAGATTACTTAGTTCAAGTGAGTAGCTGATTCAATCAGTAATCCAATTCAACCAGTTTAGCTGGTAGCTCAATGTTTGGATTTCTTCAAACAATTCAGTGATAAGAACGAGTTCAAACCGTTTATCAGAGATTTTGACATTCACAGCCAGAAACGAGTGATATGGTTCTGCTAAATGGCTACTTGTTTTAGATGGAATTTCAGATGTCTGTTTGTTTTTTGAGGCACTTTGTTCTGGATTGTACGAGAGGAATTGATCGCTGTTGTCTCTGGAGATGTGCTTTTTTTGGCAGTACATGCAAGTTTTTCATCATTAAAACAGCATGAGTAATGAATATGCAATTTACCAAACCAATCTCACAGTAATGGGTACAAAATTTACGAGGTGGCTAATTTGTATGAATTCGTACCTCATAAAATACAACTTAATACAATATATGTGTATATATATATATACACACACACTGTAAAAAATAAAAAAAACACAATTTGTTGAGTCAGCTTAAAATAATTTAATAATTTGTTACCCTGCTGCCTTAAAATTTTAAGTTCAGTCAACTAAAATAAGTTTAGTCAACTTGAAATGTTAAGTTGTACTAAGTAACAACTTAGATATTTGTACTTACACTTTTTTTGAGTTGACTGAACTTAAAATTTTAAGGCAGCCAGGTTACAAATTATTTTAAGTTGACTCAACAAATTGTTTTTTTTTTACAGTGTATATAGGTATTGTATATTGTATATTGAATATTTATTGTATATATATATATATATATATATATATATATATATATATAACCTTGCCCCTTAACCTTTACCTCGAAAAATACAGACAAATTGGTCGTGAGATAGCACTGAATATACTCTGATCCCCAGCTACCAGCACACTCTCTTTCACCATATAAAGTAAACTATTACAGTAGCTTAACTATATAATCAATCTATATAAAGTATTTTGAGTCACTATACTGTACATACTCTAGTCCATTGGTTTGCATGTGTCATGTAAACCCTATTCATCCATAAATCAAAAACAAATCAACATCAAAACAACAGTAACATATATTGTATACCTTTTAAATGGTTGGTATGAAAGCTATTTTTTAATTGGTTAATTCTGAGCACGGAGACCCCTCAGTTTGTTGCTCCACCCATATATGCTTTCATGTTCATGTATGTAATGTTTTATATATGATATTTTTTCAGTCTGATAAGCATGACTTATTATTAATGTCATTCTCTCTCTGTCTGTGAGTGTTATGTTTTTGCCAAACACTCATTAAATATTCAATATTTGTTTCTGTGCATGAACGCTTGCTATGTTATTAAGCACCAAAGGCCACTTTTTATGTCTAATGTCTTTGTTTCTCGAATAAAAGCCTGACAAAGAGTTTTCATTAGCATGGATAATTGGTTTTACGCAGTACTACATTAGAGTATCTAGGGCCGTTAAAAATGAATTTTGAACTTGCTGTCTGATAATGTTTTAAAGAAATGTTCTGGGTTCATGATATTACTCTGATTCCTATGGAAAACATCTATAGCATGCTTAAAATCACTACAGAAAATATGTTTGAAAGAGATAATGTGAAGCTCATACATCTATGCTGTGTATTAATCCCTTCTTTTCAGAGTTTTTTTTTTTTTCTCCCATTTTTCCTATCCTTTTAGCATCATGTTTGTTACTGGCACTGTAGTTTTAGATAACTAAAACTATTAAAAATAATTAGTGGGTAATTGAAATATAGTTTAAAAAAACAATAATACAATATAAATATAAGAAGAAAAAAAAACTTAACTGAAATATGTTTGTTGAACTATTACCAAAGTGTTAGTAAAATTACTAAAACAGAAACTGAAATATAGCTATATAGACTTTTATAAAGATTATATAAAGAAATATTTAAAATAATAATAAAAGGACAGAAGCACATGAAAAATACTAAAATTTAAATTAAGTATATAGATAATACCAAAAAATAACACTGGTTACTGGATTTAGGCTGTATATGGTGCATAGACAAACACATTTTTTTTCACTGAATGTTAAATATAATTATGAAATTGTATGCATTTTAAGATTAATCTTGTTATATTAGACTTTAATAGTATTACATCTTATAGTAGATTTTTGCATGAACCATTCCTGTAACTTGTATTAAACCTGGAACAGATTCAAGACACTTTTTTTATCGTGGCTGTGGAAACAGTGAAAGGCAGAAAAGACAATATTTTCTTTCCTAAAGTTGCTTGAAAACAGACTGAGTGACAAAATTTTCGAGAACCTCAGTTAAATCAAATTGTGTAAATTATTTAATGGTGGTCTACTCTTCTGAAATTATTTAAAGTCTTATAATTGCAGTTCGGCTTCCCTCGCCTCATCTCGGAGTGGGGATTTCTACTGGGAGCGATCACAATCAGAGAGTGGTATAAAGTTACAGTCTGTGTATAAAAATATCTCTGTAATGTCTGGCAAATTGCTGAAAACTATTGCCCTGAATGTAGACCAAACACAAGACGTTATTTTTGTAAAGGGGGGATCGAGGAGTACTGGCGTGAGTGAATGAGCTCTCTAACTCTCCCACAGTATCTTTAACGTCTGACGTGCTTGTCATTTCCGTTCTGCTTTTCACACCGTGTACTGGGGAGAGAAACATTTATACAATTCAACATGTTTCCATTTCATAAGCTCACAGTACTTATTTTCTGTATTTTTCATGGTGACCCTTTGGTCGTCAGCTATGCCATAGTAAAATCTAAAATGTTCCACAAACAGGGTACAAATGAGCTTTTTCCATTCTTTTTAGCATATACTTTGTGAAAGTACTTCAGAAAATATTGGTCATCAACCTCAGGAGATATACTACATGAGCTGGTTTATAATTTTTATAACCCTGTTACCAAGATTTAAGATCTCAATGATTTGTATAATTTGAATGGGCAACAGGGTTGCAAGTAACATAATTTCAGCATAATTCAACATTGTGATTCAGTAGCAGCAAACATTAGTTTATTATATTTTCACTGTAATGCATTATCAAACCAAGATATAATAATAATAATAATAATAATAATAATAATCTGTTTATTATTTTAATTTTTACAATAAAAATAATATATAATGTCAATACCATTGGGATGTGACAGGCCAAAATCTCCATTTTGATTTTGTACATTTGATGGGTTTAGAACTAGAACTTTATGGTATCTTAATTTTATTTTAGAAAGCCTTTTATTAAAAATATCTAATCATCACAGTTGGTAAGGTTACTTTGGAAATGCAATAGGTTACAGATTACAAGTTAACCCGTTTAAAATGTAATAATTACTTTATTAAAGTATAGTAACTGATTACATTTGATTACTCTGTGATTACTTTTCTAAATTTTCTAAATTTATTGTTAGACTTTCAAAATCATTTATCACTTGAATTAAGATTATAATCATTTAATTTAAAGCACGGCTACCACAAAATCAGACTTTAGCATTTCTCATTCTGAGGTAAAATACAGATTTAAAACCATAACAAGAAATAGTATTAATACAAGAAATATTCATATGTATCCCCCTTTGTAATCGTTAACATTTTCATACGTAACTGTAATCTAATTACACAGTTACATTTATTTTGTAATTAAATTATGTAACACAGTTACATGTAGGTAGTTACTAGTTAAAATATTTTTTATAGTCGCTAATCCCACTCCTGCCTCTAAACCTAACCATAACTCTCTCTGTACATTAATAAAGAAACACATGACAGACAAAAAAAAAAAAAAAAGTGCAATTGCAATCATTTTTTTATTATTAAAATTTCAAACGCAGTACCAAAAAGGAGTCCAAATGACAGTCCTCGCTGAAAACATTCAGATTATTTTCCCTATCCACTTCGTGAAGGCACACGCACATCATTCAAAACGCACCTCACCAGAAAGACGGCATGTTGTAGAGCTAATGACCGTTCGATTTTCCTGCCGTAAAACCTGTTGTTTCTTGATGCGGCACCATTTGAATCTGTAAAATGCACTTCAGTGCGGGTTTATCGCTGTTGCTGCTGGACTTGCTGCTCGGGATGGAGATGAAGATCGCCGGATAAAGTCTTGGATTTGGGACCGTTCTTCGCAATCGTATAGAGTGTTTTCACATTACGTCATCAATCCGGAAGTCGGCCATTGCGGCGGCATTGAGTATAAACAATGCCATTGAACCGAACAGAACTCACGTATAGGTTTGTCGAAAAAACTAAGAAATGAAAGTAATTCACTATGCCTCGATAAGAAATAGAAGGAAGAACTGTCGGGTCATCAGTCCGCGAGAACAGAGGCAGATCGTATGGATGTTTACAGTCTATTACAGGGCTGGACAATATGGACTGCCTCGTGGCCCATGCAAGTCATACATTCACTGCACTGCATTCATGTTCCAAAATGTCCTTTGTGTGGATATATTACGTTATTATTATATTTAGTCTGTAAAAGAACAGCTGAAGATGGACATAAAAAGGAGAAAATACTGTAGCAGGCAGATCAATCTCACTGTCCAGAATGCACAAAATATTGGAAGAAACCCATAATAATGAATTGGGGGTAGGAGTTTATATGAATGTGTCTCTGAGGGGAACTGTCTGTTTTCAGAAAAGTTTACATGGCTTTTTCTTTTCATCTAGCATCTGTATAACATGTTATAAAGCAGCGTAGTGGAGCAGTAACCAAGGAAACACTATCGCTGCTTAGCGTTGAGTCCTGTATTAACTTTAGTTTGTCAAAGTAAAACGACCTTTCCTGCTTAATAAGTCCTTCTCTATATGATTTAGCAGCTTCCACGCATTTTCTGTAGTTTAGACGGCATAAATGAGTAGAACAACGTCTTCAGTGGTACACTAACCGTGCAATTAATGCTTCTGTTTACATATGAGTATCGCCGCAATGACCGCGCATCCGGGTAACTGACCAGAACGTGACGTCGGTGCAAACCCTCTATGGATTCTTAAGATCTGGATTACAGTGCACAAATAAAATAGTTTCATTTTGTAATTATGATACGTGTTCGGTGTATTTTATGGTTCTATTTTTAGTCACAGCATGTGGGAGAAAACACATTTTGTGTCCCATCACATTAATATTACATGAATGTTAAATGATTAGGTTTAAAGTGTAGTCTTGTTTAACATTATGTAGGCCTATTCTTGGAAACGAGCGGGCAGCAGAAATCACACAGATCAGAATGACATGTTATAATTTCATATTAAATAAACGATTAACAATTTAATAATGCAATTGAAAATATAATGTCACTGGTATGACAAAATAAAAAACAACAATAATGAAATTAATGCAGCAGTTTAAATATTCATAAAGTTTCATTTTTAGGTGTTGCTAATATGTCAGTATTGTACGTTTAAATGCTGAAAACACATAAGTATTTGTACGTTTAAATGCTGTAAAAACGTCAGTATTGTACGTTTTAGTGTCTGGAAAAATGTAAGTAAATGTATGTTTTGTAGAACCACATTTTACGTAAAATGCATACGAATTATCATGAGATCACGTTGCAGCTGTGCACCGTCAGGCATATCTATATATCATATATATATATATATATATATATATATATATGACTGAAATTTAATTAGGCTTAATTAAGGATAATTGTAAACAACAGCAAGATGACAACTCCTTCAATACTGTTTTACAAGTTGGTTGAGACGTTGCTTAAGAGAAGCCCAGAGTGTGGCTGGAATCTAGACAAAGAAGCAGCTCAGTTGGATTAGTGTTTGGTTTTGATGACTTTATTACTCTTGAATGAGTTGAATGAGTGGGTGTGTCCAAGCATTTGACTGGTGGTGTATTTCTTGACAAGTTAGATACTGTACATAATGCTCTGCTGCAAGAAAGAGGCGGCCACAGCAAGGATTATGGGCATTGTGCCGGATGCCTTTCCAATGAGGCATCAGATATGTTTTAAGTTTCCACCTGTACAGAACCTGAGAACAGGATTAATGTGTCATCAGGTAGACTAAAGAAACTTACTCAGTATCACCATTTCCACTTCATCAACACGTCCAACAAACGCAGTTAATCCAGTCTTGTATCAACATGCGAAGAGCCCGCAAGAAAGGACCTGCCAAGCACAACAAACAGCTACACGTGTTCTGCTCTACATCTTTGACTGTTTGCATTTTAGACACCAACACAGGTCAATCAGACACATGACACAGAAAGTCCTTTCAGGAAAGAATATTAATTTAACTGATGTAATTGAGTTTTCAAATACCTTTCAAGTATCAACTTTTCTTTAAAGGTGACATATCATGAAAATCTGACTTTATCCATATTTAAGTGCTATAGTTGGGTCCCCAGTGCTTCTGCCAACTCCAAAAATGTGAAACAACTCAGTAACTATGTTTTGGTAAGCCTTTGTCTGCTGGCTTGTGAAAAAAACAAAACAAACAAACAAACAAACGAAACAAAAAAATTGTGCGTCAGATTTTGTACCCTATGTGACGTAGTAAAGGGACCTGAGATTGTTATTGCATATTGTAAAAAGGGGCATAATAGGTCTCCTTTAAATTCTTTTACTTTTATGCCAAAAATCATTAGGAAATTAAGTAAAGATCATGTTCCATGAAGATATTTTGTACATTTCCTACCGTAAATATATCAAAACTTAATTTTTGATTAGTGATATGCATTGCTATGAACTTCATTTGGACACTTTAAAGGTGATTTTCTCAATATTTAGATATTTTTGCAACATCAGATTCCAGATTTTCAAATAGCTGTATCTCGGCCAAATATTGTCCTATTCTAACAAACCATACATTGCTTATTTATTTAGCTTTCAGGTGATGCATATAATTTGAGAAATCTACACTTATGACTGGTTTTGTGGTCCAGGGTCACATATTAGGTTTTTTAATTTCATGAAATGTGATGAATCTAAACTGAAAAACTGCATACCAATAAAATAATCACACTTGAATATTTTATTGAAAGTAGCACAGTTTTTCAGTGTTGTAGTATATGGAGCAGGAGAGCACTGGTGTGTGAACTGAATTTGGTGACAATACAGTGTGTTACAGTAAAGTTTTTCTAATAACTGTGAATTTATGAAATATTTTGGTAACACTCTAGAATAGGGAACACGTATTTACTGTTAACTACAACTTTTCCCTCAATAAATGTCTAATTTGCTGCTTATTAATAGTTAGTAAGGAAGTTGTTAAGTTTAGGTATTGGGTAGGATTAGAGAATAAAGTCATGTACTGTAGAATAAGGCATTAATATGTGCTTAATTAGTACTAATAAATGGCTAATATTCTAGTAATATGCATGCTAATAAGCAACTAGTTAAGAGACTGTAAAATAAAGTGTTACCAATATATATATATATAAAATCAGTTACACTGTAGTATAGGGCCCAATTCTCACTATTAACTAGCTGATTATTCGCATACCTATCATTAACAAATTGGCTGTTTATTAGTACTTATAAAGCACAAATTCTGCATGACCATATTCTATATCCCTAATCATATCCAATACCTGAACTTAACTTCCTTACTAACTATTAATAATCAGCAAATTAGGAATTTATTGAGGCAAACGTTGTAGTTAATGGTTTGTTAATAGTGAGAATTGGACCTTAAATTTAGCAAAAATTAAGCAAAACCATTAAGTTATTTACTATAACCAGTAGAAGATCATTGGTGTGTAAACTGAATCTGGTGACACACTCTTAAAAATAAATGTGCTTTAAAAGGTTCTTCACAGCAATGCCATAGTAGAACCATTTTTGGTTCCACAAAGAACCATTCAGTCAAAGAACCATCTTTTTTTTTTTTTTTTTTTTTTTTTTTTTTTATCTTTTTATATTTTTACCTTTTTATAAGAACCTTATTTTGCCACAAAGAACCTTTTGTAAAACAGAAAGGTTCTTCAGATGTTAAAGGTTCTTTATGGAACCATTTAGACAAAAAAAAAAAAAAAAAAAAAGTTCTTCTATGGCATCGTGAAGCACCTTTATTTTTAAGAGTGTACAGTGTGTAACACTGAAGTTACTGACTATTTTTGTAGTAATGCTTTTCAGGTTTTACACTTTGCAGACGGTCCCTTCGGATTTATCTTTCAGCCACCTGCATATAAAGATCAAGGCTCGTTTTGAGGAAAATTAGCTTGTAGCTCATTGTCTGTTTCACTACAATTAAAGTGTTCGAGTCTGTGAATACGTTGCCAACTTTACTGCACTTGTTTTCAGGTGGTGTATCAAACCTGTCCTGGAAAAGTGCTTCATACTCCCTATTGAAATTTTCACCGAACAGACACTGCAGATTACAAATGTAATGTCTTCATCAGAAAGTTTGAGGTACTATATTTCTATACAGCTGACATGATTTCCCAGGTGGTGATTAAAGCAAGAGTGAAATCTTTTTTTCTTTTGACCAAAAAACGTTATGTTTTTGTAATGAACCAATTCTTTAAGACATTTTAACAAACCATTGATTCCAGCTACAATACAAGTCCTCTTTTTAAGATATTTCAATGTTGGATGGTCTGAAAGTGAATACATTTTCAGCAGTTTTTTATTTTTTTGATAACTATTCCCCTAAGTATCAGCTTCATCTCAGATGTTTCTTTAAAACTTTTTAAAGCTAGTTTTCTCCACTTTAAAAAATCTCCCTGCAGTGAGTTGGTGTGAAAACTTTGTTCGTCGAGCTGCGCTTCTATTCTTGGGCATGTCGATTAGGCCTCTGATCGGATAATTATGAGAGCGGATTGAAAATCATGCGTATATTGTGTTTTTGAAGAGGAGATTGCTATAATTAATGTAACACAACCGAATGATCATTTCTCTTCATTCGTTTAGCATAAGTTTCAGCAAGTATGTGTTGTGTATTTTCCCTCTCTTTATTTGTTTTTCATATTTGCAGTGTTAGCATGACAAACATTTTGCACTCTAATTAAGTATTTGAGTTAATAACAAAATGAAGTTGTCTGTAAAAGACCTGCATTTGAAATTAAATGTAGTGTCACCACACGTACAGTACAGTACACAGACATAGAGCCGGCTATGAGCAGATCTAATACATGGACTCCATCCCTGATCTAAATGGGGCCTACTGGGTCTTGGCAGAACTGCAGCATATCAAAACATGGATCCAAAAGAGGCAACCGTCAAACTTTGGATCCTGTGCAAACTGCAACTTTAAATGCACATACTGTCTGTGTTTTTTTAGTGTCTGATTCATGCAGTCAAGTAATGGCACAAAATGCACAAAACCAAAATGTGAAAAGAAAATATAATGACTGCCATGAATTATAAAAAGATTATCAGAAATTGACTACTGAGATCAACTGCAAACTTGATCATCACTGACTAGTTTAAAACTCATCATTTATTCACCCTCATGTTGTTACAAACCTGTATGATGTAACACAAAAGATATATGGTAACACTACATTTAAAATATATTTGTTCAAAATATATTTGTTACAGTATTTATTAATCAGTGTGGTAACACTTTAGATTTGAAAACATATTCAACAGTAATTTGGTTAAGGTTGGGTTTAGGGCTAGGCTCAGGGTTAGTACCTAGTTATTACTCAGGTATTATAATTGTTATAATAAGTACATATTATATACACAGAGAACAGGACTGTAAAATAAAGTGCAACCTTTCTGCTTATTAATAATTAGTAAGGTATTTGTTATAGGATATAAGGTTAGGTATTGGGTAGGCTTAAGAAATCTAGAATATGGTCATGTAGAATAAGGCATTATTATGTGCTTTATTATATATAATATAATATAATATAATATAATATAAATATAACATAATATATATAATATATGTGACCCTGGTCCACAAAACCAGTCATAAGTGTCAATTTTTCAAAACTGAGATTTACACATCACCTGAAAGCTGAATAAATAAGTTTTCTGTTAATGTATGGTTTAATATGGAATATAGGACAATATTTGGTAGAGATACAACTATTTTAAAATCTGGAATCTGATGGTGCAAAAAACCAAAATATTGAGAAAATCACCTTTAAAGTTGTCCAAATGAAGTTCTTAGCAATGCATATTACTAATCAAAAATTTTTGATCAAGTTTTGATATGTTTACGATAGGACTTTATAAAATATCTTCATGGAACATGATCTTTACTTAATATCCTAAAGATTTTTGGCATATAAGAAAAAGCGATAATTTTGACCCATACAATGCATTTTTGGCTATTGCTACAAATATACCTGTGCTACTTAAGACTGCTTTGGTGGTCCAGGGTCACATATAATATAATATAATATAATTATATAATATTATATAATTAATTATTAATTATATAATATAATTGTTTTTTTTGTTTTTTTTTGTTGTTTTTTTATTTAATATATTTTTTTTGTGTGTTCCGCAGAAGAAAGTCATACAGAATTGGAACAACACAGTGATGAGTAAATGATGACAGAATTTTAATTCATGCGTTAAATCCATGATACGTCTTTGTAAAACAATGACTGAGCACTTTGTTTATAAAGCTTCATCAAAAGCCTGTTGCAAAACCTGTTGATCAAGTTTTACTGCTGAATTTGTACATTTTATTAAAAAAAAAAAAAAAAAAAACTAAAAAACTATATATATATCGCTGCATAACGCTGCTAATTCATGCAGTATGGAAACCTTTACTTTTTTTTGGGGGGGGGAACTGTAATAAAAGTAATAAATACAGGCTGCTTTCATGTGCAGTGTGAAACAGGTCTAAGACGGCATTTATTATAAGTCTAATTTGCATAGAAATTGTTCAGCATGTTTGTGCTGAAAAGAATGACAATGACTTAATTTAAACAGCCTGACATAGTGCAGCTAGCACCTGGTTAACCTGGATTGTTGATGGTTAGTAAATATGATGCAGACGTTTTCACTGAGACACAGTGTGCGAAATTGGCAAAGCTTTGTAATAAATTCCCCCCCTCCGCTCAAGCCGTCCAACTTTATGCTGATTCTTCAGAGCCGGTTTTCCAAGTACAACTTGAACGTTTTCCATTATTCTTTGCACCAGGGAACCCATTTAATGTGCTGTTGAATAAAACGTACTATAATGTGCATTAGACAAGTTAATTTTAGATTGGATTATTACCTTTTAACCAGCATGTCAATCAAGGAACAGATACTACATATGTCGGCCCCCCACTTCTGTCTTTGTCTGTCTGTTAGTACGTCTCTCCATTCCAATTTTAATCTCCTTGTAATAGGTATTTAAAGGCGGTAGAAGTATGATGGTCTACTAATCAGTAAATCAATTACACCGTGACCTAGAAATAGTAGAATTAGAAGTAATTGGTGCAGATCTGACCCCCCCTCCCAGCATTAACTGCAGTAGACTCTACAGGGACAGACCAGACGATCAGCGCGCATTCACGGCTAATACTGAAACAAATACATTTCATGATACATAATAAACTGCCTCGCCTTTAAAACAACTTTACTTTTCAGTTGCTGTCTCTTTGAGTGACTTATGTTTCATTTGCAAATATAATTAGATGAAACATCAATAGCAAGACCTGTTTAAGCTGCCAAGATTTAATCTCTTCCCGTGAACCAGTTTATTCACTGTACAATCATTGAATTGATTTAAATGTATTCAGAGATTTTTGCAGTGTTTTTGACAGTGATTTTTAACAATAACCGATAAAGCTTTAAAGACAGATCTGTTGTGAGCTCTGAGGTTGTTAATTGATTCTGTATGCTTTTGTTGAACTCATCCGTTCGCATTAATTCAAATGATTTTTAAAATAATCATGTTTAATAGTGGAATGTGTGGTGAAAATCTACATTACCCATGTTTACAGTCTTGTCTTTTTGCTTTAAATAAAAGTTTGCAATGCTGAGATTCTTCTCGCAGTTGTTTGGTTTAGTTTCTTGGCTTATAATGCTTATTCAGTAATTTGTTTTTTTTTTTTCGTTTTTGCTTTAAATATGTTTTTAGTTAAACATTGCTGTTTAATATCGTTATTCTTTAAATATTTGTACTTGACATTTCACTTGTAAACATTTGGAGGCTGTTTCTTTGGTCAAAATTATGGCTTTTATGATTAAAAATAACTTTCAAGCCATTTTAGATCAAAATATTGATTCATAAATATTCATAAATATTGGAAAACATAGTGAACATTATTAAAAGGCTGAAAATAACTGAGATTTTGATATAATTCTGAAATCAACTGATTAATTTTAATATATACTTTTGATATCAATACTGATATTGACATAACATTGATATTTATTATTTAACTAAATTATATATATATATATATATATATATATATTTTGTTTTTTTGTTTTTTTGTTTTGTTTTTTTTAGTCCCCTATCCACTCAATCACTTAAATAGCATTTTGTCTCACCTTTCAATCACACAATAGTTCTAGCTCTAGCATTAGTGATTAATATAAGTATGACCCTCTGTGTCATGACAGACAACTGCATGCTGAGATCTACTGATACTGATACTACTGATACTGTACTGTACCGCTGAACATCATTATCTCTCAGTACAGACTGTATTGCTGGTATGTGCTTTTGCAGTCTGGCTGCTGTTGAGTGTTGACGGTTATAACCCGCCTCATTTGTGGCAGGCTGCCCCGGTTTGTTGTTGTAATGACTCAATCCATGGTTACCTCTGCAAGTTGAAATGTTTCAAAGTAAAACATGCGTGACAAATGCTCACACATGCCCAGTCATAGCACTGGCACACACTCAACTATACAAGCTCACAGTTCAAATATTCAGATGTGTCAGTTTCTTTTACCCTTCTCGCTCTTTCTGCTGGATTCACTCCTTGATGGGTTTTTAATGTACACCTGAATATATAAATAGATTTTGTCATAAAATTAGGATATACATTTCTACCCACTTTCATGACCCAAACCAGTTTTCTTATTTTCTTATTTCTTATTTAATTTATTTATTTATTGATTTTTTTTTAGTTTGTTTATTTAGTTCACTAGAAGTTGTGCTGGAGCAAATTTTCAACTATTCGTATTTAAAGCACAAATCACCAACATATTGTTTATGTATACATACATACATGTATACATTTAAGAAATATATGTAATTTATATTTATATATAATATAAATCATATAAATAGGAATACATATATACACGTAAATAGCTTTAAATATATACAAGTATGGGTGTATATATACACACATACTTAAAGTAATAATAAATTAATACTTTTATTCCACAAAAATGCATTAAAGCATTGTTAGAAAAATACATTTAAAATAAATACTGTTCATTAAAACTTTCCATTCAATAAATAAATAAAGTATCACTGTTTCCATAAAAAAATATTACACAACTGTTTTTAACATTGATAATTAGAAATGTTTTCTGAAGGTTCGTGTGACATTGAAGACTGGAGTAATGATGCTGAAAAATCAATTTACATCACAGAAATAAATTACATTTGAAATTATATTAATATAGAAAACAGTTATTTTAAATTGTAATAATATTTCACAATATTGCTGTTTTTACTGTACTGTAAAAAATGACTGAATTTAACAGTAAAAAAAAAAATGTAGAAATACTACAGAAAAAACTGTTAAATGGTTAATGGTAAAAGGCTGTAAAATTAACAGTGAATAACCATAAATTAACATTCCCAGAATTCCCTGTGTTACATTTTTTTTTTTTTTTTATTTGATGTTTTTTTTTTCTTAGCAGTTCTAAGCAGTAAACAATATTAGTGTTGTATGTTACAACTAACGTTGTTAAATTAATGTTTAATGTATAATTTATAGTAAATAACTGTAAATTGACATTCCCAGAATTCCCTGTGTTACATTTCAAATGTAATTCATTCATTCATTCATTCATTTATTTATTTATTTTTGAAATAACTATGTTCTTCTTAGTTTTGTACATTAGGGTTGTATGTTACAACTAATGTTGTTAAATTAATGTTTATTGCATTATTTCAGTTTCATGTGTTACCATGATGGTGTTTAGTGTTTGTGTGAATGACACTGTGCACCTTCTATGTATGTTAATATTTAAAAGCTACTTGTTATGGGCTTTGGCTTATCATGTGACTTTCTCATCACCACCTGCTTTTGGTGGTTATCAGTGTATTACAAAGGTACAGACTTCAATACTTCAATAGGTTGGTACATTTACATTATATCAGTTAATGAAAATATGGTATTTACCTGTAAATTTAAGTGAAAACCATAAACCGTAAAACGCTGATACCGTATTTTTTTACTGTAAAATTCCAGCAACCACAGCTGCCGATTTTTTGTACTATGTGTATTTTTGATCAAACTAATTTGGTGAACATAAAAGACATCTTTCAACCCAAACATTTGAACTGTAAAGCAACAAATACATACCAAATATATTTATATATATTATATATGTATAATGTGTGTGTGTGTGTGTGATACTGTGTTGCACAATTTTCATTCAAGAAACTTTTTTGTTCATGCACGCACACATATACACATGCATGCACACACATAAGCACATACATTTACATGCACATTATAAAGATGCACACACCACATGTGAAAAAGTCACTCAGCCTGCTCCAAAGTCATTTGAAAAAAATCAACCCAGTCACCTTTTGTGCTGTTTACTCCTCCTTCGCCATGTTTTTGTTCGTTTCATTTATTATTTTACGCAATCCAAACTCTGTGCTCCCTATCTCTCCATTCAAATTCTTTCTTTCCGTTCTCCCAGAAATCTGCCACCATTTGCCGACAGAGCACAAGAAATGATCACAATAAGCCAAACATTGCCGAAAAGCGCATATTGTCTACTGTCAGAAGCAATTTGAACTATTTTGATTTAGCTTGGTTTGATGTGACGGCGCCGACACAGCTGGTTTGAAAGGGTTAACAGTAAATTTCCCTATATACAGTGAAAAACTGTATTACAGTAATGTACCGTTTTCGGAAGTAAAAAAGAATGTATAATTTACAGTAAATTGACATTCCCAGAATTCCCCGTGTTTTGTTGTTGTTGTTGAAATAACTATGTTTCTTCTTAGTTTTGTACATTAGGGTTGTATGTTACATCTAATGCTGTTAAATGAGTGTTTATTGCATTATTTCATTTTCATGCGTGTTACCATGATGGTGTTTATTGTTTGTGTGAATGACATTGTGCACCTTCTATATATGTTAATATTTAAAAGCTGCTTGTTCAGTTGCTTGGTTCATCATGTGACTCTCATCACCACCTTCAATAAGTTGGCATATTAACATTATATTAGGTAATGAAATTATGGTATTTAAATGTAAAATATAAGTTAAAACTGTAAAACCAAAAACGTTGCTGCCATATTTTTTACAGTAAAATTCTGGCAACAACAGCTTTTTTGCGTAAATTGTACTTTTTTTTTTTTTTTTTCTTACAGTGCACCTCATGACATAGTTATGTTTTCCTGTAAGAAAATGCCTGAAAGATCGGGTATATCTTCCTTAGGGAATCAGAATCACCACTACATTTTAGGGTCCCTCCACCTTTAAAATCCCAATTTAAGCTTGATTATGATAGATAACATTCTGAACTGTTTATCACTTGATGCTATTGTTGGTACATCTTGGAATACAGCGCACACATGGTACACACTTTTGTAAATGACAGAATTTAAATTTTTTAATATACACATTGCATATACAGCTGTAAGATTCTGAGTTTTAACATACTTCACTTCAAGACTTTATTCTTAAAAGAGTGCATTCTGAATCTGAACAGTATCCTATAGTCCTATAGCAAGTTTTACACAATAAATATGTTTAAAATAGCTTTAGCAGAGGAAGTCACACGTCTTATTCATTTGAAGCATTAAATCAAGCTGGTGAAAATCTCAGATTGCTGTGTATTTGGAAGGTACTGTGCAATATTTGATTAACAGCAGGAGGTGTTTTTTGACGATACAGTAGCTATTGTCAAAATTTATTTCAATATATTGAGTTCACAATGAAATATACTCTCAGGGGGTGATTTTTAACAGTTGGGCCTTATCCCTCTTTCATTGTGAGGAAGTGAGGAGGGATTGTGCACTCTATTGTCGCTTCTTTAGGGAAAATCTATTTTTGAGGGAATGGAAATCTGTCTTCTCACAATGCAAGCCGCCACACTGTCAATTGAGGTGTGAATTGGGAAGACTCTGCATTGTCCGAAAGATAATTTAATTGGAAAAGCAAGACACTGCGGTCTTGTGTGGGAGAGTTGCCGGTTGGACCTGCTTTGGCCTGGCTTCCCTACTGGAAAGGGGATTTATTTAAACATTACCCGTTTTGTCCTTGATGCTAGTAGTGACCGCCGGATGCTCAAAGACCTCATTGTGAGACGCAGGCATACAGAGAAAGAGGAGGAAAGGTTGTTTTCATGCTGTAGACCTGAGCTCTCACTACCTGCCTGAACTCAAAAAAACTCAAAAAAAAAAAAAAAAACTAGATCACTACCATGATCGTAATTTACTGATTTAATGTTATTTTGTGTTTAAATACTACTGCACTGACTTCATTGCTCTGTTCAGTGAAAACATGGCCCGGTTTTGAGTAAAGTTCACTAGTCCTCTGGCCAAACAGCAGCATCATTTCAGTGGAAAAGGGGCATGTGTCAGTCAACAGATGAAGCTGAGAAACTGAAAGTTTCAAGGAACCCTCTTGCTCTCCTGAGCCAACATACTTTTAGGCTGATAGATGCTTATGAGGCAAAAACAAAAACACTGTTCTCATATTCTTTTGTGCCGCAGGTAAGAAACCAAAACAAATGAGAGAATGTTGGCAAAAGCAGGAGAGAAATAAAGTCAAAGTGTAAGAGAGGACTGAACAAGCTCTTGCTTGTTGATAATGTGTTTGATTTGCAGAATTATTATTTTTGGAAGTAGCAAGACAAGGCAAACGTTCGGGGAATTCACACCCTGCACCTATATTTAGTATACACACACTTAATAATTTAATAATAATAATAATAATAATAAATAAATATATATATATATATATATATATATATATATATATTTTTTTTTTTTTTTAAACTGTTTTACAGTGTAAAAATGACATGCAAATAATCTAAATGTCAGTGCATGTTTTTCACTACAAAACATTAAAAGCGCTATGAAATACTTTTGATGAAAAAAAATACATAAAAAGAAAAAAAAAGATAACTAGATAACTAAAAGATAACTCTCTCTTTTTTTTTGGTCTTTTTTTGCCCTATTTATGTATGTATGTATGTATGTATTTCATTTTTTATTTTTTTATTTTTTTTAAATCTCTCATTAAATTTTTTTTTTTTTTTTGCTTTAGTTTAGCTTTAATAATATTTTCTATTTTATGCACCAATAATGTAATAGTATTAAACAGCAATATTTGCAGAAATATTTATTACTCAAACATTTGAGTATGAGAAATACCACATGAAGCTTTGCATGAACCTTTTTTTTTGTGATGAAGTCAATGAACTGAAATGGACAGTATGATCCACAAACTATTTTGCTACAGAATTTTAAATCAAACACACTATTAAAACTAGATACACTTAACTAAATACTCTCAAACTAAATGTCGGAATGCTGTCATTCTCATTACCTCCCATTAAGTAAGTAAATAAATAAATAAATAAATAATAGTGTTTTCATGCAAATAGTAAATGCTAATAGGGTTAATAGTGCAAGTGGCCACCCATTGGTGCTGTCACCTAGTCCCATGTGATGATGTTGATGCGACAATGTTGTCACGACAACCTGCAGGCCCTGCTCATGGCGGCTCTCCAAGGCCAAATAAAGCCATTGTGGAGGGAAGTGGGCATGTGTCCGGATGACCGGCCGGTGGCACAAAAGCCCCCTGCACCAGTGCTGTCCTCACGACGCCTGGCCACCTTTATGTGCCCTTTGCTAAAAGGAGGAAACGTCTTTCGTCTCCTTTTCAAGGTAGAAAACACTGCCACCCTTACAACGGTGGAGGGGATTCAGCGTATGCCAGGACGCGTCAAAGTGTCAGCGTGTGATGCTGCTTCGTCACGGAGAGCGTGGGATGAGTCTCAACACAAGCCTCACACAACACGGCTCTGAGATGTGTTTACATTCATCTGCACGTCAACTTAAAAGAACCTTCATTATGAGGAACTGATTGTGATTAACAAAGACTATGATTTAAAAAAGGGAGGGAAAATGACAAAACATAAACACGAATGAATAAAGATGTGCAGATTGTATAAAGATGTATAGTACAAAAAGATACAACAGTACTTAAACAAATGACTCTTTAAGTGATTTGTGCTTTCTGATGACTTTTTAGCTTGATGTCAAACATCATTATGCCTATAAAAGCTGTAATATGTGGCAAGGCGAAAACTGAATTTGTGGGAACGAATGTTTAATTTGTGGACATGATATCTATTTTTTTCTTATAAGTCATACTCTGTACTTTTGAGATTCACTGGTAAAGTTAACAGTCTTATTAATGGTGTTCAGGTCTTCTAACAATTCAAAAATGCAGATTTGTCTGCTGTTGTGGACGAACAGTACTAAAATATTTTGATGATGTTTCAGGTGTATTATTATTATTCGGATACACTGCAGTGCAGCTACTGAATGCAGCACAAATACCGACCAAAATGACTCGTATAAGACTTGTTCTTGTCTTATGATTTCTGAATCTGTTTAAAAACATACAGCACAAACAATGTAGTTTGAATACTAAGCAAGTTATTGGTAACACTTTATTTCAAGGACCAATTCTCACTATTAATTACCATGCTTATTACTAGCATATTGGCTGTTTACTTGTACTTATAAAGCACATATTAATGCTTTATTCTGCATAAACATGTTTTAGATCCCTTACCCTACCTAAACTGAGCAACTACCTTACTAACTATCAATAAACAGGAAATTAGCAGTTTATAGAGGCAAAAGTCATAGTAGTTAATAGTGAGAATTGGTTCTTAAAATAAAGTGTGACCGAATCATCCTGTACAAGGCTGCTCTTTTTATGAATCAGTTATTTTGGTGAATCAAAAAATCTTAAATATCAACATTTCTTCCTCGAAGGTAATAACGGTATTATTTAACTAGAACAATTTAGAGGAATTAGAAGCTGAATCATTTAGCTACTTTCATTCACTATCTATGAAAAAATATCATATAGTACTTTTATCATATAGTACTGTAACACTATATATATATATATATATATATATGTAACTAAAAAGTTGGAAATTAAAGTTAAATGGTACTTCTAAATTTTTGGTATTTTATTTTATTTTTTCCCCAATTAAATAAAATAAATTCTAACAAATCTAATAAAATAAATTAATACAATTAAATACAATTAAAGAAAGAAGGAAAGAAAGAAAGAAAAAAAAGAAAATGAAAGTTGAATGGGACTTTTCAATTTTAGTTTTTTTTTTTTCATTTTTTTTCTTTTCTTTTTTTCAATGTATTTGTTCAGAAATGGATTGAAAGTGTTTAATAAAATAAATTAATACAATTAATTACAATTAAAGAAAGAAAGAAAGAAAGAAGGAAAGAAAGAAAGAAAAAATCTTTCATTGGACATGAAAGTTCAGTGGTACTTCTCAATTTTTGGTCTTTTCTTTTTTCCAATTTATTTAAATGTATTTGTTCAGAAATGGATTGAAAGGATTGAAAAAATTAATAAAATTAATTACAATTAAAGAAAGAGAGAAAGAAAATCTTTCATTGGAAATGAAAGTGGAATGGTACTTCTCAATTTTTGGTCTTTTTTTTTTCTTTTTTTCCCCCAATTTATTTAAATTTATTTGCTCGGTTTATTGAGGCAAAACTCATGGTTAATAGCTAGTTAATAGTAACAATTGGTTCTTAAAATGAAGTGTGACCAAATGATTTATACAAGCCTGTTCTTTTTAGTAATTCTAAAACACACCTGATGAACAAAATCCAATACACAAACATTATATGAACCAGTTCTTATTGGGGAATCAAAAAAGTTAGTATCAACATTTATTCATCAACGGTAATAATAGTATTATTTGTAAAACTATTAAGGAGCTAGAAACATTTAGAAGAATTAATATCCGAATAGGTAAAATACTTGTAATTCCCTACCTATGGAAAAATATCAAATAGTACTGTATTATATAGTACTATCCTATAGTCCTTTTATCATATAGTACCGTAACATTGATAGAAACTATGCCACAATACATGGAAACTTTCTAAAGCCAGATGAATAAATTTGAACACAAAAACATCATGGCCCACAATTATACACCTAATCGATGTTCCGATACTTGAGATAATTGAGGAAATTGTATTCAGTGTTTGCATACAATAAAGACATGAAAGATTACTGTTAGCTTAAAGGGATAATTCACCCCAAAAAAAAGATTCTGTCATTAATTATTCACCCTCATGTCGTTCCAAACCCGTAACACCTTTGTTCATCTTCAGAACACAAATGCAGATATTTTTGATGAAATCTGAGAGATTTCTCACCCTGCATAGACAGCAATGCAACTGACACGTTCAAAGCACAGAAAGGTAGTAAGGACATTGTTAAAATTTAATTTCAAATCAGCCTTAATTTTATGAAGCTACAAGAATACTTTTTGTGTGCAAGGAAAACAAAAATAACAACTTCAACCATTTTTCTTTGTTTGTGTCAGGCTCTGCTGTGCGTTGACAAGAGGACCATGACGTATAAAATGACACAAGGATGAGTAATACATTTTTGGGTGAACTATCACTTTAAGCACACTGTTTGTCTACTCTGATGAAGATCAGATGACATTTTATGACCAAAAAAGCTAGAGGACCAACCAATTTCACTGGGTTCACATACTTTTGCCACTGTAGATACCAGTATTTTTTAAAAAGCAGAAAAACAACAATGACACTAAAATGTGTGAAAGTTTGTCAAACCTTGTGCAGTTTGTGGTTGTGTGTAGTACCTACATCTGTAGATTCTTCTGAGGAAACATCTCAAGTTTATTTTTAACAATATCACTGATCATTTCAGTCTGAGTTTAACAGATTGTGTGGCACATTTCAGCACAGATTGTTCTGTCAGTCTGTGGCAATGTGAAGCAAAAGCTATACAGTCTGATTTTGAAGAAAGAAACATTACAAGAAGATAGAAGAGAGCAAACTTGCAGTTTGCAAAAGAAGAAAATAAAAAAAAGAGAAGAAATGTATCATGAGCCTTTTAATGGTTTGTGCTTTCTGGTGACTCTTTTATTTAAACTTAATGATGTCATTATGGCTATACAAGCAGCAATATGTGGCTGGGGGAAAAAAATAAAACAAAAGCCCACAATTCCCTTGTTTCTTATTTCTCTGGTGCCTCTCTCCCTTAAGAAAATACAGGCTTTAATGGCTCTAGCAGCTCCGGTGTGTTCCAGCACTAATCAATGAGCTCCACCGCCAGCGAGCCAGATCCTCACACACGGCTGCCAGCACAGTCCTGTATGGCGACCCGAGATCACCATGGTGATCACTCCCATTAGGATAGTTGCTTTCCTGATGTTGAATGTCTGCCTTCAGACACATACAGCCATTATATAAATCTCCTTTCAGAATGTTGGCCTTTTCTAGCCAAGGCTCTTTTTTATGAAACAGACAGGGGCGAGTGAGAGAGAAAGCGAGTACGAGAAAGACTCGGGGAGGAGAAGTGCCAGGCCCAACAATCACATCTGCTAAAGTACTGTAAGTAAGCACTAGACACGCATAAGAAAAAGATTAGGAAAATGGAGACATCTTTACTGTTTGAGTGCTTGCTGTATTTTCGTTACATCCCCAATGGAATCTGGTAAATACTGTGATAGGTATTTGTTCATTTTCTTCCAGTTGCACTGGGAAAGAATTGGCAGTGTTGCACTGAATCAGCAGGATAGTTTTATATTTGTGATTTCAGTTGCTTTCCATTAAGCTCAATTGCCTTTCACTATTTTTATGGATAGTAAAAAAAAAAGTTTCATTTTAATAGTTTTATACATTTACTGAGTACAGCAGGTAAAGCAGTAAACAGAAATTAAGTATTCAAATTAAGTTGCTGGATATTGGCTGGAACTGGAACACGCTGTTGTATACGCCGATCCAGAGCATCCCAAACATGCTCAATGGGTGACATGTCTGACCATGCTGGCCATGCAAGAACTGGGATGTTTTCAGCTTCCAGGAACTGTGTACAGATTCTTGCAACATGGGGCCGTGTATTATCATGCTGCAACATGAGGTGATGGTCGTGGATGAATGGCACAACAATGGGCCTCAGGATCTCGTCATGGTACCTCTGTGCATTCAAAATGCCATCAATAAAATGCACCTGTGTTCGTTGTCCATAAAATATGCCTGCCCATACCATTACCCCACCGCCACCATGGGCCACTCAATCCACAACGCTGACATCAGCAAACCACTCACCCACACGACGCCATACACGCTGTCTGCCATCTGTCCTGTACAGTGAAAACCGGGATTCATACGTGAAGAGAACACCTCTCCAAAGTGCCAGACGCCATCAAATGTGAGCATTTGCCCACTCAAGTTGGTTAAGATGACGAACTGCAGTCAGGTCGAGACCCGATGAGGATGTCGAGCATGCATATGAGCTTCCCTGAGACGGTTTCTGACAGTTTGTGCAGAAATTCTTTGGTTATGCAAACCGATTGCTGCAGCAGCTGTCCGGGTGGCTGGTCTCAGATGATCTTGGAGGTGAAGATGCTGAATGTGTGGAGGTCCTGGGCTGGTGTGGTTACACGTGATCTGTGGTTGTGAGGCCAGTTGGATGTACTGCCAAATTCTCCTGTGCAATACTCATGCTGTCTAATCAACATCTTGCCACACCTGTGAGGTGGATGGATTATCTCGGCAAAGGAGAAGTGCTCACTAACACAGATTTAGACAGATTTGTAAAAACAATATTTGAGAGAAATAGGCCTTTTGTGTACATAGAAAAAATCTTAGATCTTTGAGTTTAGCTCATACATGCATATAAATATATCATGCATATAAATTACATAGTAATTGTAATTACATGGTAACATGCATACTACTGTGCTAACAACACTTTAACATAAACAGTTAACAAAAGTGAAGAAAGTACTACAATATTCCAGAATGTTACAGAAACTTCTAGAGTGTATGTATATATATATATATCTATATATATATATATATATATATATATCTATATCTATCTATCTATCTATCTATCTATATATATATATATATATATATATATATATATAACCCATTATGTAGTAATTTTAATAATACATGTTAAAATATGTTATAAAAATAAATAAAAATATGTATATAAAACTAAAATGTTTTAAAATTAAAGTCACAAGATAAAAAATATACATATATATATATATATATATATATATATTGTTATAATGTTATAATATAATGGTCACACTTTATTTTAAGGTTCAATTCTTGCTATTAACAAACCACTAACTATGACTTTTGCTGCTTGTTAGTTCACAAAGTAGTTGTTAAGTTTAGGCATTGGGTAGGATCAGGGATGTAGAATATGGTGCAGAATATGTGCTTTATAAATACTAATAAACAGTCAATATTCTAGTAATATGCATGCTAATAAGTAGCTAGTTAGTAGTGTGAATTGGTCCGTATAAAGTGTTACCTCATTTTCTATCTGAAAAGTCATATCTAACCTATTAACTAAGTTAGTAAATCTAGTAATGATAGGCAATGATACCAGAAATCAACTGTTTTACACAGACATAAATCCACCCATATGAAGCACAATGGTAACACATAACCTCCACTTCATAAGATTTTCATCTGCTATATGGACAATTTAGACTTTACAGCTAAAATAACACGTTTCGTACAGAAGATTTCATTTTAGTGCTTTAATAATATACAAGCTTCATATTTCTGTTCTAAAACCCTTATGCTATGTCCTCTGGAAATTTTAAACCCACAGAATTCCTTTGTAAGACCTGTATTAATATAAACTTTTTAATAATAAACTTTTTTTAATCTATTCTATTCAATTCTTTTATATATATATATATATATATATTCTGAGGGACAAATTAAAATTTGTTTTTTAATAACATTATGCCACAAATTTTTTTTAGATAAAGCTTTAAGTTATTGTGAACCCAGAACATTTCTTTAAATAGAACAACTGTTCCTGTCTTGCATTTGTCTCCCCTGTGACTACATTCAGTCCATTTTGAGAGACTAGATTACTCCAGAAGGTGTCAAAGACTAAAAAAAGCACTGGGTGAAAAATGTTGTAAAGAGAGAAATACTCAGATGATTTAGCGCTTGTACAAAGTGCATTATTCTGCCTTTGAGTTAACAGCAACAACAACAACAAAAGAGAAAACACCACAAAAAGAAAAGAAAACAGATTAAGAGCTTTTTTCCCCTCTAGTCCTTCACTCATTGATAGAATGTTTCTCCTCCTCGTTTAATATTTCAGGTGATTTTCATTGGAGAACTCCCAAAGGCACCCATTGAGATTTGCATCCTGATTTATTTGTCATATATCCTTTATATCTCTAAATTCTTTATACATCTCCAGTGGCACCATGCATCTTTCATGAGTTCCTCTGCCGTGTTCGCGGTCGGATCCAAACACATTTTACACATCCGGGCGCTGCTGTACTTCACTTATTTCACCTTGCGTGTGTGGGATGGATGAAAAATGTATTGGGAGTTGTTAATTTCTCTTTTCACAGCTCAGGAATCATGCAGGTCAAATTCCATTTTACATCTCTGCTGTCTTAAACAAAGCACTGCAAGACAGTGGTAAATGCAGTTAGAACGTTATCAACCTCTCATAGAGAGAGAGAGAGAGAGAGAGAGAGAGAGAGAAATGACAAATAAATCACTACCGGTATTGAGGAAGCTACTGTGAAATGGTACAACTTGGAATTTAAAATAGTTCAAGTACAGTCAAGCTACACTTTTGAAAACGTTAGATACAATGAAAGCTCTTAAAAGATTATTATAATAAAAACCAGTGCCACTTGCAGCTGTATGGCTGTACATTAGTGCTTTGGCTGACCTGAGAAATGTTTTCTCTGTGCATATTACATTGCCACTGTTTTTTTTTTTTTTTTTTTTTTTTAGTTTTTTAGGCATAACTTTGAGAAAATTGTGTCATCAACTGTGTCATGCGAACAAGCAACCATTTACAAAAGTGCTTCTCTCAAAGATTTTTTAACATATACTGAATATTTGCTTTTTTTTTTATACATTCAGACAAAACTGTAAGACATAGAAACTTAAAAACTTTGAGGGATGGTGGTACCCGCGCCATCTACAATTCAAACCAAGTTTTGTCCAAATCGGCCTGACGGAGGTGCTGCAGTGATCAAAAGAACATTATTTCTCATCGGCTGGCGAAATTTGCGGCTATTTTGGATTTTTTGAAAAAAAAACTAAAAAACTGGATCTTTTGCAAACTAGTCCTAGGTTAGAGTGAATATTAATAATTATAAAAAAAGAAAAAAAAAAGAAAAGAAAAAATAATTTTTACATCACTGTTGCAAAGCGAGACCACTTTTACTACTTTAACACCTCAACCTATGGTCACATGACAAAATCTATTGCTGTCAATCAAACTGTTCATTTAAACAGACTCACAGTTTTTGCTAATTTTATGTGTCCTTCATATCTCCAAAGAGTTCCATTGAACTCTATTGGTAACAACAGAACTTAGTTGCTTTTTGGAAACACACTCCTGGCTGATGTGTGCGCGCGCTCTTCTGGAAGAAGTAACCATTAAAAGGAATCCCAAAACTTTATTTTTTTACCGTAAGAGCGGGTGTGGCCATCGATAAATTTAATGTGTCTGGCTTTGGGTCTCATCTGTGTCCAACTATTTGCTGCTTGATATTGAAAACGGGTGTGTCTTACCATATTATTTTAATGTATTATCTTAATTAAGAACACAATGGTTTGTAGTGCAAACAGTTTTACCATTTACTGAACTTTGTTATTTTTCTCCTTATTTCCTTACGGCAGCTTATGAACCGGAAGTCTCCAACCCAGGCTCATGAAAATACATGCCTCTATATACATTTCTGCAACACCATAATTACGTACCTTACTGCACGTTTCGCGGCAGTTTCTAAGTGAGATGTCCAGAGTGTGGGACTAAAGCACACGGTCAGTACGTGACCGTGGCAAGTTTTTATTACGTTGGTAAAGGCGCGTATTTCTGCGTTTTTATTACGCTGTTTGAGGTACGTACTGTATTGCGGCTGTTCAGAATTTAAATATCCAGGGAGTGTCGCTAAAGGTTTATGCTCTGTTGTGTTGGAAATTTCCCCTACACCAAACCAAACTCTAAACCTAACCGATAGTGTTAACAAATGCAAAAGTGATATAAAAACACAGTTGTTAATGCAGCCATGTTATTTTAACTTCCTTATGCATATATACGCTGTTTTGTCGAACTGTATATTCATGGGGTTCATATCAGAGCTCTTCACCTCTCAGTTGCAACGCTGTATTGCATGAGCTACTGAGCAAACCTACCAAACTCATGCAGGACGTTCAAATTTTTTGAAGCCATAGTATAATATTCTGCAAGTAATTGTGTGAAAATCATGCTTTATTAATCAAAACCCTGTGTGTAAATCATACTTTGTATGAAAAGGAAAAAAAGCTGTCTAAGTTTTACTGCCTCTAGTGTTCATTTCAACTGGAAACTGCAGTGATTCGTATATACACTCTTAAAAATAAAGTTGCTTCACGATGCCATAGAAGAACCTTTTTGTGTGTAAACGGTTCCATAAAGAACCATTAACATCTGAAGAACCTTTCTGTTTCACAAAAGGTTCTTTGTGGTGAAAGAAGGTTCTTCAGATAATAAAAAGGTAAAAAAGAGATGGTTCTTTAAAGAACATTTGACTGAATATTTCTTTGTGGAACCAAAAATGGTTCTTCTATGGCATCGCTGCGAAGAACCTTTTAAAGCACCTTTATTTTTAAGAGTGTACAGGTATGTTTTACCAGCCTATGTTGGAAGTCTCACACATTAACAGAAAACAGCTTACTTCCACATAAAAAATAAGGTGGATACAAACACTGAAGGAGTGTTTTTGCGCAGAAAAATTGAGGGTTTTTGAATGAATACCTTCAATTAGGATGACAGCATCAAACTGGAAAAGCTGCGCTACACTATTTTGAAAACTGCTAAGTTACTGTAATAAAGGATAGCAATGTTGCTACTATTTATTTAGTTGCTCTGTCACAAGTTTTAGGCCTTCGAGTTCAAATAGAGGAAATTGTTGCGTATGAAATGGGTCATCGGGAAAAAAGCATCAACAAATAAGAATCAAGCAAAAGGGGAAGTAAAATGTTTTCAATTCCCGCACTTACTTTACTCAAAAAGACTTTTCTTCCAGTTAAATTTGGAATTGTGACAGACAATGAAAAGAAATCCTTTCGGATAAGGTTGTTACATGGTGAACGCTACAATGCTTTGAACTTACGTCACACAGAATTAACCCACAGACGGAGGGTGTGAGGGATTGAGATAAACATGTTTGTAATGGTATATAATAATATCCACTTTGGCCGGGGCTTTTTTCTCTTCCCCACTGTTTATTTCCATGCACGTACGGCAGGAAGTTCTCCTTAGCAAGCGGCGATTATTTCGGCTCCCCCCTCCTTCCGTCTTTTCTCTTTGTTGTCATGCCGTCAGTACTTAAAACGTTCCAGTGATTTTAATTTCACTGACATAGGCACAAGCTAAGGCGGTACATATGTGCCGCAATGTGCGCGAGACGTAGCTTTTCTTCAGATTTGATCACGGACTCGCGGAAACAGATTGCGATGCCGGAATGTGCCATTGAGCCTTACAAAGCCCATCTGTTTGGGCGACCCAGTGGAAAGACGAACATAGCGGGCAGCAGGCAGAATGATGGAGTACCCATTAAAGATAAGGGAGGCTGGGGTGGCCCACCTCACCAGACTGTTGTTTGGGACACGAAATGGGCCTGCAATTCCTCTCCCCCCTCCGTCACCTTCTCAGTTTCAACATGGCAGCAGTTTCTGAGGGACTGACATACTTTCACATACGCTGATATTCGTTTTCTCTCTCTCTCGTTGGATTACCTATTGAGGTTTGTGACGGGGCGAGTCGCATCACAGCTTTAAATAAGCATGTGTGTGTCGGTGCATGCGTTTCGCTGGAATTTTACCCCTCTCACACGTTGTATTCGGGTGGTGTGTCATCCTGATGCTAATTCCACCTCTTCTCCAGTAAGGCGTGGGGTTTTGCGGTTCAATGACAACTCGATAACTAGAGCCGCTTGAGGTGTCTCCGCTACATTTCCCATTTGCCGTCTAATTCACACATCAGAAACATGTACTCACAAAAGTGCAGCCGAAACAGGGTAAAGACACCACCGACGAGGATTCGGTAATGTTGTCCGGCGGGAAACGGACATAGAGAGACCATATCATGTGCATGCTTTGTGCGATGGGTCGGGTCACTGGAAATGTACACTAGACTGATTCTCCTGTAGGATATGGCGCAGAGAAAGAAAGACAGCCAGAGCAAGGCAACAACAGTCGTGCCACGGAGCGACGCAGCGGGCAGGAACAGGGTCTGACTGCAAAGCCGTGTTGGGTTATTTTTAATTCATGTGCTGCCACCTGGTTAATGGAGTTTTTGGATCTAGCCGGTCTTCCAGACTGAAACATGGCTTGTTTTAGATGATCAGCTCTCAACCAAAAGCACTGAAATTATTTATGCTTCCTACTTTACAGGTCCTTCGTAATATAATATAATAATGTTAAAATAGGCAAATGTCAGAAAACATTAGAGGAAGGCAAGTATTTTTTTCATGCAATACAAAAATACTTTTATGCTCTTTTACAGTTTTTTTTTTTTTTTTTTCTGTTGTTCAAAGAGAACATCATTTCTCTTCCAAATATTGATTTCTGTTTAGAATATATATGATTTGACAATATTTAAAAAAAAAAAAAAAAAAAATAAAAATATATATATATATATATATATATATATATAATACTGTTTTTGCTAAGGCAGCTACTAATGTTTATACTTAGAGGTTGGTTCAGCTCTGCAATGCTGAGTGTTAAACTTTTGTATAGAAGAGCCATGATTTACTGTGTAAAATATGGTCAGAACTGCAAACATGTAAACATGACAAGTGGTTTCTTATTAGGAGAAAGCACTAAAATATCCAGATTTCCATTCTAACTCTGCCTGAATCTCACATCAAATCTGTCTTTCTTTTAGTTCTGCCATTGCATAAATTATTTTAGAATGATTTTATTTTATTTTTTTATTTTATTTTATAAAATAACCTTGGGGTTAAAAAAATATATTGTATATTATATATAAAAGATGAAATCATGGCAAAAAGTCAAAACTGAGATATTAATATGACAAAACAAGTCAATATTTTAAAATACTAAGTCATAATTAAGATTAAAAATAAAAATGATTAAAAATCATAATTATAAGATAAAATGTAAAAATTACGGCATAAAACCAGTTGTGGCATAAGTCAAAATTGAGGTAAAGTAATTATTCTGACAAAAGGTCAGTTTTGTGAGATACTAAGTCATAATTAAGATAAAAGAAATCAAAATGATTAAAAAGCATAATTATGAGATAAAATGTCAAAATTACAGCATAAAACTAATTACGACATAAAAGATGAAATTATGACAAAAAGTCAAAACTGAGATAAAGTCATTATTTTTATAAAAAGTCAACATTATGAGAAACTAAGTCATAATTGCGATAAAAAAATCTAATAAAAAATATAATTATGAGATGCAAGGTCAAAATTATGGCATAAAACCAATTATGACATAAAAAATTAAATAAATACTACTACTACTAATAAACACTACTACTACTACTAATTATTATTATTATTATTTATTGATTTCCCCCCAACCTCATAAGTGGATTGTATATTGTAGGTTGTGCAACTGATTTTTCACCATTTTTCACCTTTTAGCTTTTGCAATTCACTTAAATTTGGTGACAATTAAATTATTAAAAGTGCAAATAAATTATGTAGATTCTCCACTAATATAAGCCAGTAGATACTGCATATATAAGAATTAGACAAGAAATAGTGGTTTGTTAAGGAGATACTATTACTTTTCTAAGATATCAGATTTTTTGCCTGCATGGCAGAGCATAAAAATGGTGAAACAATATACATTGAAACATTTACAGTAAAGAAGACAACTGAGCCTGAAAGAAACATAAGGATGTCCTTTTTTGAGCCAGTAAGCAACCAAACGTCCAATTAAATGCTGCTGTTAATTACTGTACCGTGCTGTTAATTACTGTACGTTTTTGTCTGTATTTATTATAAACATCCTAATTTTTGTGCGAGCCTTCTGAGTTTCAGAAAATGTAAGAATGTAGTTTTTATTCATACACTTCCAGCCACAAATCATAGTTTTTCCTTTATTAAGGATTTTATGTGCTCTGGGATTATATGACCTGGCAAAGAAAGCTTGAATCATTTTATTAGACAAAATGGAGTGTATATTGCCTCTTTTTTTTCTTCATGGGAAATGGTTCTCACATGTAATACTCCAGATATGTAAAAAAGCCTAAATCCAGGAACAAAGAGCATCCTAGGTAAAAGAGTTTCTAATTGCAGCAAAGCCAATTACTGCGATATTCCCTGTCTCACTGGCGTGTGCACATGGGGACATGCTCCGCGAGCAGTTTGCTTGTAGAATTAATCACTTTGATGCCAGTTTGAGTGATCCTATCAAATTAAGCTTTGGGTCAAGCATATTAAACAAAAGAGCGCGGATCTATCTTTAATATATCTACAGTGTGGTCCGCATCAAATTGAAATAAATCAAACATCACGTTAATAGGTGCTGTCCGACATCACTCGGCGGCTCGCGGATGACTCGCCGAGCTGCGATCAGAGATGCCAGGGAATCTAATCATCGCCTGCAAATTAAAAAGATTTTAATAGCGATAGCGCACACAGGCGCACCGCTCACTGTCCCGGAGTCGCTCTCCTCTGACAGCGACCGGTTACACCGCATTACTCGTGGATGAATGGAAGCGTTTTCGGGGGCGCGAATCGATAGACTTAACCAAGACGTGCGCTTATCTTGATCAAGGCTGAAAATGAGAACAATATCTGAGGCCCGCGAGATAAAGTTATCCATCCGCGCGATTTAAAAGCAATCTCTGTTTGATCAGAGTCCAGCTTGCGTCTGCCTCTAATGAGAAACTTTGATGCTGTAAAATTTATGTTTGTTCTTACGCCCAAAACTCTAAGTAGTGCTTTCACAAGCGGCTTTTGAAGGAAAGCGGCCTTGTTCTTTTTCGAGAAGTACACATGTAGATGTAACACAAGTCTGCGTCTAATGAGAAAAACTTTGATGCCGCCTGTTCCTTTGGCCAAAACTGTAAGCAGAGAGATTTTCGAGCCCCGTTCTCCTCGAGAAACAGTCACGTGTAGATGCACGCTCAGATCTTCAGACAGCAAAAGCCTTTTTAACAAGCACTTGTCATCAGATTTGTTTGTTGAAGGGTATAAAAGCGGGTATTAAGCACCCACGCACGTTTCTGGAATCCTCCTTGTCTGATGATCAGATTGAAGTATTGTTTATTCAAATGGGGAAAAGTGAGCTTTCAACTTTCTCAGTCATATGGAAGACAGGTTTAGTGCTACAATAAAATGAGAATCAACAAAGTTGATATGGGTATTTACCAATAAAAGCCCCAGTTTTAGTGCTGAAAAGATGTAAGAGGATTATGGTAGTTTAGGCTTCGCACTGACCGGGTTCAGGGCCCTTGGCTTTGAATCTAATTGTCATTGTTCCTTCCTTGCTCGCTGAAAATCCTTCCGCTTGTTTCCTGAAGCAGGTCAGCGCTGGATGTGTTGAAAAGGTGACTGACTGCACAGATGGAGCTACACGTCTGACTTCCTCTGCAGTGGTGAGTGTTTGTGGGCACCAGAGCTCCAATTTACACCATTGGAGGGTTACTTTATAAATAAAACATCTTATTTATAAAACAGATACTTTAGATTAAATGCATTGCAGTTATTACTAGAAATACTGTATCTCACTCTTACATTACCAGCCAAAAGTGTGCAGTCTGTGACAGATTTTATTTTTTTATGTTTTAGAAGGAAATTCCCTACCAAGGCTAAATTAATTGAAACAAAAATACAGTAAAACAGTAATATTGTAAAATATGATACATATTTTTATGTATATATAATTTTTATCAATGTTGAAAACAGTTGTGGTGCTTAATTTGTGTAAATTGTGATTGACTACCATACTAAAGTTTACGTTAAGAAAAAAAAAAAATGTTGTGTCAACTTAAACTTATTTGTTACCCGGCTGCCTTAAAATTTTAAGTTCAGTCAACTCAAAAATGTTTAGTCAACTTGAAATGTTAAGTTGTACTTAGTGACAACTTAGATATTTGAGTTGATTCAACTTAAAGTTTTAAGGCAGCTGCGTAACAACCCCAGCTTTTAAGTTTACCAAACCAGATTTTCACTTAGTACAACTTAACATCTCAAGTTGACTAAACTTTTTTTGATTTGACAACTTAAAATTTTAAGGCTGCAGGGTAACAAATTAGTTTAAGTTCATTCAACAAATCATGTTTTATTTTTTGTTTTGTTTTGTTTTGTTTTTTTACAGCACGACTGGTAATGATAAGAACAATAATAAGAAATGAGCAGCAAATCAACATATTATAATGATTTCTGAAGGATCATTTCACTCTGACTCTGGAGTAATGATGTTGGAAAATCAGCTTTGCACCACAGGAATAAACAACATTTTAAAACATAATAAAATAGAAAACAGCTCTTAAAAATATCTCCCAGTATTACTGAATTTACTGCATCTTGATAATAGACTTCATTATTATTTTTCCAAACCGTTGACCAATGGTGGACCACTAAAAACATTTGAAGGAGAGTTTATCCAGAAAAAGCTTTGCTTTGGGGTTCAGACAGAATGAAAAAAAAAAAAATCGAAAAGATAACAGACATGCAAACAACATGGATCTTAGTGGTCTGTCAGCCAGTTACACAACCAGTTTCATTCACGTTAAATATCTTTGCTCAATTTCAAAATGTACTATATTTTGTTTTATTCAACATTAGAATGTCTAATTCCATTCATAAGCCACATAAGCTATAAGATACAGGCCTGTGGTTCATACTGTTGTGTTTTGTTTCGGCCAAGATGGCTGCAGCTCCCGCTGGTCTCGGCAGCAGAGGTAGTAGAGAAGGGGGAGGCGGGGGAATGGTGGAGGGGGAGATGGCAGATTTTTCACCTGGAGGCAAATGCATGGAGAGGAAGCTGTGGGCTTCATCAGGGAGCTGCTCGGCTCAGCTCAGCACAGTTCCAGGAAGCACATCTCCTCCGTTATTCATTATTCATTATTCATCCAGCCTCACAATTAGTTCTCATAATGCTCATGCTACAGGAAACCCTGATATTCCTTCTCTCTATAAAATCATATGTTTTTTTTTTTTTTTTCTATATTTGCTTATTTCTATCTACTCCTGACTAAATGCTTACATGTAGCATTACTTTGGGTTTACTTTTTGTTAGTTTAAGGAATCGTTTACTCTGAAATTTAAATGTTGTCATTATTAAGTCTTTTATTCTTCCATGAAACACAAAAAAAAATCTTTAACAAAAGCTTGAAAAAGAACAAAAAACATCACAGAAGTAGTATGTGATATTCCGTTTACCAGTTAAATGGCAGAATGTGTTTAAATGTGATATTTCCTCAATTCTGCTGTTATGTAAAAAGAGATCTGAGAACTAACATAATACAGAGGTAAGGTCACACTTTATTTTAAAGTCCCATTCTCGCTATTAACAAACCATTAACTACAACTTTTGCCTCAATAAACTACCAATTTGGTAGCTGTTAAGTTTAGGTATTGAGTAGGATTATGCAATATTTGATTTCTAGAATAGAAACTTGTGCCATTGTTTATATGCATATTTACATGTTTACATGTGGTTTACATGTTTCATGGCATTTGGAATATTTCAGTATATATGATAATTGGATTATTAAAAACAAACAAACAAACAAACAAACAAAAAAAACATCATACATAAATAGAATATGCCAGCTATCATATTCAGATTTTCCAGGAATATTCCAGGAACTGAAATTTACTTAATCCGTTTATGGCATCTGGATTAACATATTTACATTAAACAAACATAATCGGAATATGAACATATTCAATTTTTTCTTGAGCATGTAAGCACTGTCACTGGCCCAGACACTCAACATACGGTATGTATTTTCATGCAAGTCATTTTACAGTATGTTGCTTTCCTCTTTCTTGAAGCTACACACATACACACAGCCACACACTCTTCCAGTCTCTGTTGATCTCTTTTATTTGACTCCAGACTTTTTCATTCTCCAGTGGTGAAGTAATTCCCTATTTTCTTTAGTGTTTATAAAATTGCTTGTAATCGCAATGGCTGATAAAATAGCTTGGGACATTTTCAGAAAATTTTGAGGAGAAATACACGGCCTCAAAATGGCATATTGCTTACAGAGCCATTAATTTCCTCATTAGTTTCCTCACAGCCAGGATAAAAGTACTTTTAGTAAGTGGAGACGGATGAGAAACAAACCTTCTTCCAGCTGCTATCGTATGTCACTTCTTTATGTGCGAATCCCAGCGTTATGACTGTGACATAATTAACTGCAAATTGGCGAGTTGTCATCTTCAAAGGGCCAGAACCCTTTACTCTGGTGTCTTTATTTCCCTGCCAGATGACTGCTGTATTCTCTACACTACACCCTTCCAGTGTTTTTTCCCCTTCAGGATCGATACTGTACTTTCTTTGAAAACTTATTCTGTCTTTAGAGTCTCTGGCTGCAGGCATTTTACAATATGTCGTGTTTTTTTTTAAGAGGAGGGAAGATCGCCTTTTTGCTCGTCTCACACTTCCTGATATTTGGTCTTATCAAAGCATCGTTTTATCTTAATAAACCTTAATTTGATGAAATAGCAATTTAGTTCCTGTATCTGCAATCTGCTTTGATATCCAGGATGTCTGGCAGCTAGAAAGATTTTATAGATAAAGTACATGCAAAATATCCTTTATTAAGAGGGTCATGCATTTTGATTAAATCAGAGCGAAAGGGAAAGCATGTCACTCATGTCAAAATCTGGGTCTGGTTAATCATAATATGAGTAATTTAATAAATGAGAGGTTCTTTGAATGACCAGTTGAGGCCAGATAATCCAACAAAACATTTATTCTACTAAAACCTAAAAATTATCAGAAAATGTCCAACTTCTAATATTTTCAGTTACTTATATTATCTTATATTCTACTTTTATAATAGTATTACAAATAAAACTATTCATAGAAAATGATACTGTACAACTGATTATAATTAATAAGAAGCAAAGGTGACATCTTTGCAGAATAACTAAATTTAGACACAATTCACTGAGTTTTATTAATATGTAGGAAAAACCTGCTGACATATAATCCATCCAAATGTGTGTGGTTTATTAAAAAAAAGGTCACTCCTGAAAAGATTCTAGTTAACAGTTGCCCAAAGGCTCATATAAGGAAACTACATGGATTAGCCACAACATTAAAACCACCTGCTTAATATCACGGAGGTGCCGCTCATACTGCTAGAACAGCTCTGACTGAGGCATGGGCTTCACAAGGCTTTTGAATGTGTCTTGTGGTTTCTTTGGACGTAAGCAGCAGATTCTTTGAGTCCTGCAAGTTTTTGAGACGGGGCCAATGGATCAAATGTGTTTGTCCAGCACATCCCATATGTCCCATACCTAATATTGCAAAATAAACTTGAAACGGAAAATGATATGGAGAGCAGCAGCTTTAGTTTCTGCCATAAAATCTGGACTGGTAAGACAGCATTGACATTTTTTAACCTTCATACTAAATTTACAATTTCAGACGGCAAAGTTTTAATCCTGTCTGGCTAGCACGCTTCAAACACACATCCCGTAATGTTTTAGAATTAGACAGAGAGTATAAAGTCTTTAGTGGAGGCCAAATTTGTTGTTTTCCTCAAACCATTCCTGAACAATTTTTGCAGTGTGAAAGGTTGCATTGTTCTGCTGAAAGAAGCAACATAGGCTCATTTGAAATACGTGCCTTTATATACATTTCTGCAAAACTGAAAAAACGTATGTATGTATGAATCACCACAGATTCCAGTTGAAATGAACACTAGAGGCAGTAAAACTTTGACAACTTTTATTCCTTTTTACACAAAGTTTGATTTACACACAGAGTTTGATTAGCTAATAAAGGCTAATTTTCACACAGTTACTTGCAGAATATTATATTATAGCTTCAAAATGATTTTAACAGCCTGCGTGATTTGAAGGATAATCCATGTCATCACATATATAGCTTCATATGCATGAGTTTTCTGATTCAGTAGGTTTTCACGGTAGTTTTCGCAAAACAGTGTTGCAGTTGAGTGCTAAAGAGCTCCGTTGATACTACGATTCAACAAGACTGCTCACAAAAGTTAAAGTTAAAATAGCACGGCTGCCTCAACAAATGCATTTTTATATCACTTTTGCATTTGCTAACACTATCGGGTAGGTTTAGGGTTGGGTTTGATGTAGGGGATATTTCCAATACGATAGAGCATTAACCTTTAGCAGCACTCCCTGGGTATTTGAATTCTGAACAACTGTCATACGTACCTCAAGCAGTGTAATAAAACCACAGCAATATGTGCCTGTACCAACATAATAAAAACATGCCACAGTCATGTATTGAACGTGTGTTTTAGCACCACTCTCTGAGCATTTCGCTTTGAAACTGCCGCGAAATGTAGAAATGTATAATGATGCCGAAATGTATACAGAGGCACGTATTTCCAATGAGCATGGGTTGGAAAGGAGCCACTGCCATCAGGGATCATGCCATGAATGGGTGTACGCGGTCTGCAACAATCTTTAGGTAGGTGGTACGTGTCAAAGTAGAATGCCAGGACCCAAGGCTTCCCAGCAGAGCATAACACTGCCTCTAAAGGCCTGCGTTCCTCTCATAGTACATCCTGTTGCCATCTCTTTCTCAGGTAAATGATGCACATGGCATTTGACCTAATCTAAAAGAAAATGTGATTCATCAGATCAGGCAACCATCTTCCATTGCTCCATGGTCCAGCTCTGTTCAGACTTGATGGGCTAGCCTTCGCTCACCACATGCAGCAGTGAGTCTTGGGTGCTTATGACCCTGACGCTGGTTCACTGATTGACCTTCCTTGTGCCACTTTTGGTAGGTAACCACTGTATACTAGACTTGCCGTTTTGTAGATGCTCTGACCCAGTGGTCTTAGCCATTGATCATTGACCTCTTTGACCATTGTCAAAGTTCCTGCTTTCAACACGTGAAATTCAAAAAACTGACTGTTCACCCCTTGTCAGGTACTACTCTAATGCATGCATGTGGTGCTGAAGATGCAGGAGCCGACATTCTAGCGTAAATCCTGGATGTGCTGCACCTTGTTTGCAAGCAGAGAAATGCATATACATTACATTAAAGACTGACAATAAAGAGAAGAAACTGTTAAATACGTTTGTTATTTTTGTTTTCTCTGTATGCAAAAAGTATTCTCGTGGGTTCATAAAATTAAGGTTGAACCACTGAAGTCACGTTGACTATTTTATCGATGTCCTTATTGCCTTTCTGGGCCTTAAACGTGGTAATTACGTTGCTGTCTATTCAGGGTCAGAAAGCTCTTGGATTTCATCAAAAATACTTTAACTTGTGTTCCAAAGATCAACAAAGATCTTACAGGTTTGGAACAACATGAGGGAGTAATTAATGATAGAATTTACATTTTTCGATGAACTATCCCTTTAAGAACAATTGCTGTAAACAAATTATGCACCAAATTGGTCACAAACACAAAGTTACTAAGAACCTAGTGTGATCTTCACATCTCCATTTGAATAAGACTTCACAAACGGCTAACGCAACCCTACCCCGAGTGAGCCCACGAGCTGCTCTGAGGCTCGATGCGAGTCTGGACAGAGGTGTGAGAGATAACAGTCAGGCTTGAGAACATGTTCGTCTGCTGATGGCTGATGGAGGCTGACGGTGCCAGCGTCCGTCAGCGTAAGTGAGCAGCCAGGAGCAAATGAGATTCATTGAAGTTAAACGCTCAGGTTTGGCTAGCCGGCCACACAGCACACTGGTGTCATGTCACATTATGACCTGAAAGTGACGAGAAGGGGGAGTGAATGTGGAGCACACGGACGGTGGAAATGTGTGAGGAGTGTGTGCTCTCTTAGTCATCTCAGAGAACATCCTTCCTGCCGGAACACTCGCTTGACTGCGCTATTAGGACTTATTTACATTTATTGGCTATTAGTCTCATGCGTCCTCAGTCTCAGCCTCAGATGGCACACCCACAGTCTGTTAAATGATTTTTTGATGGAAACTGCACACAAAACTGGCAGGCGCTAGCCAAAAATCAGCAGTTCCAATCTGACTGGATGGCTTTACACAACTTCTGGTACTCAGCATGCACCAGTTTTGCTGGTGATGAGGTTGTGTTTAGAAGGTCCTGGGCTGCTGTGAGTGCTTTTTGAGGAAGAAAGTTGGCAGGTTATTTGTATCAAAGATACTCAACATTCATTTGGGTTCCACTTTATATTAGGTGGCCTTACTATGTACTTACATAAAAAAATAAGTACCATGTACTTATTGTGTTCATACTGCAAAACACTTTTAATGCCTTTGATTTGGGATACAGGTAAAGTTAGGGACAGGTTTTGGTGGTATGGGTAGGTTTAAGGGTGGGTTAAGGCATAAGGGATGGGTCAACAGTGTAATTATACATGTAAAATATGTATGTACACAATAAGTGCATTATATCAAATTATTAATTTAAATGTAAGAACATAGTGGTTAAGGCCACCTAATATAAAGTGGAACTTTTTTTTGTCTCTGAAATGATTCATATGTAAGGTACAACGGGTCTAAAGGCACACCCTAAGAAAACAATGTGCTTTTCATTGCGCCCAAAGTGTATGATTGCAGAAAAATATATATGTTTGTACTGAGCATATATGGAGCAACAGATTTTGTGTGAAAATAAATCATACAAGTTGTTCATTTTGTTTAAAAATCTTAAATAAATGTATGAGGTGGCAAGGGGTAAAAAGCACATATACTTTAGCTAAAATAATGTTTTTTTTTCGTCTAAAATAATACTTGTTTAATACTTGTTCCAAACGATCACTTTAGCAAAGTTTGTACTATTTTCTGTTTATTTTGATAAATAAAATAATTATTTTTTTATTCAATAAATATACTGTCATTAAAATATGTTAATATAAAACATATTTTAAAATACAGAAACAAAATCATTTTAAAATGTAAAGATTTTAAAAGCATGGAAGGAGATCGCATAGTAACTGAATATAGATTTACAGCAGTAACAACAAATTATATTTTATTATATGATATGATTAATATCATGTTTTTAAATATGATGGTTTTATTCTAAACATGGTGATTATCTCTAAGATGGACACCCAACATAATATATGATATTTACCATTTGATTCTAACAATGTCATGTCAACAAATGGAAAAGTCAATCTTCTATTAATTATCATGTTAATTATTGTGCATTTTAGCCCCAACAGCAGGGGTGCTTTTTACCCCTAATACCATACTTTTACATATCCTTTCGTTATTTAAAAAAAACACTGCTTTAATTATCTTAAACAAAACTGAAAATCATTAAAATGACCTTTGTCTCATGATATATTAAAAAATTAGTATTAGTGTATAATATTAGTGTATAATAATGTATGTTATTTACAATTTTTACATTTAAATTAATTATACATTTCCATTACTCATGGCGTAAAATTCTCATCCTAACGTCAAAATGTTTTAAAACATTCAAAAACATTTTCTTTTCTGTCTGCATAATTGAATAAGCAGCAAAGTGGAACAGACTATATGCTGATAGTCAAATAGAGCATGATTAAATATTTATATATAATTCTAAATGTCTCAAAGTTATTCTCGAAAATTGTATGCCTTTGCAACTAGTTCTTCCTTGTATACAACTTCGTAATGACTTTGAATCCTGTGCACACGCACTGTGATTACAGAAATTCTCCAACCAGTCAGACTGGAGTTTATAATATTATGCATCAGACAATCTGTTTCAGAAACTTGACTGTAGATAACATTACTTTTTTGTTGCATCAGCTAAAAGTTTCAAAGAAAGTTCTGCAAATTTTGCATACAATATGTCAGGCGGTCTGAAGTTGATACTGACAACTGAAAGGCATATGAATACTCAAATTAGCAAACAATTAAAGTCGCTGGATGACATGTGTTAATGTCTCCCAGAAGTTGCATTAAATAAATGTCCATCTTTACAAATCTCCTGCTGTAGAATTCCGTTCCATTCAACAAAGGGACGTCAAACTCTGTCTTTTATTCCTTCCGTATTGACTTGTCGCTTTTGGACATTGGGCCTTCAGAAACTCTTGATTTAAAACAAAGAAAGCTCACTATTGTCCCTCACAGGAAAATCAGTCAGAGGCTGAGAAAACAAAACAAAAAGCTCTTCTAAATGAGACAAACCTTACGAAGATAAAACGACAATCAGAGCTCAGTCGATTCATGCCAGCTAAAACAAAGGAGGCCTTTATTGGCCTCTGTTGAATACTGGTGCTTTGATTGTGCAGAAACACAGCTGTGCGTCTTTATAGAGACAAACTGATTGTCTGTCTATACCTTGACTGTGCTGTGCAGGATAAAGCCCCATTATCCACAGTCACCTTCATCTGTGTCAGACTTATAATGGAGATTTTATAAAGCTGGCACTTTAAACAAATGTTTTGGGGAGGATGTCACACAGCCAATACAATGGCGTCACGAGGCAGCACTGTGAATAATACTTACCTAACAGCAGATGTACAGCTTAATTGTAATGGTAGAGTTGATTTTTCATTCATTTTAGCCTTTGTCTGTCTTCTGCTATTGTAGCTTCAAGGACTTCTAATTCTCAGAAGTCAAAAACCAAGTGTTTTATACTACAATAAGTCTAACTGGGATCATCAAAAAATGCAAATTTTATGTGAACAGCATCAGTTATGGTTCAGTTTCATGATTTAAGCCAAATTCAACCCAGGCTCATTGGAAAAACGTGCCTGTGGCGCCATTTCTGCAAAATGATATTATGTTGCTTCTTGCATGTTTCACAACGTGACCTACCCATGCTCACTGGAAATACGTGCCTTTTTTTCTGCAAAACAGCATACCTATACATACAAATCACTGAAGTTTCCAGTTGAAAATGAACACTACAGAGGCAGTAAAACTTCAAAAACTTTGATTCCTTTACACACAAATGATGATTTACAGGTCCAGAGTTTCAATAAAAAAAAACAATTTTCACACAATTCCTTGGACAATATTATGCAATGACTTCAAAACAATTTGAACATGCTGTGACATTTGAAACCTGAAACTTTTGAATGTTACATCATGTCTACACTGGACGCAAGTGGCGCGGCGCGATGAGACAAAAAACAGTAGAACCCACTGTAATCAATGATGCTGTCTACATTGGATGTGGCGCGACGCAAAAAATTCCCGACAGTAAACTGCTGCCGCGTTCTATTTATGACGTGCTCACACAAAGTTCAAATGATTTGCAACAGTCGCTTTGTCGCGTCCAGTGTAGACAGACTTTAGCTGTTGCGGCTCGACGCAACGTGACAACTGTCGCGTCCAGTGTAGACACGGTGTTAACTTTGCATATACAGCTTCATATATATGGGTTTTAAACAGTATGTGGCTTGTGTGATACGGTGTTGCACAACAAAAATGCTCAAACCTGCGAAGAAGGAACGTTGCATCAGCAAATGCATTTTTATATCACTTTTGCATTCAGTAACTCTATTGGATACATTTAAGGTTGGGTTTGATGTGGGGTATTTCCAACACAATAGATTTCTCATCAGAGATTTGAATTCTGAACCGCCGTAATACCTGAAGCAACACAATACTACGTGCATATACCAAAGTAATAAAAATGTGTCAAGGTCATGTATTGAACATGCGTCCTACCACCATTCACTGGACATTTCACTTTGAAACTGTCATGAAATGTGCAAAAACGTTACACATTTTCAATTAGCCTTGGTTGACAATAACCAGCATGTTTAGTTTATCCAAACAGATGAACATGAATCCAGTTGACGTGAATGTTTTACTACTTTGGTTTGTTGTATGTATGGCAACTTGGAAATGTCAGATGAGATGTGGTTAAAGGTTAAAACTCTATTGTATTTAAAGGTGACCTATTATGCTCCTTTTTGCAAGATGGAAAATAAGTCTCTTATGTCCCCAGAGTGTGTATGTGATGTTTTAGCTCAAAATACGACAGATTTTTTTTTTTATAGCTTGTTAAATTTGTCACTTTTAGGGTATGAGCCAAAACATGCCGTTTTTGTGTTTGCCCCTTTAAATGCAAATGAGCTCGTGCTCCCGGCCCCCTTTTCAGAAGAGGGTGGAGCTTTAAGAGCTCATGTTCCAGCATACCAGCAGAAACAAAACAGGACTCATGCACTGAAAATGAAAATGGTAGCTTTAGCAACATTAGCCTTACAGATTGCGTTGATACTTTGTTTGGAGCTGACGTTCACGCATGGAGCGTTTGTATTGATCCCACTTTCAGAATCAACCTTGTGAAAATCCAGCATTGAACTGGCCCTCGCTTGTGAGGCAGTCCACCATAAAATGATGACAAGCATATAGGATTTTACAGATTGTTTTCAGGACATTTCCATCAAAAAATTAATTTAACCATAGTGTCCTCAGCGGCTTAGATGGAGGGAGTCTATGGAGACTTCTATTTTTGTTGGTGCATCCCAAAACACAACACTTATAATGCTTCTTTGATGCGAGAAAACAGTAATGGCAGACTGCTGCTTCTCACTCAGAACTGTCTATGCTAATAGGGCAGAGATCATCACAAATAGGTGAGATTTCTCCTTACAATGATGCCATCGTAGGAAGAAATCTGGAATCTAGTGTTCACAGAGACTGTTTATGATTTATTGGTATTAAAAAAAAATGAGTTTGTGGGTTTTTACCATTATAGACTGGTTGTTTTTACACACTGTGGTCACACAACTGTGTTCAAACACCTTATGAAAGTGATTTTTGCATAATAGGTCTCACTTACACTGAACTTAGTACTATTTTAGCTTGCTTTTATAAGTATTTGAGCTCTTGTATCATGATTTGCTTTTCACAGAATTTGTACCCAAGCATTTTGCAATGCAAGTGCAGTGCTGTACCAGGTGAGCCACAGAGCAAGTTTACTATGCTTGAAAAGGCATATATATGGAGAAGGTTATGTGTGCAAAAGTCAAATGTATTAGTTTACATATAAAAGCAAGTCAAAATGTTTTGAGGTCGTAACAAAATTGCATGAAAACTGCAAACTGCAGTGAATTTTATATATGGGTATGTTTTTGGAGTTTTGCATTCTGGCCATTTTTACCTACAAGCAGCAGTCCAGCAGTTTTGTCTTCTGCATCAGCCCACCCTGCTGGTGTGTGCATATGCGTGTATGAAACTCGCCCAGTTTCCCGCGCTAACACAGATGCACCAACATCTGTGCGCCGCGGCTCCCATGTGCGGCCCGTTCTCTCCTATCTCAGCACGGCCCTCTGACTGGCAGAGTGGATGGAGAGAACAATCTGGAACTTCTGTTGCATCACACATCCTCTGGGATCTGGACTTATCAATTATAAATGTGCTGAGATGACACTCTCCTTCTCTTTTTCCTTTTACCTTTTTCTCTCATTTCCCATTTTAAGTGTTTCATATAGCCTAAACACTAGTAGGAAACTCACTGTACATTCCCAGAAAGTTACTCTGAAATCTTATAATTTAAATAAAACCACTCTTTTGATTAAGCAGCTTCGTTGTAAACTAAAAACAAGCTAGCTACAGTTAAACTAATTGCCATGCAAAGTTTTTTGAGGATAGTTTACGATAACGTTTGAATGTAAAGCTACATACGCTGTAGTATCTTGCTACTGGAAGAGTTACGTTATTCTGAAAACAGCTGAGAAGCTTGAATCATTGCTGACTGGTGGGTTCAAGGTCATGAAGTTTACTTTAGTGTGGTAGATAGCTGCAAGTGAGCCTGTAGTTAGTGAACAGCTAAGGGCTAATGACTAGTCTGACAGGGGTGATTATTATCAGCTATCTAACTTTAGGCCACAGTGCAGGCCAAATGAGCGCCTGCGTGTTAGCCAAGGCATGTTAATAAGGTGCCAAACCGATAATGACTTTATGATTGGATAATTAGACAAATGTGTGTAATTGCTTTCTCTCCTGGCTTTCTAACTGCAGGAAGACTCCCCACTGACTCGGCAAGGTTGTTTATATGCTGCCGTGTGCAAACGTCACCTCCACAGACCGGCTGTGTAAATCTTTAAAGTTTAACGTTTAACAATGAGACTTTCTCTTACAGACCGCCGTACAATTCTGTGGCTAGTGGTGCAGAAATTACACACTTCAGCTTTGAAATGTGCACTCAGTAATTTCCCTTGGCCTTGAGTTCTTTTTTAAGATTACATATTTTTAAGGATAAACCTTTTCATTAAATGTTATTTTATTGAGGTAACTGATTAAATGTCACATTTCCATTACAACTTATGTCCCTGACATGTAAAAGTTAGCCATGAACTAAATTGTTTGCTGAAAGTTTGGTGTCAATAAGAGTTTTTTTTTTTTTTTTTTTGTTTTTTGTTTTAGTTTTTTTATTATTATTATTATTTTATTTTATTTATATTTTTATTCATCACAGAAGCATTAAATTGCTTAAACATGACATTAAAGACATCATAATGTTACAAAAAAAAGTTTCAAATCATTGAAAAATACTATTTCAAATAATTGCTGAATATTCTATTTATCAAAGAACGTATCACAGTTTCCACAAAAAATTAATTGGCATGACTGTTTTCTGTATGGATAATAAAATAAAAATTTTCTTAACAATAACTAATAAATTAAATATTTTTGAAGGATCATGTGACAAAAACTGGAGTAAATTCAGCTGCTGAAAATTCAACTTTGCCATCACAAAAATACATTTTAAAATATTAAAATAGAAAACACTTCATTTGAATTTGAACTGTAATAATATTTTGCAATATTATTATTTATTTATTTATTTATTTTGTATTTTTTAATCAAATAAGTGCAGTTTTGGTGAGTGTCAGAGACTTATACAAAAAAAAAAAAAAAATGGTACACAGTTATTCGGTAAACAGGTGACTATATAGTTATTGCATATTTTAACACAGTTGGAATGCTGTATTTGCTCAGTATATCCAGATGGGAATTCTCTGTTTTACAAAATATAATATTATTTAATATCTTCTACCTGATACAGAATGTGATTTCAAGCCATTCAGATAAAATATGTATGCTAGTTTTATATATTATTTATTTTATCCCATAGTAAAGCTCTGAATTCTTTGAAAAACATTCGTATAAAAAGACACTGTAATTGAATAAATGCCTGCTAATTTTCTCTCTCACGCTTCATCAACAGTGTTCAGGCTGACAAGTCAATAAGCTCCAATCATTATGTACCAATTACAGAAACTGACAAAACAGTCGGAATACTGACGTATACTGAGACTGTTGAATAACAATTTAACAGAGCAATTAAGGCGTCAATTCCAAAGACAATTATGTTAAACTAATAATTAACAAAATGATTAATTCACAGTAAGATCAAAAAAGAAATTAATGTAACAATTTCTTCCCCTCTGAAATGTGAAGAGCTTTGGTTTTGGAGGGGGTATTTCCCTGACTTTCCGCAGCCATGCCCGCTGCTTTAAAAGATGCTTTTTAATCCTTTGGAAAATTACTCTCCAGCTAACGAGTTCTCCTCAACCAACTCCAGACATCATTAAGGACTGGCTTTTGCCCAAGGCTGCGCATGAACCCCTTTTTCAGACTGTACACTTTATCCATAATTCAGCTCTCTTTCTTCAATTATTCAAGCAAATAGTGCAGGAAAATAATGGAGTTCACTGGATCTTACACATAAAACAATTTTAATGTTAGTTTGAATTTTTGAGGCTCTGAATTTGTGCATGTGCACGGGTGCGTACAAGCGAGAGAGAGGGTTAGTAGCACACTACTTCCCTGCCCTGAACCCACCGGCCTGCCAGTGCCCATAAACACATTATCAAAGAGCCAGCGCGGTAAATATATGACCAGCGAAGCTGTGCGTCTGCGCATGTTCGACCCGGTGTCTAGCCGTAATCGCTTGAGGTTTCTCCACAGAATGCGAATTCCATCCATGCGAATATTCTGTGTGCATTAAACCTTTACAAAAGTTAAAATGTTAAATGTGCATCTGCACGGCATGTCAAAAACCATGATGATAATATCAAGAAGTCGCTCTAAATTTGTAGTCTAAATTGTTTTTTGAAATGAAATGACATGATTATCCTCATTACTGACAGTTGTACAAACCACGGATTGCTTTGATGCTTCACGAGCCTGTATGAATTAAGGGGTTGGCCTCACTAAACTGCTGGCATCATTAAAGATGACCTCTGGGGTTTAAGCTTATGCGCGCACACTGCTGCTTTTGATTTGGCACTTTGATTCGGGCTCCTAATGTGTGAGAATCAAAAGAAAGGCAGTGATACGAATAAAACATGTTGGTTTAGACCCAGTATTTTCATAAATGGCTTGATTTCTAAGAAGTTCTGTTGGAAAATCTGCTTAATCCAGGGATTTATATGGCATCATTGTGCAACAGTTTGCAGCATCGCACAGAACTGCACAGATATTACTGCAATAGGCAATTGTCGACGTTAAAAAAAGTGTTCCAGTAACAATTTACTTTTTTTTCAAACAAGTAGTTGTACCTGTCACATTGTATTACGTATTTAACTTTATTGTTGAGTGAGCTGTAGTTTTATTAAATGTGCTTTTGTAACAAGTCCTGTGTGATATATCTAGCATTGAAAAGTCATTTTATTTGATCTGTTTGATCCCAAAGACACCAGTTCACCAGTTCAAAGCCCTGTGTAGTACTTTAGGTTTCGCTGCATATTCAGAAAATTCTGTTGTTCATCCTGAATTCTACTGTAATTTAAAGTTTATTCTAGTTGTTTAGTTTTATTGAGTGTATTTACACTTACTGTCAAAAGTTTGGAATAGTTAAGATATGAATGTTTCTGACATAAATGTCTTATGTTCATGCATTTATTTGATCAAAAATGCAGTAAAAAAAGGGAAATGGGAAATATATATTACAATTTAAAAGAACTGTTTTCTGTCTAAATATATTTTAAGATATAATTTATTCCTGATTTATTCCTGTGATGTAAAGCTGAATTTTCAGCATCATTACTCCAGTCTTCAGTGCCACATGATCCTTCAGAAATTATTCTGATATGCTGATTTGGTGGTCAGTTATTAGGGGTTCAAGTGCGTAGTTTTTTGCAAAACCTACTTTTGCAAACTAGTCCTAGCTTTTTCGCCCGGTCAGAACCAAACCAGTGCAGATTCTGGAGAGTAAATATCAATAAATAATAAAAAAAAAAAAAAAAAAAAAAAACTCACCGTGGAAAAGGGACACCAAAACATTCAAAGGGGGCAGGGCCACTTTTAGTAAAATGCCTATAACTCCTGAATGGAATGAGATATCTTTGCCAAACATGGCCTCAAGCTGAGGTCATGGGGAAAAAATCGTGGAGTGCTACAAGTGTCTATGGGACATTTGCATATCTCAAAAAACATGGCCACCATTGGCTGATGAAATTTGAGCACCTATAAGGTTAATCGAGGCCGATCGGTGGGCCTGTTTGACTCACAGCCCCAAAGTTCTGTGAGAAATTTGAAAGAAACGGGCCACTGGGGGGCGGTATCACATTTTTTGAGGGCGTAAACGATTGTACATTGCGCGGTTTTCCGCATATACACATGTTATTCATATCGTATGATAGACCTCACTGTCCGGACAACTTTGCCTCTAGAACTACTGCTGTCAATGGTTCAGAAGATGTGAAAAACCTACTTTTGCAAACTAGCCCTAGGTTTTTCGCTCAGTCTGGAAAAAAAAAAAAAAAAAAAAAAAAAAAAACGCCGCAGTGCAATTCTCTGGACTCTCTAGACCAATAATTATCAAAAAACATGTTAAAATGTACCCTTTGGGAAGCTATAAATGGGTTCTTTAGAAAAAGGGCTTGTCCAAATATACCCAAAAGCCTACAAAGCCTATATAAAAACTCAAAACTTCACGAAACCCACTGAGCACATGTGATAGGTGATTCTAAACAAGCATGCAAAGTTTCAGGGAGATCAGACCAAAGCTGGCACTATAAAAGACATAAATGTTATAAAAACATATTTCTATGATAAATCACCTGGATTTAACAAAAATGCTTTTTAATATTTGATTTAGGTGGTTACATGCTTGCTAAATTAATATATAATGTCTAATGTCTTTTTGCTTATGTGCTTAAATACATGTGCTAAAGCACATGAACCCTGGTAATTGCTGATTGCAGCAATTTATATTTATAAATTATTTTTGGTGCTCAATTTTTAATAATAGCTTTTCTGCTGTGATGAATAGAAAGTTAAAAAAAACTAAAAACATTTATTTGAAATATAAATCTTTTATAACATTATACTGTCACTTTTTATCAGTGCATCTTGATGTAATTATTATAAAAACAAAAATATCAAGGGGCAAAAAAAGTGGCAAAGTTTTTAACTTTGATAAGAAGAAGAAATGTACGCCAAACAAGCATATTATTATAATTTCTAAAGGATCATATGGCACTGACGACTGGAGTAATGATGCTGAAAATTCAGCTTTGCATCACAGGAATAAATTATATTTAAATAGAAAACACTTATTTCAAATTGTAATAATATTTTACAATATTTCTGTTTTTAATGTATTTTTCATTCAATATGAAGCCTTGGTTAGCACAAGAGACTTCTTAAAAAACATAAAAAAACTGGTCAAGTTTGTTCATTGTTTTTGCGATTTTTGCTTCAGTGTTGTTTACTGTTTGTTTTGATAGCTTAATGTAGCTTTTAAAGGATTACAGGATGTTTACTGTAGCTGAACTCTTTTAAATTCTGTCTAGCTCATAGCTTGACAGGCTACAGTAGTTTTCCTCCAACGCTGATTTACTGTCTTTCTGTTTTTGTACACTTGACTGACATAACTCCTGCTGGTTGCGAAAAGAAAGTAAGTGAGTTCTTTAAGCAGAAAAGTTTGTTAATTGGGATGCAATCCATATTTTTTTTGAACAGCGCCTCATGTTTTGAGACTGTCGCTGCGGCGGGCTGAACGTTTGAAAGCCCCTGTAGACGGCATGTGCAGTATTTCTCAGTAGGACAAAGACAGCTCATGTCTGGCTGAGGTAGCGTCTAACTAATGGCCATCTGTGTGCTACAATAATGAAAAATCTCAATCACGTATGGCCACGCTGGCTCGTTAGGGAGCAAAATAAAACAGACGATGGGCTCCGACGTGTGAGAGCCATCGCGCTAATTTCTCCCTAAAGGACACCTTTCAGATCTTCCAGACAGTGAGGCTTATTTCTTGGTTAAATTCCCTTTAATTTTATACGAGTCTCTTTCTGATGTAGTTAGTGGGTAATCTGGCATGACTCCTGAAGGTCTTGTTCTTGTTGCCTAGAGTTAAACAAAACAGAAACAGCCAAAACCCACTGTTTTGCCAACAATCTTTCGTTTAGGCTGAGTGAGGTCTCGACGTTCCTCACAAACCTGCTCCCATAATGGAGGTGTGAACGACTGGGAGGAAAATAAAAACATACCACAGGCGTGTACATTTTCAAACGTGGCACTCTAGATGGTTTGCCTTTTCATGCTCCGCTCAATATCGTAATGTCTGGCACATGATTCCAGCTGCAGAAGCTGTGTGTGTATGTAAGGTATTCATGGCGCTCTCACCCCGCGCGTCCCAGGGCATTGGGTGGGGAGTGTGGGAGTGAGACTGTCCTGAGATAAAGCCACGCAAGCCCCTGAACGGCATGACTAATTTGACACATATCTCCGCGTCTCTTCTCTCACTGTCTGCCACCATCAACACTTCCCTCCTTGCCAGCCTGCCGTGGAAATGATCCCAGCGCGGTCCGACGCGCCGCTTAGAGCCATCCGTGCTGCATTTCTCTTAATGGACGTGGAAATCTCGAGCAGCCTCGAGTTGCTTTTATTGTGGCAAAGGATCAGTCCTGGATTCGTTTAACCCCGCGTGAGAGATTGTTATGTGTTTGTAGGAAATTGGATGCATATGAGTGTCTCTCACTTTATGAGCGTCACGGTTTAGTTCCATTCGCTTTCTCTCTCACTCATACACGTCTTTCAAAACAAAAAAGATGTTGTGCCTAAAACTCCCATTATGGTCCCAACCGCTTGTTGGTTAAGCAAACCAGCATGGTTGCGATGAGTGGTGGGCCTGGTAAAGGCAAAATTTTATAGCATGGTACTGGCAATATTGTACAATGTCTAAATCAGGGGTGCCTAACCCTGTTCCTGGAGATCTAACATCCTGCAGAGTTCAGCTCCAACCCTGATCAAATACAAGTGAACCAACTAATTAGGATGTGAAGGAGCACTTGATAATTACAGACAGGTGTGTTTGATCAGGGTTGGAACTGAACTCTGCAGGACGGTAGATCACCAGGAACAGGGTTGGGCACCCCTGGTCTAAATTAATTATAATTCAGCATCAGCCAAAAAAAGCTTCACTTAGGTTGAAAAATAAATCTTGATCAAGTGTAACTAATATTATAAATCTAACAGTTCCAACTCTAAAATCTGATTGGAATAAGCCACATTCAAAGCCGATAAAATAGCACACATAACACACGTAATGCACACCACAATCATTGAAAAAAAAAAGAAGTTACTTTTCTTTTAATGATTCATGATTCATTACACTTCCATTAGCGATTCTTTTCTGATCTCATGACGAAAACGTACCTGTGGTTTTCCAACAGAAATTAACACTAGAGGAGGTAAAACAGGGAGCACTTGTAATCATCTTCATACAGTCATTATTACAGTTCCACGTGTTTCGCTTTCCGGATGTAACAAGCTTGCTTAGTAGTTCAGCCGGCATGGAATTGGACTCAGGATGCGGAGTCCTTAGGGACGAATCTTGTGAAAAACATGACTCACGATGAAAGGGCTGAAAGATGACAGATTGGAAAAACAAGCTAAAATGGCATGGTTGTGATTTCGTTTTTATGTCACATTCTCTTTTGTTCGTACTATCGGGTGGGTTTACACTGTAAAAAATGACCACGAATTTAACAGTGAAAATTTATGTTTGTTGCATTATTTCAGTTTCATGTGTGTTTAGTGTTTGTATGAATGACACTGTGCAACTATATATGTTAATATTTAAAAGCTGTTTGTGTAACGCCACGCCAGCAGAGGGAGCCCTCACCCACTGACTGACTGTTGCTGCTCCCTCTGCTGCTTCGTTTGTTACTTCCTGTTTGGTGGCCATAAAAGGAGGCCATTTTCAAACAGGAAGCTGTGAAGTATTGTTTTGCTCTTGTGGACTCTACCAAGCGTTTTTCCCTGTTTTCATTGCCCTGTTTTGTCTTTGCCACGGTTTTGTTTTATTATCATAGTTTTGCTTTTGTTTTTCCATAGTTCTGTCTAGTTTTTGCCATCGTTCCTTTCCTTGTTTATTTGTTACTTTTTGGACTGCTCTCCCTGGTTTTTGCCTTCGTCACTCTGTTTGTCTGGATACTGACCCTGCCTGTCTGACTACGATCTGTAAATAAAGCTTGCACTTGGATCTTACACGCTTCCTATAAGTCCTGCTTGTTACAGTTTGTGATGGGCTTTGGTTCATCATGTGACTTTCTCATCACCACCTGCTTTTGGTGGTTATCAGTGTATTACAAAAGTACAAAACAGATTTCAGTACTTCAATAGGTTGGTACATTAAAGGAGAAGTCCACTTCCAAAACAAAGATTCACATATAATGTACTCACCCCCTTGTCATCCAAGATGTTGATGTCTTTCTTTCTTCAGTCGTAAAGAAATTATGTTTTTTGAGGGAAACATTTCAGCATTTTTCTCCATATAATGGACTGATATGGTGCCCCGAGTTTGAACTTCCAAAATGCAGTTTAAATGCGGCTTCAAACGATCCCAGCTGAGGAAGAAAGGTCTTATCTAGCGAAATGATCAGTTATTTTCATTAAAAAATACAAATTTAAATACTTTTTGATCTCAAATGCTCGTCTTGTCTTGCTCTCCCTGAACTCTGTGTATTCTGTCTCAAGACAGTTAGGGTATGTCGAAAAACTCCAATCGTATTTTCTCCCTCAACTTAAAAAATCATTTCAAAATCATCCTACATTGCTGCAGAAGTACCGACCCAGTCTTTGCAACATGAGCATGCAAAGAAGATCAAACACCCTTAACAAAAAAGGTAAAACAGCGATATAGGACAATTTTGAAGCTGAGGGAGAACATGAGATGGGAGTGTCATGAACCGGAAAACAAACAAACAAAAAAAAAAACAGTCCAGGCAGAGTAAGACAAGACAAGCGTTTGACATTACAAAGTATATAAATTGTATTATTTTTATGAAAATAACCAATCGTTGCGCTAGATAAGACCCTTCTTTCTCAGCTGGGATCGTTTAAAACCGCATGTACAAGGACCCAATAATGTTCACTTCTGGTATTTTCATTTGTTATTTTCATTTTTTCAAGAATTGGAACAAGTTCACAATATCAGATTCTCACTACATGATTATCATTGACAAAAGTGCACTTACACACTGAAAAAATTATAGACATCACGATAATATCGTTATTGTGATGTCTGTAATTTTTTGAGTGTTTGAATGTAGGAAAGCAAAAAGCTAGTTTGTAGCCAAAACTGTACAAAAATTGCTTGACCCTGATCAGTTCTTTCTGCAGACTGTCTAAAGGTGTCGAAAATTGGTGTTATAGAAATTTCTGTGGAAATTTGCACGCAAAAAATGGTCAATTGTCTATAGTCATTAGTGTAGAGGTGTATAAGGCCAAGTGCAATCTGAAGTCCCTTTCAAACAAAGCAATGGTTTGTTAATACAGCAAATTCACATGACTGAACCATTGTGAAACCTGTGTGGGGTAATTTTTCATAAAATTACATGAAATTTCAGATTGCATGGATTCTATTTGAAATAGCTGGATTTCGCCTGTAATTAGTCATCAAACACTGCTAAATATTTTCTTTATGGAATCCAGAAAACTTCCACACTGGCAAGCTTTTTTTCAGATGTGGGTAGAGTGTCTCACTTTCTTCTGTCATCCCCTCTGATTTTGTGGTGCAGTGGTAGCTACATTGCACCATTTATTTATTTATTTTTTTCCTTTTTATGACGGCCAGCAACCACCGTTAAGTTGCAATACTGCCACCTACTATGTTGGATTGTCGACCAGTTATTGGCACTGAATTGTTTACGATATTATTGTAATGTTTAATTTTTTAAATATTACAGTTTTTTAAATATTACTAGTATATTGCAACATCTCTATTCAAAATAAGGGCAACACTTTACTTAAAGCCTTTATGTCTAATACATTATAAAGTTATTTATAATAATGTACTTTGTAATGCTTTGTCTTTTCATAAATAATTGTAACCAAAGTTAAAATGCATTTTAATGGTGATGGTTTGTTTAATTTATTGTGTATTTTAATGCATACATTCTGTGTAACAATAAATAGAGTTTTATAATGTATTAGCAGTTCACATAACACTGTATAGGTGCATTGCAAGGCAAATTTAATGCAAATCATTTTTAAATGCTTTTAAGTGTTACCAAAATAAGTATAACCAGTTCCCCAATGTTAAACACTCATGATATGAATTTTATATTGATGTGACAAAGTCCCATTGTTGCATCATGGCTAAATTCCACCTTTTATGTCTAACAACACAATATCTACCATCATACCGCACAATCCTAGTTGTGGCCTTCATTCATCTGTGAGTGAATAAGGAAGACAGAGTGAGAGAGAGAGTCAGACAGTTCAAGTGAATACTAAACAAAGACTTTAACTCTTCTATTATGTCTCTATAGACATCCAATTAAATCACTTGAAGGTTTACATTATTCTTTAATGATAGCAAGTCAGATTATAGCCTGGTGAAATCTTAATGCATCAGACTCTTTTCGGTAAAAGTGGCCTTGTCTTCTGTAATGAGATATGCGCTGTGAAATGTTAATTACACGCAGGGCGAGAAGCAAGAACTGCTTCCAGTTCTGACCCCATTTCTATTCTTTTAATAACAATTACTTGAAGAGAAAGTGGGTTAGAAGAAATTGTAGAGACTTCACTCGGCCACACATCTGAGACAAAGAAAGCCCTATGCGGGCACACCTTACGCTTGCGTTGCACGCTGAACCGCCAATATCAGATCCTCCTTCTAATATTCTTTCCCACCCTTTTTTGAATTCTAACCAGACTGAATGTACTGCGGAATTCTGTGGAACATATTTAAACCGACCCGAGATTCGCTGATCAAATTAGCCAAAATAAGTCATAAACTAAATTTATAAAAGTCAAAAGCCCCAGTTCTGTGTAAATCCGTGTACTGATTCCATGTGGGCCTGATTAGAAACTTTTTGTGTCTTTTATGAATCATAATTAGCTACTCCTCCAGTGTGTATTCAGCCCAGACACAGACTGACAGACGATTAAGAGTATTTCTACTCTTTGGGTATGTCTAAGACAAAATCGTTGCACGAATCTGGTTCTAAGCACGGAGCGGCTCTGTTATGAATAACAGTAATTGTTCGGTCGCTCGCCGCCTTTGCGCCTTTGCCAACTGGCACCTGCTCCCCCGCGCGTCACATGACACTACAGCTGTGTCCACATGTTCCCCGGGTCACCCCATCAGTGTGGATAATGCCTGCTTTTGATCAGTCCCCCTGACTTTTTCGAAATGATCTCATCATATTACCGCAGATTGCTACCTATTACAGAGCGATACTCATTCGGCAATTTAGCTGCGAAAATTGCCCGGCTCCGAGGCTAATTTCAGCGGTGACATTTTACTGCGCCGCTGCTGGATAGACAGCAAATGACAAAGAGTAATTAACGCTAAATGAGTCCCTCGTTTTGTGTGTGTTTAAAGGTCTAGCCCATTCATTGAGTTCTCTCGTCTGACCCAGAAGGAATTAAACTTTGTGTTTGTCTATTAAAACAAAGGCGAACACAGCAGTGAGCTAAACAGCATAACTCAGGAGTCTAGGGTAATGCTACACTGCTTCAGGGACACTGTGAGATAATTGCTATGTGTTGTGTGTGTCTTACACCCCATTTCCCCCACACACAAAGAGCTTCACACACTCACAAAAAGAAACACATGGATTTATTGTGTCGCCTCACTCACTTGCTGGTAATTTGTTTGTCGGCTTACAGAGGACATTGTTGTGGTAAAAAAAAAAAAAAGACTGTGAGTGATTAGCTGTTTAGCATGATTGTGTTGCACGGGCAGTCAGATGAATGAGCCACTGGCTTTTTCCCAGGCATTTCATGACACCACTTCAGGACGAAAAGCAATTCCAGTGTAGATTTATGCTGGCTCATTTGACGTAAGTAGTTTTTTTTTTTTTCGTCGAATTCAGTTGTACATGATAGATGTTATTAAACGTTTTGAGCCGTTTTGGCGTGTTTTTAACTCCGTATTTTTTTCTCCAAAGCAATCAGTTCTGTGGGTTACAGGAAGGGAGATACATGCAAAAACACGTCTCAAGTTCTCAGGCCATCGTTTTATCTCAGATGCATCATTCAGAAAGCTCAAAACCGAGTGCAAACACAGCGACACGCGCGGAGAGTTATGAACTCATCTCCATTATGGACTGACCCCGGGATTTATGGAAGAGGAAGTTCGGACGAGGTAGTAAAAATGAAATCATGATGACATTTAAATACGCTGCCTATTAAAGATACGAAAACAGAAGCTCCTCCTGCCAAAAATAACTCGCCACGGCCCGCCGTCCAAGGCTATGGTATGGTGCATCGATCAGACCGATAGATATTTCACCATATGTCCCTCACACTCTGGAAAAATCTCCACAGGCTTATATATCGGGATTATTATCTATTAGGAGAGATGAAACCCAGAAATATCTTTCGAGGAAGGCTCGGATGATAGAAGCGGCCTTGGTCCCGAGCAGGGGTTTGGGGAAAAAGCCACCAGAGAGGCTGTTATTAGATATAACTCCGCATTAGCGAATGAACGGCATTTGAATGATGTACTAATGATGACCTATTCGGAGGATCCTACAGGACTCAGCTGTGTTTAGGGCCAGGAGTATTGGCCTTTGATGAGGAAAAGCCAGACCACTTAATGGAGAGAGCTCTGCAGAGTGGCTCTGCCACCAAAACATATATGCATAATGGAAAAATAATGGAATTTATAATAATTTGTTTAGCTGGAGAGAGAAACAGAGGGAATTAGAGATGCTTGGTGCTGCAGCCTGCAGACTACATGCACCTCTGCCATAACAAGATTAGAATTTAAACTATGGAGCGAAAGACTCTCTCTGGCTAGATGAAATATTAAAATAGGCCATGCCTTGGCGCTAGGCTCTGTCTCTTTCTCCATGTGACATTTTCCAATTCTGACATATACCTGCCAATCAAAGTGATTGACACCGAACACATCAGGCCACCTGAGCCGTTTCACACGATGAATTGCAAAGCGCCGCATAAGCATCTCTGCATATGTTACGCTTGCAGTCCATATGTCTTTTTTTGGGAGCTATAGTCTCCGAATGTCCCATTCGTAACTATTTGAATACGAATTGTCATGAATTATCCACAGTGTTCAGGCTCGGCCAGCGAGACTGGATGAGCATCCTCTTGTGTGTCTGTTTATTTCACAGGGAGACGGGTTAAAAGGTTGTCAGAGTCTTCCTCAGGGCTTTAGGCTGACGCGAACACGTGTTTCCCTCCTGTGATCTTACGGAGCCGTGTGTGTTGTGTGGGACTAGTCAGAAGGCATTTGGATCTAGAAAATCCCTGAATGATGCAGGAGGTGTGACCTGCCCTCCAGGGAGAGAGACCTGTTCCAGACAGACCTGTACCTGCTGTGTGAGTTGCAACTCAATCTAAACACTAAAGAGATTTTTTAGGATGTCATAATCAATAACTTTTATATATAGATACAAAGTGTGTGCTTTCATTTTGGCCCTGCGCTAGATGACTATAATTCTTATTATAACTTTTGTGTCTCTCAGAGGTATGTGTCTGATATGACAATGAATGAGTTGCATTATTGAAGTGATGACCTCAGGATGAGCACAAAATGCACTGAGCTGTAATGGGGAACATGAAGGTAAAGATTTTCACTCACTAATTTGTAATTGCCACCAGAGGGAGCTAGGATAGTAGCTTTGGGTTAGGATGAAATGAGAGCCGCCTCTGAAACTTTCTTTTCCTGGCCAACCAGATGGAATATTGCAACACCAAAATGCCATTTATGAAACATTAAAAAAAGCCCTGGGGATCACAAAAAGATTAAAATCAGGTGAGATTTTTTCTTACTTGTTCTTACTTAGATAAATAAGTTAGTTACAAACAATTAGTTAAAACAAATTATTATTATTGTTGTTGTTGTTGTTGTTGTTGTTGTTGTTGTTGACTTAATAAGTCAGCTTATCAGTTTTTATACTAATTATGAAAAATACAACAAGTAGGAGTAGTAGTACTAGTACTATTGTTGTTGTATTTTTCATGATTAGTACAAAATAAGTCAATAAAAAAAAATAATAATAAACTACTATTATTTAGGCTAATACTTAAGAAGCCAGCTTATTAGTTTTTGTACTAATCATGAAAAATACATCAATTGTTATTATTGTTATTGTTGTTGTTGTATTTTTCATGATTAGCTTATTAATTATTAGCTTTATGATTAGAAGAGCTATACTACTACTACTACTACTAGAACTACTACTACTAGTTAGCATTCTATTTCTTCACCATGATAAGCACAAAATAAACTTGATTAGCCTATTAACTATTAGACTTGTTAGTTGAAGAGCTAAAAAATACCATTAATTATAATTGTTTTTTTTTTTGTTTTTAGAATAATAAGAATATTATCATCATTTATCATCATCATCATTAAAATAAAAACTGATTTAGAATGCCCAGTTTAGAATGATTTTAGAACGCTGATTTAGAATGTTCTAACACAGTATGTTTCTCTAATATGTTATATTTTGTTACATTTGTGTCTTTCCCTGATTACATTCCAGCCAAATCAAAATGTGGTCAAATTATCTGTTGAGTCTCACATTGGCAATGGCAATCATGTCTGTTTCACCGCTGTTTCACTTTGATAAATAAAGATATCCCCATCACATCTCCTGCAAATCATACTGTATTTCTCTCCTACAACCACGTTTCAGTGAACGCACTGTAAAATGCAAATTCCCTTCTTTATCATCTGATTCTAATTTTGGTTTTAATTGTAACCTAATGTCACGCCATAGCTTCCTGTCCGTGACTCATCACTGAGGAATCTGTGCTGGCTTTGCCAGAAAGCTGTTTAGCAAGTGCATAACAGAGCAGCCCAATAGAGATGTCCCTTTATTGACACTGTTAGAGCAGACTCGCCCTCACCCCGTGTGTTTACACACACAAATGAGCACACAAGCACCCACACACACAGATGTCCTAAAATCTAAGTCTTGCAGCTGCCAACTCTCTCCATCCTCATACCTGCTGTATTCAGGGATCCTTGTAACCCAGAACTGTTGTTGTATCTGCTAACGATATGTTTATTTTCACTCAGTAGGTGTTCATACTGTAAAAGCGTAATGACCAGTGGCTCCATCTAAGTGTTGATTCAGTTTGAATTCATTTGATGTGCCTTGGAAAGAAAAAGGTGAAGTCAAAAGTACAATTAATTCAATTTGATTAAACTGATTTAAAAAAACAACAAAAAAAATCATTTTGACTGGTCCCGAAATGCACAAAACAACAACACGAATGGAAACTAAATTTAAAAACAAGTAAAATGGACCAAAATGAGAATCTCAGCCCAGTTTTAAGTTCAGGCTGAGAATGTAAAGGATTATTCCAATCACTTTTTGGACCACTTAAAGTGGGTTTAGTTCTGTTACAGATACTCATGTGTGAAAATACTGCATTTCTTCAAGCATGAATAATTCCTTGGGCCCCACAAAAATTTGCGAAAAGGTATATGATGTCTGCTTGTTTCAGAGGTTGTCAGTACTGTTTGGCTGTGGCTAGTCAGTCGCGGCTCAACTAATATGGAACACACATCGGGCTAACAAACAGTGTTTAGTTGGAGCTCGAGTGAATGTTTTTCACCCCTGCAGGGTGGAGATTAACACCAGAGCTTCTGAGATTGACTAGTAAAACACTACATGGACTCCACTGTTTCACAGACTTCTCCTTTTCCCAGTGCAATTTGGAAAACATATTTGTTTTTACAATTAAAGCAGTAGCATGAGGTGTAAGGACTGTTTGCACTGTCACTAGGCAGTTCACAACAGTGTTCTGGGTTGACGGCATTGCTAACTGATTGACTGATAGATAAAGAAAGAAAGAAAGAAAGAAAGAAAGAAAGAAAGAAAGAAAGAAACATATTCTCTGGTAATGTATGGGACTTTTTTAACCAATGCGAAAATACAGCTAGTTAAAACATCAAAGCAACTATTTAGCAAGAACGCATTAACTAATCAAAAGTGAAAGTAAATGTATTATTGCAAAACAATACACATTAAATATAATAAATATATAATCAATTCCGTTCTTTTGAACTTTCTGTTCTGAATTTCTAAAGGATTATGTGACAGTACAGTAATGACTGCTGTAAATTTAGCTTTGCATCACAAAAATAAATTATATTTTAAAATATATTCATACAGAATATATTTTAAAAAAATAGAAATTTCAGCTTTTCTGCACATAAGAGACTTTTTAAAAAAATGTACTAATTCGTTTGAACAATAAAGTATATTTATATTTGAAATTGTATAGCAATTATTTTGTTAACAGCTTAGCTCTCTCTACATGCAAAACAGGCTGCTGACAAACAATATGTTCTCACAGTCCTGTGGAATTCCATACAATTTGTGTGTGTGTTTGTATGTGCGAGACAGTGAATGGGAGTGGAAGATACGGAGAGACACGCTGAGATAATGAAAAAGAGACAATTCTTCCAGACACTGTCTCTTCTCATACTCTGCTTCTCCTTCTGTTGCACAGTTCTGTTTGGAGCCAAACAGTCAAGAATGTGGGGTATCATTTCCTGCAGAGAGATGACGTTCATGGAAAGGAGGGAAAAAAAGAGAAAATGGCGAAGGAAAAAAAGCCCTCGCCAAAGGGAGGCTTAGTGGTGTCAGACTCAGGAAACAGAGTTTTCAGATTTGCGGGGTTAGAGACTGAATGTGTGGGGAGAAAAGCACTGGAGCTTCCACGGAGAATGTGTATGTGTGTGTGTGTGTGTGAGGCCGAGAGCTGGCAGCTGCTGTGGTAGGGCAAGACTGGGCAGGCTCCGGTGCTCGGCCCCAGGGAAGCACCAAGCTGCCAAAGTGCCCTGGCAGGGGCCCGGGATGGGTCCGCAGGAACAGAAGAGCCTCTTTGTGCTCACCTTGCCAGCAGAATCCGGCCTGCCTCCTCTCCTCCGCGCTTTGAATCGGGTCTGGTCCGCTTTGCTGTGCTCACCGTACAATACGGCGACCACGGCTGGCAGCGAAGCCAGCAGAGTTACAGACGCTCTAGATGTAACGATGCTTTTGGATCTTGTACGGACCAGGATGTTGCACTCGTACATTCGGCTTCTGAGGTGAGAGACGTCTGCCCGCGTCTCCTTCGGCGGGCAACTCCGGAGTCAGCTGTCTAACAGCGCTTCTCAGCTCATTAAATGAAATCCCACAGCCCACATAGAAGAATTTAAATGAGAGCACGCGTTTGATGTGTGGGACTCCCCCTCCTTATTCGCCCTCTGTATGTGGTACGGTCAGGAAGAGGCTGGGTGGTAAACGCCTTGTTTAAGGCACTGACGGGTGAAGGTCTCGCGGGCCGACCTTGGGGAACTTAGCTGAAACTGTATATGTGTAAATCCATTGCAAATCCCCAGACCTTTTTTCCCCCTTACAGCCCGACTCCCTCAAGAAACTGGATCACTGCACTGTTTACAAGACCTCATGATTCATTTGGGATAAGGGGGCTTGACAAGGCAGGACCCGGGTCACTATTTGCAAAGATTGTAACCTAAAACCGAGGTCGAAAAAATGTCTTTAATGAGGACATGAGGTAACTAGTATGAAATAATTGGACTTTAACCCTGTTTTTACCTTTGTCCTGAAAATGGGAGAGAGTTTTAGAGGGTTTAAGTGAGTTGATGTGATGCACGATTGAACCCACTCTTTGTAATAGCTTCAACTGAGATATGGGTTAATGACATATAAAAGTGTCCAGAATAAATAAAAGGGACAATCTAGTTTAATCTAGTGTACTCTTTGAATTTATATTGGTTCCATGTAAAAAAAAAAAAAAAAAAAAAAAAAAAAAAAAAAACAAGAAAAAGTTACATTTATGGTTTCTTATGCCATCAAGTATAATTATTAGGGCTTAAGCCACTAAGGCGCAGTTATTGGAATTATTTTGACTTGTTTAGAAGTAAAAACAAACATGCAAAAAAAATAAAAAATGTGTGTGTGTGTGTTTCACACTGTTGATTTGTAACCCGTTTCATTGCTGTAACACTTAAATCCAAACTGCCGGAGGGTTACTGTAAATGCATGTGCATGTAAACGCACCGTTCTCTTGATGCCATCGGGATGGTTTTGCACTGATGACTTGGGCCCGCCATCGCTGCTTGCAGCTATATTTTTTTATTGTTATTATTCTATTAAATTATTTTTATTAAATTATTTTAATTATTATTACTAGTTTTTCACTGTGATAGTTGACTAATAATTATTTTCTGTCTAACATTTTTGAAGTTGTATTAAATATGGAAGCAGTTTAATTCAAAAAACAAATAAATATAACTTTCTTTTTAAGAATTGATTGATTAATTGATTTCTTTGTTTAATTATTTTTCACTGTTATTTTGTGCTATAAAATAATTCACTAATAATTATTTCTCTTTCTAACTTTTTTTTGTATTTGTAATAATTATTGAAACAGTTTTATTTTAAAAAATCTAATATATATAACAAAATATTGTGCAAAACTACTTGACAATGTTTTCTTTTCAAGAATTTATTTATTTATTTAACTTTGTATAATATCAGGGCAGATCTATAGCCCTATTTTTTTATGCCCTCCAACCCTAACCCTAAACTAACCTTAGGAAATTAAATGCATGGACGTCATATATGTATTCATATTGCTGTACGAACTTAAAGTAAATAGATAAAATAGATGAGATAAATGAATGTCACGCCATTGATCCTTAAAGTTAATGTGAAAATCAACTGAAATTAATGAATGCATTCTTTTCTTGATTCTTGCTGTGTTTATTTATCTCAAGCGACAACAAATGACAAGGCTTTTGTTTGCATGGTGCTGTCCTTTGTGTACACTGTCATTATGTCTTACAGACCCTGTTTATGAGCAACACCTTTTCGATATCAGGCTGCTCTTGCTATGCTGCATTCCCTGCCGCCGTGTTATTTGATTATTTGGTACTCGCACGAAACCACAAGGTCGAAACAATCACCAGCTCATAAACTGGCTGATCGGGTTTGTACATGGAATCATATCCACATGGCCACTCGATAATGATCAAATCTGCGATAAGCAATACAAGATTTTATGGGATATTGCAGAACTTACCCACTTGGCACCTGGGCTTAAGCGGTCGGAGTGGGAGAAATAGAGATCTGAAGCCTCTATTTGAGTGTTACGGAGAGCTAGTGTGATCCAGAAGAGCATCTTAACCCACCTCAAACCCCTTCATCCTCCTCCTCCTCTCGCACCCCTCCTCCTCCTCCTTCAGCACTCTCGGTCTCTGTATCAGGTTTGTAAGGGATTTGCCTCCCGAATCCCTCAAATCAACAGAGGATAGATGCCCATTGTGTTTAATCAAAGCACTTCCTTCCCATAATCCTTCAATTCTAACAGGAAGAATGGGAATGTGAAGGGGAATGCCATGGATGGAGCCCATGAGGGCCCACATTATACAGTCTCATTTGGATTTCTCCAGCATGCAGTGCCAGGACCCGGTCCTTGTTTGTTGATATTTCATTTATCTGTTCTTTCTTACTTTGGTTTGTGTGTATTGGGCTGTTTGTGTTGCCATTGCTGACATGTTCAGTTGTGGATAGATGTCAGCTCCCCAATCATGTTTACATTGGAGAATAATTGACTTGTCACCTGCAGAAACCTGCTTATGGGTTTAAATCTGTAGCTGTGCTTGGCAACATAAGTGCATACTGTTTATGCTCCCGTCAGGTGAGAGCAGCAAAACGTGTTAGAGTTGGCTTGCCGTAATCCTGTTCGGTCTAGTAATCGAGATAATCCTCAGGGACTCACCCTGTTTGCACTTTCTCCCAGAAGTCCCTGGGGCAGTGCACCCACCTGACACCAAGGTATTCTACATTGTTGTTATTGCGCTTAACACAGTGCTGCCAGTGGGATAAAGAAATAAAATTCAGTACATGTTATGCACAGTTGACCACAAAAAATGTATTTCCAAACAAAAAAAAAAAAAAAAAAAAAAAAAAATCAGTTACAATGAGAAACTTAATTAGAGGGATCAAACAAAATGCATGTTATTGTTTATTTAGCACTGACCTAAATATGATATTTCACATACAAGATGTTTACATATAGTCCACAAGAGAAAATAATAGTTGACCTGGTTCAAATGTTTATATCCCCTTGATTCTTAATACTGGGTTCTTACCTGAATTTTCCACAGCTGTTTTTTTTTTTTTGTTTTTGTTTTGTTTAGTGATAGTTGTTCATGAGTCCCTTGTTTGTCCTGAACAGTTAAACTCCCAGCTGATCAGAGTTACAATGAGGAACTTTTAATGGAAGTTAATTTACACCACTAAAATACTCACTGTTTAAATCCTAAAATGAACCCTAAAATAGCTTTACAGATTAAACAATACAAGTTCACAGAGGAATGAATGTAAATGCTTTTCTTAGGTAATAACTACCCAGGCTCATTGGAAATACATGCCTGTGGTGGCATTTCTGCAAAACCCATAACTCAAAAATAAATAAATAAATAAATAAATAAATAAAATAAGTACCTATATGTACAACATCACTACAGTTTCTGGTTTAAATGAACACTAGAGCCAGTAAAACTTTTATTTTTATTTATTTTATTTTTTTTTCACACAAAGTATGATTTACAGGGGCAGTGTTTTGATTAAGAAAGCCCAATGTTCTCACAGTAGGCCTATTATGCTATAACTTCGAAATTATGTTTACATGGTGAGAGATTTGAAAACTGATAGCCTACTTTTGAACGTTAACGTCACATACACAGCTTCATATATTTGGCTTTTCTAATGCAGTAAGTTTGCTCGCTAGCTCATGCAATACAGTGTTACATTCGGCATTTGTGATCATTGTTCATGAGTCCCTTGTTTGTCCTGAACAGTTTACCTGCCTGCTGTTCTTCAGGAAAATCCTCAACGTTCCATAAATTCTTTGGTTTTCCAGCATTTTTGTGTATTTGAACCATTACCAACAATGACTGTATGATTTTGAGATCATGTACACATTTCCATTCTGTTCAAAAGTTTTCACTCCCCGACTCCTAATGCATGGCCTTTCCTTCCAAAGCATCACTGAGTGTTTGAACATTCTGTAATAGTTGCATATGAGTCCCTCAGTTGTCCTCAGTGTGAAAAGATGGATCTCAAAATCGTACAGTTAATGCTGGAAAGGGTCTGTAGATCATTCAGGTAAGAAAACAGTATTAAGAATCAAGGGGGTGTAAACTTTAGAACGGGGTCATGTTTATAAATTCAACTATTATTTTCTCTTGTGGACTATATGTAAACATCTTTTATGTGAAATATCTTATTCAGGTCAGTACTAAATAAAAAAAAAAATATCATCCCTCTTATTTTGGTAAAATAACTGACATTTTGAATGATTCTGATAAGGGGATGTAAACTTTTGACCTCAACTGTACCTGAAGCAATACTGAATGTGTGTTTTAGTGCCTCTCTTGAAACTGCAGCGAAACTTGCAATAAGGTACGTAATATAGGTTTTGCAAAATTGTCGCCATTAGCACGTATTTCCAGTAAGCCTGGGTTGAATAATAACCTTCAAATCTCTGCTTTTAAATCTTCCAAAAATTGTCCCCATTTACTTCCATTCTAAGTGCCTCACTGTTTACTTTACTTTTTCTAAATAAGAAAATGTGGGATGAGTACTAATCAACATTTTGCTACAAATGTTTTACTTGTACCGAACCTAGAGGATTCCTTGTACATGTTCTGCTGACTAAAATGCATGTGCAGAATCCCATTCCCAAAACAGTATGTCATCGGCAGACGGCAGGCAAGAGAAAGCGGAGAAAGCGAAATGGTTTAAGTTCACACGACATGGACTCTTGGTGGATCATTCATCCTTTACTCTGGACCACAAGCCTGGGCTCAGATCCAAGCAGATCTCAGCCAAGGCCTTTCCATGGGCCTGTATTACTCCTGAGGGAAAGGTATCTAAGCCTTCCCCGCTACACAATTTCCCAGTGCCTTTCTACTTGAGTGGGTGGCCCCCGTGTGCCCTGGCTCCTGGTCTTTCAGTGACGGAGACCGCCCTCTGCTCTGGAGGAGGTGAAATCAAATCCCGCCGTCGGAGACAGCAGCGAACGGCAGGAGACCATAGAGCGAAGATTAAAGATCCATCTCATATTTTCCCTCCATGTGCACTGAATAAGCATTGTAATCCGTGGAATCAAATGCTTCTAATGTAGCCCTCAAGGGCCATGATATCTTGCTTGTGACATTTAGCTATTTTAAAACGTTTTCCCATCTCATATCAAATACTGACAGTGAAGTCTGAACAGAATACTGTGTGTCGTCTACACTGAATGTCTGACAATGACATTACCTTGGGTCTCATGCATTTCGGCTCGAGCTGGAAATGGATACTTCTGTATGTGATGTGTAAAGTGATATTGATGATCAAAGTAAACAATGTGACCCTTCATATGAGGCTTTGATTTGACCCTTTTGAAGAGAGTCCAAACCAATTAATGAAGTTTGGAGTTGAGTCCCAGGAGCTTCATTAGAAGCCCGAACAGCGATTTCAAAGACAGCTGCCATTTCTCTCCTCTGGTCCTTTCAGCCCCATTCAGCACATTAGAGAACATCTAACAGTTCATTTCAGCTCACAATTTGTTCATAAACCCAGTTGGTGAATACAAAGTTTTGGGTCTAAGATATGAGAGTATGGAGCCGAACAAAGTTTCAGTTTCTTCTCGGAACATGACGTTGTCAGACAAGGACAAATGTCCTTCTTCCTGGGAATGATTGATGATAGCTGGTAATCTGACTAAGGTAGTTTAAGAGAGGAACAGGTTTGTTGGATATTGATAGCTATTCCCATCTTGGGCCATTCTCCAAGGAAACAGGAAGTAGCCAATGAGACTACTGAGCTTGGGAGGAAATGTGTTATAGCTGTTTGTGTCATTTGAGACAAAGAGTGCATTTAGGCTACTTTTACACGAAAACGATGGAGTCAACAACAGAAAAGTTTTTCCCTTGCATTTTTAAAAAGTTTCACGTATGCACAACAACGTTTTCAAAACGATTTGCGTTGACACATATCCGTGAAACCTGCCAAAAACATTGTATTACGTATTCCAGGCCAGCAGTTAGCGCGCTGCTTGTAGGGCTGTGTATTGCCAAGACAACACGGGTTGCGATACGATATGTTGCGATACATTGCAATATTGTAAACAAGGTGATATATTGGGATATTTCTTATTTTATGAATAGGACATAATTTTAGGAAAGCTGTAATTAAGAACACACCACCATATGCAAACCATTCAATGTTACTGAATCACTTTTTGTGCAGTATGAGTAAAGGGGTAAAATAAAATGCTTGCAAGATTCTTTAGTTATTAAATGTATAAAATGTAAGCTTTTATAAACAGACCATATATATATATTTAGACCCTGCTTTACAACTTAAATTTACAATCGCAACCATGTCAGATCATTTTGATCTGAACTTAAGAATTACATCTGCTTACAGGATTCCTAAAGAAAACAAAATAGTGGTAAAACAATAAAATACATACAAATATTAGACATTCTAAGAACATTTTTGTTCTGAGAATTTCGTAAGGTTTGGATTTTCCAAGTTTTTCAGTATTTGTAATTATGCTCCGCGTGAAATCGCCGAGACCGCCTCAACTGCACAAAACAGCCCCACCACGAGAGAAAGCGGCAGGTAAGCCGCGCCCGGCGCGAAGGCCCTTTCACGAGACGCTGCAAGCAGCGGAACCACGGCGCGGGCGCCGCCTCGGCTGCACGGGGCGCTTCTGCTGCACAGACGCGTGGCGGCCGCGCGGCAGTTCCGCTGCTTGCCGCGTCCTGGAGCGAACGTTAGGGACTTTAAGCAGCAGCTTCCAATGGAACGGCTACGATGACCGGAAGTAGGCTGTAACCCCGCCGTAGCCGAGAACGTAAAAATCATTAAGCAACTAGGTGCTGATGCCAACAGCAGACATATGTGACCACAAAACCAGTCTTAAGTCGCTGGGGTTTATTTGTAGCAATAGCCAAAAATACACTGTATATGTCAAAATTATTGATTTTTCTTTTATGCCAAAACTCATTAGGAAATTAAGTAAAGATCATGTTTCATGAAGATACTTAGTAAAATTCCTACTGTAAATATATCAAAACTTAATTTTTGATTAGTAATATGCATTAGTAAGAGTTTCATTTGGACAACTTTAAAGGTGATTTTCTCAATATTTTGATTTTTTGCACCCTCAGATTCCATTTATTCAAATAGTTGTATCTCGGCCAAATATTGTCCTATCCTAACAAACCATACTTCAATAGAAAGCTGTTTATTCAGCTTTCAGATGATGTATAAAGCTCAATTTTGAAAAATTTACCCTTATGACTGGTTCTGTGGTCCTTGGTCACATATCTTTGTAGAAATGAAAACATCGTTAAAATTGGCCTAAGTTTAAAACATATCAACACAGATTAAATTAAAGACTAATGGTAGAATCGTATACTGATGCAATTACAGTGGTATATACTATAAAATGTAACATTTATCTACCTAATGTGACGTTGTAAAGACTATGGCAAACCAGCTGTTCTCCCGTAGTAGACGGCTACAGTAGAGAAGAAGTGGCAGTCCCTGTTACCTCAAAAGCCGAAACGATGCCACACTTTACACCGAGGCGGAAGCAGGAACTATTCTTTCATCCTCCATTAACACTAACATTAGCAGCGTGCCTTATGCTAGTATTTCCTGTTACTGTTTCAGTTCAGACATAAAAAGACTGCAATCTAGCGGTCAGGATGTAAGCTCAAAACGAAGCAACTGTCATGAATCTTGTATGATTAATTTTTTTAAATATCGGTTATCCGTTTTTGAGAATCGATACAGTATCGCCAAACAAAATATTGTGATACACACGTGTATGGATATTTTCTTACACCCCTAGCTGTTTGTGCTTGAGTTTAAAATCGACACGTACTGCGCATGTCTACATACCTAACACATACTATGCACACCCCTGAAACTTTTTTAAAAACTTGCACTTTGAACCCCTTTTTTTAAATTATGCGTTTTCAGTCCCTAAAATGATGTTGTCATGTAAACGAACAGACAAAATGCATAAAAAGATTCCTGTTTTTGGCTGAAAATGTTGTCATGTAAAACGGCACCATGGATTTTTAAATGGTTAAATTGAGGTGGAAAACGTTTTTTTCTTTCTTTCTTTCTTTCGTTTTCAAAGTTGGTATTTCAGTGTTGATTATATGACTAGAGCAAAACAATGGCTTTTGTCATCATTAATATCAAACTATGGCTGCAAGATTTGGGGAGCAAAAATAGTAACTGCAATTTTTTTACATAAAAATTGTAATTGCAATTTAAAATGTGATTTTAATTCTATTTTTAAGATCCAGGGCTGCATAGTTTGTACTTGTGATTATATAAATCAGTATAGCTATGTCTACTACTATTAGTAACAACAATTATAATGTTGTTTTTGTTACAAAATAAACATACCAAATGAAAGAAATATTACTATTGAAATTTTCACAGTAAAAAAAAAAAAGATAATAATGATCATCATGTTATTTTATTGTACAGCTATAAAATTATAATACTAATATTTATCACTAGACAATACAGCAGTTTCTAATTGCTTTTCATTGTGTTCTCAAATGCATGTTATAAGCAACACATCGACTCTGCATGCGTGTAAAAAATCTACTGAGCTGCATGCGCGTAAAAAAAACAAAAAACACACAAATATATTTCTTTAATTAAATCACGGTCTTTGCAGTTTGATATGCTCCATTCAAACCATGCCGTAATTTCGAGATGAAAACGTGACATTCTATTCTATCTGAATTATGTGTTTCTATGGCAACACTATCAACGCCAAAGCCCTCACGTGTTCCTGAACTTGTAATTACAACTTGTAAACTCGTAATGTTTTTAGCATTACAACTTAAACCAGTTACAGATATACCACGTGACCGCCGTCAGGTTCGTTTTGGTGCTACTTAGGTGCTACCTCAGAGTCCGACAACATGGAAAGCTATGAGTAAAATGTCACGTGTTGTAATCTCGAAATTACGGTAATTACGACATGGCATGAAGGCAGCATTAGTCACACTATCATGTCAGGAATATGGACCTGTTTTGTTGTTTTTGCCCCTGTTTCTGTTCCTGTGTGCCCTTTCATGGTCATGTTCCTGTTCTCTTTTAGTCTGATTAGTCATTCTGTGCACCTGTGTTTTCCCCACTTGGACATTTTGGACATTTTTGTCCATTTCAGTTTTGTTTTTGATCATTTTGCCTGTGTCATTGCCAGCTGCATACATTTTGGCACAGGTGTGTATTTTTATTGAAATTTTACTATTTCATCCCATTTCCTTTAATAAATCTTTTTTGCACTAGGTACAAAAAAGTTTGTTTGTCTCAGGACCTTAAGGACAAAAATGTTTCCATTGAAACCCATTGAAACTGCTATTCTATATCACAGTGGCATTTAACTGTAAAATGATGCCTTTTTTTTTTTTTTTTTTTTTTTTTTTTGTTAATAGACTTTCATTCTGTTGGCAAGGCTTCGAAATTATTATTATTATTATTTTATTTATTTTTTATTTTTTTATAGATAGTGCCATTTTTTTGCCAGTTGAATTAATAATGCAACTATAATTGTGTGGTTGTGTTAGTATGGATGTCAGAGTGTGGTTTGTATGCGTGTCATTGAAAAAAAAAATGTGCTTGTAATATTTGAGAGAGAAAAAACTCTACTGCAAATCACAAACCCAACCACCGTGTGCACTAGTGGAGTTTTGCTGGCATCTAAGTTTAGAGTTTAACATGTTTCATAAAATATATATTTTATATAAAATATTGTTCATAAAGCATTTTCATAAATGTAAACCTCTATAACTTTATTTTGGTTTCTTCATATAATGGACTGATATGGTGTCCAGAGTTTAAACTTCCAAAATGCGTCTTCAAATGATCCCAAATGTGGTTGTAAATGATCCCAGCTGAGGAAAAATGGTCATTAAAAAATACAATTTAAATACTTTTTAATCTCTAACGCTCGTCTTGTCTTACTCTCCCTGAACTCTGTGTATTCTGGCTCAAGACTTATCCATGTCTCCGTCGTTCCTCCCAGCACAGTTCATGAAATATCATGATTTCAGTTTAATTTTGATTATAATTGTATCTTCAACCATCATGTTTGAATACATAGAAGCATGAATGAGATTTGTGATGAATTCAGTTTGTTTCTCAAAGAAATATCTTCAAAAGACTTGAAGTCATAAAAGAAGTTGTAGAGACTGTTATGGTGTGTTTGCCAATTTACATCTCTTATATGGAATAGAGCAGGACGGGGAATCATACAGTTATGGAAGGACATGACAAAATAATAATTTTTAGGTAAACTCCACCTGAAACTATGGTGACTAAATAAGGTGTACTTTAAACTTACAAATTTATTTATATAGCCAGATATCATCAAAATATATACATGGTAGCAGTTTACATAAGGTGTAATTTGTTAACATTAGTTAATGTATTAACATGAACGATCAATGAACAATACATTTATTATACTATTTATTAATCTTATTGTTATAAAAAATACATTATATTGTTTGTTCGTGTTAGCTCACCATGCATTAAGTCCACTTCCAAAACAAAGATTCACATATAATGTACTCACGCCCATTGTCATCCAAGATGTTGATGTCTTTCTTTCTTCAGTCGTAAAGAAATTATGTTTTTTGAGGAAAACATTTCAGGATTTTTCTGCATATAATGGACTGATATGGTGCCCCGATTTTAAACTTCCAAAATGCAGTTTAAATGTAGCTTCAAATGATCCCATATGTGGTTGTTAACGATCCCAGCCAAGGAAGAAGGGTCTTATCTATCGAAACAATCAGTTATTTTCATTAAAAAATACAATTTAAATACTTTTTAATCTCAAACACTCGTCTTGCCTTTCTCTTACTGAACTCTGTGTATTCTGACTCAAGACAGTTTGGGTATGTTGAAAAACCCTGATCGTATTTTCTCCCTCAACTTCAAAAATCATTTCAAAATCATCCTACATCGCTGCAGAAGTACTGACACAGTCTTTGCAAAGTGAACATGCAAAGAAGATCAAACACCCTTAACAAAAAAGGTAAAACAGTGATATAGGACGATTTCGAAGTTGAGGGAGAACATGAGATGAGTTTTTCGACATACCCTAACTGTCACAAACCGGAACAAAAACAGTCCAGGCAGAGTAAGACAAGATGAGCGTTTGGCATTAAAAAGTATATAAATTGTATTATCTTTATTAAAATAACCGATCGTTACGCTAGATAAGAGCCTTCTTTCTCTGCTGGGATCGTTTACAACCACATTATATGGAGAAAAATGCTGAAATGTTTTCCTCAAAAAAATACAGAATTTCTTAACGACTGAAGAAAGAAAGACATAAACATCTTGGATGACAAAGGGGTGAGTACATTATATGTGAATCTTTGTTTTGAAAGTGGACTTCTCCTTTAACAAACACAACTTCTGATTTTAATAATGCATCAGTGAATGCTGAAATTAACATTAACTAAGTGTAATAAATGCTGTAGAAGTATTGTTCATTCTTAGTTCTTGCTAACTAATATAGTTAATTAATGAACCTTACTGTAAAGTGTTAACATCTATACTAAATTGCTAAATGAAGTAATATTTGCATTATATACTTTTAAAGTTTTACGTTTAAAAGCCTCATTTCTTTGGAGAGCAGCTTTTCCATCTGCTCTTCAGAAGTGGCAAGGAAACCCCTCAGTTACACACACTTATGAAAAGCAGCACAGCTTAACCGAGGCCGGCCTCCTGCAGGAGATTTTGTCAGTTTGCTTTTTTCCACCAGCAACAGGATCAGCCGTAAATACTCTCTTCCCAGGAGTGCGCATGGCTTCTCTTTTACACAGATTCACACACTCTCTATAGCTTGCTCGCTCTCTCTTTCTCTCTCTCTCCCTCTTTTTGTGGGCCCTACAAACAGTCCAAGTCCTTTCTCAGCCATTGGTTCCTAACCCAGATCAAATGTTAGGGTTTAAAAAGCTAAAGTCTGATGTGGATGAGCAACTGCCCATAAAACACTTTAATCCCTAATGCTGTAATGTATTTAATTTCACACTCTCTGATGCTGTTGCCCCTTTTTAGGATTACTGAGGGTGGGGGCTGGGTCAGGGTCTGGGACAGAGGGGGCCACTCAAGCCCTTCCGATGCAAAAGATGAAGATTGAGGACGCCGCTCTTCTAAAACAGTTGAGCTCTTCATAGAGCCGTATCCACAGAATGCCGCTGCGCTGTTTGGATGCTTGTATTTAAATTGGAGCGGAGGGCTTTAAAGAGCAGGGGAATGCAGTGATATCTGCATTGTCCTAAACCCCTGCTTGAGAGACCCGGGCAAATCCCATTGTATGCGTGTTACTATGGAGCTTCATAAAGTTGAAGACCAATATAGTTGCGCCTTTATTAGATGAGGATCTGCACAGGCGGATGGGATATTGGATGCAATAATTCCCTGCTAGGAGCGCACACATAGCCTCTTTTATATCGCCCTCTAATATCCAATTTACGGGCGAGAGGACCTCAGCCAACTGAGCCCACTAAGTTAAAATGCAAAGTCTTCAGCGTGAGATGGAATTAAGGCCAACTTTTCCTCTCTTCTGTTTGCCAACACTTTTGAGGTTTAAAGAAATATGAAACTTTTTTTTCTCTCTCTCTTTTTTTTCTTATTTCCCCCCAGTCTCATTCACATGAGATAGATGCAACAGAAAACAACAACTCAGTGTGAGATGAAAACCTGCAGCTTTGTGGTTTCACATGGTGTTTGGTAAAGGGTTTATATCATGATTGGATAACTGTGCATTTAATTAAAAACTAAATTAAGAAGATGCCACGTTTTCTGGCAAAGTTAGTGCTCTTGGGCATACTAGCAGTTAACAGTTTCCTTTGGACGTACTAAAATCCTGTTATTAGGGTTAGGAAAATAACTCAAAACTTAACTTTGTGCTCTTTAACAAAAAAGAACAGACTTCTATCTGTTTAGACAAATCCTTTAGAGGCATTGTATTCAAGTCCCCAGATCTTTGCTTGCTTCTAAGAGGTTTGTTTTACCCACACACACATACACACAGTGACTTTCCACTATCTTTAGCTGTCTAATTCTCCCATGGACTCTGATACAATCACTGCCAGCGGATATATTTACTCATAACAAGGGCTTAGCTGCAGCCCTGTAAATAAGAATATATGGTGATTTATACGCTAAGCACTGAGGATTGTGTTGCCCTGCTGGTTTAAGCATTTTACACTTTGATAAACTCACCCGAGGCTCTCTGCCACTTTGGGTACTAAACCCCCAGTGTTGACCCAGCCCTGCTGCCTTTTGCCCTGTTAAGCAGGCAAAACCAATCTGATAAGTGCACATGCCGTTTTTTGGCTCTAAATGTTGTTAGAGCTCGCCATGCAGTTTTTGGTTTGGAGCTGTGGAGATGATAACCACTGAAAACAAACACACCATCCGTTTTCTTGATAAAAAAGCAAACCCATTGTAAAATTCCACTAGAATATCGATGTCACCAACACAGGCGACACAAAAGCTTGAGATGGGGGATGTTTACTGCATTTATTATTTACTTTCCTGAATGCAAAAGCTAATGACAGTATGCAGAAGTCATAAAACAATCCTCCATCTTATTATTTGATCATTTCTACTTGATGGCTTCATGGCCAAGAAAATGGAATGAAATACTGGCCATGTCAATAGTGGATCCATAATGACTGCGCTATTTGGCTTTTGCTTTAGAATAATTTAAAAGCTCAGTAATCAATAACTAATCTTGGCTATAGTCAGATGAAATGAAATAAAGTGGTAAATGATGAGGCACACTATCATAAGGTGCGCTCACACCTTCCTTGGGAAAAATCACTATCACAATCATTCATTCCATGAGTGTTTTTTTTTTTTTTTCTCTCTCTCTTTCTGACATTTTAGGGGAAAATCTACTCAATTTTGCAGAATAGATTGAAACATGACACTTTGTTAAATGAGCTGAAAGTGCTAAACACTGCATACAATTGTATGCTTAATGACTATCTTAGTCTTGTTTTCCAACAGAGAAATATTTAAACATCCTTATTACTTAATAACAAGAATTTACCAAGTACAACTATACAACATATTAAGTCATTTTATGCTTAAACCAAGTGGGGGGATAAAATAAAATAAAACAAAATAATAAAATAAAATAAAATAAAATAGTATGGAGATAAAACACACATATGTCAAATCTATGAAAACAATTTTACCCTCTGTAAAAAACTACTCTCTGTTAGTTTTTGTTGTTGTTGTTAAGGTTTGTTAAACATTTTTACTAACAATAGTAAGATTAGATTTATATATTTGCAAAAACAGATAACTCTGTTTTGTTCCAAATCATTTTTTATTATGTTATCATGTTTTTATTGTTTTATTGTGTTAGTTAGCTATATATTTTATGTATTTATTTGTTTATTTATTTAAAGTCATTTTTACTTAATCAAAAAAAAAAAAAAAAAAACAAAACTCAACTGCAGTTTGATTGAGATTAATTGGAAAGCACAATAAAAAAAAAAAAAAAAAAAAAAAAAAGATTTTTGAAAAACAGAGTTTTAATATATTTAATATGTTTTTATATATAAAACAAGAAAATTACAAGCATTATCAAAAAAGGCAAAATATGATTTTGTTTATAAAACATTTTGTAGAACTTCTCAGTTCTCTGGAAATCTGCAAAGACTTCGGCAAACACAAATTCCCTCGTGGGTCTGCTAACTTTTGAGGATTTTAAACTTCACAGTCTGGAACAAAACAGAAAGCAGCTACAACTCTTAGGCTTGGGATCATATCAACTTGTAAATGTGTGAATTTACAGTAACCCCAAAAGTTTTAGAAATATCTGAATGCTGTTGCATTAAAATATCAAACCAAGTGCCATCTACACACAAATGCAGCAGAAGTTTCTCTGACTTTTCTGAGATTTTTTTCCAATGACTTTTGATCAACTGGTGTTTTTTTTTTGTTTGTTTTGTTTTGTTTTGTTTTGTTTTTTGTGAATGCATGAAGTCAGCTCTCCTCAAATTCACACAGGTGTCCATCAGAGTAACCATAGACGTTTAGAATCGTGGATCATCGTGATCCACTAACATCTGACAACTATAAAGTGTATCATTTAAAACTAACAGTATTTTCATGAAGTCCAAATACTATTTGGACCACTGTATGTCAAGGACATGCCGTTCACAGTGCAACATTTGAGACATGCAATGGAGTTTGTCTGCTTGCATTTATTAGCGCAAGCCCATCTGTAAATGTTTCTGGAGCTTTAGTGTGTAGTATTTAGTGGACACGCTCACAGCTGCTTTGAAACAGACCACTGCTTTGTGCAGTCACCCTGTGCCCTCTATGACCTCTACCTGCACTGCAGAGCAAACAGAGAGTCGGGAGAAGAGAAAGGATGAGAGGGAGAGAGGAGGGCGCTGCTGGAGCTCTGTTAATTCTTCCATATCTAAGCCTCTTTGCTGAGGCTCTCTTTGTCTTCAAAGTCCGAGTCATTAAGGACTAATCCTATCACTCCACCTAATCTGAAGTCGTGGAGTCAGAGTCCAGCTTTCCCTAAAATGGCCTTTGTAAAGGCCAAATAGACACGGTTAAGTTTTAGTCAAGAGCATCCAAAAGTGCCCCTCTCCTCTTTTTTGCAACCCGGCCCTTCAGACTCAATCCTCCCCAAAAATTTGATGGAGTGCTGTTAATGAATCTTCCCCTCTGCTCCTCTATTCAATCCCGCTCATGAGTCTAAGGAAAAAAAAAAAAAAAAGAAGAGCGCCACTCAGTTTCAAAATAAAAAAAAAAAAATATATATATATATATATATATATATATAGATATATATATATATATAGATATATAGATATATATATATATATAGATATATATATATATATATATATATATATATATATAGGCAGGTTTATTTTGTGGAAACTACATAGACATTGAGATGGACAACTCTTTCTCTAGATTGTACAAAATGATTTTAAGAAGTTAGGGTGCACATACGTTTTTCAGTATGGTTCTCAGGAGAGCACCTGGGGATTTGGTTTGGTGCTCACACTGCACATAGTGTGACCCATTACATATACTATAAAAAATAAAATAATTAATAACAGTAATAATTTTTAATTATAAAAAAATAAGAATTAAATAAAAATGCAATTATTTTATAGTACACTTTATATATATATACATATATATATATATATATATATATATATATACACACACATGCAAATATATTACTTTTTTACCTTTTGAAACCTAAATCAGCAAGCTTTTATTTTGGCAGGCTCCCGAGTGAAGCGCGTCAATGAATGAAATGTCACAGTTTTGCGTATTTGCTCTGAAACCGGCAGCGCTTGGCCTAGATGTATGCGTTCAGTTCAAATGTAAATCTTATACAGTATTACAGTTATTCAATCTAAAACTGTGATTGTGCACTTACAGCTGTCAGCCATGTCCGTGCGCAATAAGCAGTCTTCACACAGCGCATCTTTTTATGTTGGTCGACACTTACATTCACCCCTGATTATTGGAGTATGTTTTATAAGGAAACACAATTTCAGTCTTTCTACTTAAAATTTTTACATTTAATTCAATGTGTTACTTGCTGTTTCTTTGTAATTATTTGTGAAAGCTACTACCAGTTGTTTCAAAGTAAATCCTACACCAGTGTTTTTCAGTGTAATATTCTGTTGATTCTTAGAGTTGAACTTCCCGTCTCATTTAAACTTGAATATGCGGTTACATCCTCATTTTGCAGCGTGCTTTATAGCAGCATGACATCTGCCAGCGTGGATTTTCCCCCAGCTCTGTTTGAGGACAGCTGTTCCTAAACACACTGTTAAGGCATAGTTGTCTGGTGTATGAAACTGTTAAGAGAGCATTGCTCAAATAGTTCAAACCATTTGATTCTGGAGAGCACTGGAGGGAAGTGTTTACATAGTGTCTTTCTGGGGCTTGTTAGCCAGGCCGTTGTGGAGAGAGCTGGGTCTGCTCTGGTGAACTGGAGTGCTTTTGGCAGTTGCCCACCCTATTCGACTTGATGTGGCTTAATTAGGCTCAGACAAAACTTTGTAAATATGTTAAGGTAGCCTGCTTGTTTATGTGTTCCTTATCAGGAGCTGAAGCAGGAAATGAAAGATCAAGAAGTAACCCAAGCAGTTACTCTGTTGTCTGGTAAGTGAAGCATTTTTGATTACTACTTGCCTTGTAAAAGCCAAGTTTGAAGAAATGTCCTGACAAGAAACATTCCATGGATATGTCCGGGTTGTATTTCATGCCAAAATCTAAAGTAAGAAATAAGCCTATTTTTAGGACCATTCGTATTTTTTTTTTGCACATTTTTAAGACATAGACATGTCTTATTTGCAACTCTAGACACCTAGAAATATGTAAAAAAAAAGAGACCAATCACAATATAGATATCAAATAAATACACGAAAATAAATACTGCATTTAGTGTACAAATAGTGCAAAGAGGTCAAAAAACAACAACAATAATGTGTCAACAAAAATCAGAGATGATTTGTATATATATATATATATATATATATATATATATATAACACATTTAATAGCTTTTATTTTTGTTCACATTTTCCTTTTAATTATGAACGTATAAGGACGATAAATGCTTTTTTTTAAATGACTTTTCATTTTCAACACCACACCCTGCAGTGCCAGCGATTTTAATAGATTCTCATTTTTATGAACCAATATCGATTTTTAAACCCTAATTGATTTGTTGGTCTATGCTGTTTTCAGTTGATGTAATGAACAGTACATAGTGCGCCTCCCATCCAATAAATCGCAATAGGCTAAGCTTTGTGTTACTTCTGATATGAAATGCAGTCTCAGATTTTAAATTCTGTCCATTTCATTAGGAAATTCATACAATAAATACCGTTTTGACGCTCTTTAATGTGGCTTGATAGATCGTTGTAGCTTCTGGGTACTCACCTGTATGTAATCAAACACATAGGAAAACATTCGTGACAGTTTCGTTTTTGTTCTGGACCCCCTGCTCTCAGTATAATCTGTCAAAATGTTTCAGATCTTTCCGTCACTGATATATATATATATATATATATACACTGCCCTCCAAAAGTTTGGAAACACCCCTGTGGTTTTGGACGATATCAGCATAAATCCTTATCATTTTTGGTGCAAATACATTGAAGTAACTTGACATTATCATTGAAGACCAACAATAATAATTTTCATTTTGATTACATAATAATGGCAATATTTACAAGTCAGACATGCCCCTTTGCCAGCTGTGATGCCTGGTTACTGGTTTAAACTTGGCCCAGGTTTTTAAAAGATTTTTGGGTCAGCACACCTTAATAGCTTCAACAATTGATTGCCAGTTAAGTTTAGAATACAATGAATTTAGACCCAGATTATGCAGAGCTGTAATAGCTGCTAATGGTGGATATTTTCATTAATCAAAAATTTAAGTTTTTTCTATGTATAAACTGTTTATGTAATAAAATATGTTTTCGTAGTTTGTGTTGTCCCTTATCAGTGCAAAATTATCACAAATTAAAAAGCATTCATGCCAATATTGTCTAAAACCCCACTTTTCTAGGGCGTTTCCAAACTTTTGGAGGGCAGTATATATCACACTTGTAGATGTGCCTCGCGCCAATGGCCGAATCACAGCCATGCCGATATACAGCCATATCTCTCATCTCTGTGTGTGATATTGCGTTTATACAACGGATCGACGGCACAAGTGTGAATTTACATAAAATAACAACAGAGTGTATTTAAAAACCCTCTTTTGTGCAGAACTACTTCCTTCTACCATGGAATCAAATCTAAAGTTTACAGTTTAACAGCTGAGCCTAAGCTTCCATTACTAATTCGAAAATGTCACTTTAGAACTAGTAACAAAGGAATGTTGAGTTGCTTCATTGAAAGCCTATTGTATTACTGTATTAAAAGCTCACTGAAGTATGTATAGTAGAGTATTTTGAGAGAGAAATGGACTAGGCGAGTGTGATTACCTGCATTTGATACAGCATTCATTCTTCAGATTGGCCTCGTATTCACAATAAACATTAGTTTAAATATCTTCTGGAAAGCGTTATCTTTGTCATAATGTTAATATCCTTTCATCTGTTAAGGGTGATTTTGCTGCTCAGTGCATTTATTCACTGCATCAAGCTGTTGTTGAAACTAAAAATAACTTCTGTCTCTTGTCTTCTGTCATCAAACGGTGGAACAACTAAAATCACCATCACAAACACGCACCGTTTAAACACTATTATGAAATACTAATATTTATATCAAATATTATTTATTGCATAATAATATTTAATAAACAACAACAGCCATCATAGAAGTTGCTAGGCAATTTAGTAAAAAGTACAAAGGCTGCGCTCTGATAAACAGCATAGAAACATGAGATTTTGCCAAAACTATGTTCTCTGGAACAAATAATAGATTAATGAGACCAAAGACTACCGTTAGATTTACCCATAAGAATTTATATCTCATGTGTAACCACTACAGAGACATCAGAGTCAGCTGTAAATTCCAGAAGATCTGGCTGAGGTGAGGCACTGCTGACAGTCTGGAGCTCACATGTCCGCAAATTTTCAAATAGACGTTATCTTAATTAACAAACTGCATATTTGAACTATAAACACAAAAACAGTAATATTTATAAAATGATACTGATTTTGTGCATCCGCCATGATACTCGCTGTAAGAAGTACATGTTCATGTCATTAATTACTGGCCTTCATTCCAAACCTGTAAGACCTTTGTTCATCTTCAGAACACAAATTAAGATATTTTTGATGAAATCCAAAAGCAACTGACACGTTCAAGGCCCAGAACGATAGTAAGGACAACGTTAAAATAGTTCATGAGACATCAGTGGTTCAACCTTAATTTTATGAAGCTATGATAATATTTTTTTGCGTGCAAAGAAAGCAAAAATAACGACTTTATTCAACACTTTTTTCTCTTCTTTGTCAGTCTTTGAGACACATTCAAGAGAATAAGATCAGAAAGCTCTCGGATTTCATCAAAAATATCTTAATTTGTGTTACGAATATGAATATGAAGGTCTTACGGAAAGTATCACTTTAATTGCATCAAAAAACATATACACATGCAAGTTTGTGTTTCAGAGAGGAAGATAAAAAAAAAAGTTTATTTGAAACAGCTCTACTACTTACTATGTAAGCATGAAACGTGAAATACTCAATTATTTAAGTATTTTAAATGATATAGTATATTGTACATTAATTCCCTTGCACATAACTATGTACATATACCCATCTTCAGCGATAAAGCCTAGAGTGCTTGTCTTTCTGCTTTTATCGTCACTGCAGAAACAAATGAAAACCATGTGTTGTTCAAGTGTAATTATAGTGTTGTAAAGTGACAGAACAACAAGAGTGTAGTTTTACTGTGCCGTAAATGCAGGTACGAGTCTTTATCAAGGGATCTCATGTTGCAGGGATGCTGGTCTGGGAACTCTGGTCCTGCCCATGGAGACACAAACGGCCCTCACTGTGGCTCCAGGGCCCCCACCCACACCAGGCATTACACCAACACCGAAGGGTCAAGGGTCAGTCTTTAAAATGTTTATGCTCCGTCCTGTGATTTTGAACTCCCCCCGCTATTTTGGTAGGAGCCCCAAATTTCAAAATGACTTCAAATGTGTATTTTTGTTGTCACAGACTGGAGCTCTGAGAGATTGCTGGGGTGTGTTTATGAACACTGTCTCCGATGGTAAAGATCAACGGTTGCTCTCAGGCCAGTTATGGCTACACTGCATTAACTGCCATCGCTATAGGGAAATAATGGTGAATATAATGGAGGTTAGATTTTATTTTAGTTCATTACAAAACCAGGGTTATTATCCTTAACTGAAAGTGTATGTGTATATTTATCTTCTTGACACAATATAAACATTAACTGAAATCAAATCAAATTTAAAAAGTATTTTATTTCATCTAATTGCATAGGCAACATTTCTCATTTTCTCATTTCATTCATGCATAGTTTAACTATAAGTACTAAAATAACTAAATAAACTAAAATTAACAATAGACAAAATGACAAAAGCAAACAACAAAATTACTAACACTTTAAAACTGAAGTTAAAATATAAAATCTTATTTATAATACTAACAAAACTATTACAGTACCAAAGTGCCATTTACACAGGTTATAACTGTATTTGACATTTTTTTACAATAGACATTTTTATTAACCTCAGATATTGCACAGCATCATGCATAGGTTTTTTTAATAAAGAAAATATCATCTATATGTCAACAAAGTCACAAATGATAAACACGGCTAGCTCGTGCCCGTAACAACCTTCTTGTAAAGCCACACAATCACTATAGGGGTGTAAAACTCTGACAGCTTGTTATCTTTCAGTGACAGAAGCCAAATCAGCCTGGCTTACCGACCCAATGTAAATCAGCAGCGTAAAATAAGCAGTGGCTAAATCAGCCAGAGACAGAGAGGCTCTTTGTTGCAGCGTGCAGATTAATATCTTAAGCGTGTACCATTGTTCAGAGTTATGTCACCAGTGGCCGTAATGATATCTTAAATTAATGAAGTGATGAAAGCGGCGAGGGAGAGGCCTGTGATTTACAGGATTGCTTTTAGCTGATGCACACCACCATCACTGGAGATAAATCAGCCGCTGGGAGCCATGGGGGAAAATGAATGGATCTGCACACGGGTTTACAGTTCAATTAGTAAGGCACAAGGACGCCAGCGCAATGTAATTCGCCCGGCCAGGTGTTTGGATGAAGGAAGGAGCAAATGAAACAACGGAAGATGTATGTTCTTGTGATAGAAGAACATCTTAGGTCGTTGCTGAGTTTACACCTTGTAAAATAGATATACAGTAAACACATTATTTCAGTATTTTTTGATGTTATTACATGGTGATTCTAAGGCAAATTCAATCTTTTCAAGGCAAAGCGTGTTATTCTTGCAGAAAAATAATTAATGTTTCTAAACAGGAATTGATTGGTTGGTCCAACAGACAGTCCCACCCCAAACTCATGCTATTGGTCCAACTGATCAAGATGCAGGATTTTAAAGGGATAGTTTATCCAAAATGAAAATTCTGTCTTCCTCATGTCATTCCAAACCCGTTTGACCTTTGTTCATCTTCAGAAAACAAATCGAAGACTGACACAGAAGAGAATAAATTCTTAAATAAAGTCATTATTTTTGTTTTCTTTGCACACAAAAAGTATTCTTGTAGCTTCATAAAATAACGGTTGAACCACTGATGTCGTATGGACTACTTTATTGATATCCTTACTACCTTTCTAGGCCTTGAATGTGGTAGTTGTATTGCTGTTTATGCAGGGTCAGTAAGCACTCGGATTTCATCAAAAATATCTTCATTTGTGTTGTAAAGACGAACAAAGGTCTTATGGGTTTGGAACAGCATGACGGTGAGTAATTAATGACAGAATTTTCATTTTTGAGTGAACTATCCCTTTAATAGAACTAGAATTGTTGTGTCCGCATATTTCAACAGAAGAAAACCATCAAACGTGTGTAACTGATAATGGCAAAGTTAGCCCTGATTACTACCAACTTGAGACGGTTCCCCAGTAAAGCAGAATGACCTCCACATGCCCTGACCTTCCTTTTATTCTGCTTAAGAGGCAGGCTTAGGTAACTGTTGAGGTAACTGATGCCACTTTCTCAGAAAATCAATAATTAAATTCGGCCGTACATGGACCGGTGGCCTGCACCTGAACTGGAGTTTTGTATTCCATTCCCCCCCAAAGTGGTCCAGCATTCGCTCCAGATTACTTTACGCCATGTCAGATCACATACACCACCAGTCAAAAGTTAGGACATGCATACTCATTGTTGATTATTACTTTTTTACACAATCTGTAAAACTATGAAATACAGAATTGGAAGTATGGAAATTATAAAATACTCAATAAATAAATGAATAAATAAACAACTTTATTAGGCAGGATGCTTTATTTTATTGTATTTTTATTTTTTTGTGTAACAGTATGGAAGGAGATCCCATGCAGGTCACTTGTTGATTGATTTAGATTTTTCTTCTCTATCTCATTCATTTAGTTTTTCATTGTTCAGTTTAATTTTAATTGTTCATTTATTTGTTTTAAATATTAGTTTGGGATAGATAGATAGATAGATAGATAGACAGATAGATAGATAGATGACTGATTGATTGATTGATTGATGGATTGATTGATTGATTGATTGATTGAGTGATTGATTTACACTTCTGCATAACAGTGTATGTAATTTGTTGCAGTGCATGTTTTTATCATTTAATATGTTTGGGCTAAGGAAAGGAAAATTACTATTTTTATTTAGCAATGATTTATTAATTAATGAATTCATTCATTCATTCATTCATTCATTTTATTTATATTAAAACATAAGAAAAACACATAAAAAAATACAGACATGTAATAACAATAAACTAAAAACAAATCAACTAATACAAGAATGTCAACATATATTCAACCCGTTCAGGAGAAAAAAAAAAAAAAAAAAGATCAAAAGTAAAAGTAAAGAAATGTATAAAGTTAAAGAAATCCTGGAAAAAAAAAAAAAAAAAAAAAAAATATATATATATATATATATATATATATATATTATTTTTTATTTTTATTTTTTATTTTTATTTTTTTTTTTCTGGATCCTGAATGTTTCTTGAGAAGCAAATCAGCATATTATAATGATTTCTATAGGATCATGTGACACTGAAGGCTGGGGTAATGATGTTGAAAATGTAGCTTTGCATCACAGAAATGAAATTAAAACTTTGAAAATTAAACATATTGAACTAAATAACAATTATTTTAAATTGTAATTATATTTCACAAAATTACTGTTTTACTGCTTTTTTTGATCAAATAATTGCAGCCTCTGTGAGCATAAGAGACTTAAAAAAAAATCTCACCAGCTCCAAACTGTTGAATGGTACTGTAACTCTTTGAGGTCTTGCTATAACATTAATTCTCAGCTGTCAGTTTCCTGTATATGTTTAAAGGGTGTTGTGGCATTACCATGTTGTAGTTATCACCTTATCTGATGTTGTTTTTTGTTGAAGTGAGCTGTAAACTCATTTAACGGGGTGCTGCATGTGACAGTGGTGTAAACTTCACTCTCCGGCAGCACCTCAGTGTAAACCACATTCCCTGTGGCCCAGCTCAGCGCTCCTGTTCCCAGACCATTTGTTCATAAATGCAATCCCGCTTTCCCGTGGCATGAGAGGTTCACCTTGAGAGTGAGAATAACTCAGTGAGCCCGGTTTGTGTACGCTGACTTGTACTTTAAACAACCTCTTACTGATATTAATGTACTTCTCTGCTGTTAAAATTATAGTGATTTTTTTTTGTTTGTTTGTTTGTTTGTTTTTTTTGTATTTCAAAACTACTAAAATTGAATGTTTATTCTCATAAACTGTAAAGGTGATTACAGATCAACACACACGTCCAGCAATGGCCAAGCTAATGTTTGCCTGAATGCAGCTCGTTTCGCCTTGGAGCACCTCTCTCTCTCTCTGGTTTAAGTTTCCTTTAGGGACTCTGCGAGACCCACAGCGTCAGACCCCATTCAGTCTATTGTTAATCGAGAGCGTCTACAATCAAAGTGTGGAGTGTTTGGGTCAGAAACCTCAGCGATTGTGGCCTACCCCAGGGCAAGAGCATGGCCCCCAGAGACACAAGCTCACCAACCTGCTTTACACCGCACAGCTCTGAGGTTTAGCCTGGGGATTCGAGTGCTTTAAGAGCTAATGACCAACTCCAGAAATATTTGCTTGATTGAGTGTGTGGTTGACTTGAAGGCTACCTTTTTTCTCGTATTGATCCACAGGTGAGATCTTCTGTTTCACTTATAAGCAGCCAGCTCATTAATCAACCTTAACTATTAAAGTGAAACTAAAGATGTTCGTTCATTCATTCATTCAATCATTCATTCAATCATTCATTCATTCATCCTTCCATCCATTCATCCAGCAAAATTTGAGTTTTGTTTTTCTTTCATTCCATGTAGCATTAAGATGATCTGTATGCTAGTGTATTTAACTTGGAATGAATTAATGAATAAATAAATAAATAAATAAATGCACTGCCATTCAAACATTGGGGATCAGTATGGTTTTTAATGTTTTTTTTTTTTAGATGTCTGTTATGCTCATCAAGGCTGAATTTATTTTAATAAAAATAAAAAAAAAAACAGTAATATTGTGAAATAGTATTTTAATGTAAAATAACATGTTTTCAATTTCAATATACTTTAAAATATAATTTATTTCTGTGATGAAATTTTCATTATTCATTATTCAGTGTTACATGATCCTTCAGAAATCATTCTAATATGCTGATTTATTATCATTGTTGGTAACAGTTGTGCTGCTTCATTTATTTATTTTATTTTATTTTATTAACCTGTGATACTTTTTTCAGGATTTTTGATAAAAAGTTTAAAAGAACAGCAGTTTTTCAAAATAGAAATCTTTTCTAACAATATAAGTTTTTACTATATTTAACACATCCTTGCTGAATGAAATATTAATTTCCTTCAAAAAAAAAAAAAAAAAAAAAAAAGGAAAGGAAAAATTACTGACCCCAAATGAACGGTAGTATATATTGTTACAATAGATTTCTAAATAAATAAATGCCAAAAATATTGATGACTCATCTTGAACTTGTGGGCAAATAAATTATTTAATAATTAAATTTAAAAAAATAAATAAAATAAAAAATTATTTGGTCCAATAAAAAGCTCCCTAGATGAGGATGTCCCTCCCCTTAATACTCAATCAATTTTAACTATTAAAGTGAAATTGTAGTAGATTATATATTGAATTATTATTATTATTATTATTATTATTTTAAATTACTGTAAAGTGCTAACTTTTTACAGTAAGGTACATTAGTTAACATTAATTAATGCATTAGCTAATATTTAATATTAACCAACAATGAGCAGTATGTTTCTTACAGCATTTATTCATTTTTGTTAATGTTAATAAAAGTACATAAAAGTGTTAGCTCAGGTCAATTTATTAATATTAACAGATAAAACTTTAAATTGTAATAATGTATTAGTAAATGTTGTAATTAATATGAACTGAGGTTAATAAATGCTTTACAAGTACTTTTCATTGTTAGTTAATGTTAACTTATATAGTTAACAACTGGAAACATATTGTAAACATTTTTATTCTATGCCTATTAGCACTGAGATCATCTATGCTGGAGTACTTCAAATAACTTAACAAGTAGACGTAATTCACATAATACAGACGACTCTTTTTGCACCAGTGGGGGTGTCCAAATTTTGTTCCAATAAAATGCTCCCTAGATATCAAATGGCATAATATAGTTCAAGGCAAATGGTAAATGAAAGGCTGCTGGCTATTTAAAAGGAAAGCCTCATTCAACATTGTTCAACACTAGAAAGAAAGCCATATTGGTCACACCATTTCAAAGGTTTTCAAAGAGCTATTTCTATTTGATCCTACACTTAAAATAGATCACTCTTGTGTTGGTGTAACCTCAAGTGGTTAATTGTATTTTCAAGTGGTGTACTCATTTTTACTGTCCATGCTGATGAATAACCTTAGTTGGCATTAGTGGGACTGTACAGTACAGTACATCCAAAAACATGGCCTATGACATCAGTATGCAAAAGCGCTGAATGTGAGGAGGTGGATGAGATGATGAACATGAAGTGCGCTGGCCCGGCCCTCAAGGATGGTCTTAATTTTAAGACACCCTCTCGGCGTGTACAGACAGAGCTCATTAGAGTGTGCTGGTACTCGGAGCTCAGGCCTGGCTCTCCCTGTGTCCTTGCACGAATATATGGGTCTTCACACGTCCTCCGCAAAAGCACTCTTTCGCCACCCACCCCCCTTGCTTCTTTTTTTCCTCTTCTCTCTTTCTCTCAAAGGTGCTGATCAATTCACAGCCTCCTCTGGAGGTGTGAGACTCATCCCTGCACTTTGTGATTGGCTCAGGCGTCACAAACCCTCCGTCGTTCTCTCCCGTTCTCTTTCTCCCCCTCGCGCTATCTCTCATTGAGGGCAGCGGCCTACTCTTTTCACCTCTGGGCTCTGCCAGCCTGTGGCCAGGCTTCGGTCAAATGAAATCACACTAATCAAACTCCCCCCCTCTCCTTCTGCCTCTCTCTCCCACTTTCTCCTCCTCTCTCGTGGCTCTGAGCCCATTAGCACACCTGAAATAATAACTCAAGTGACAAATGTTTTGGCACTTATAGCTGATAGACCAAGAGAAAGGGTGGGAGAGAGCACACCATGCTCTCAGAGACTCAGACACGGTATTTTCCAATCCCAACTGTGTCAACAGGGCAAGCTGACAAATTCAGAAATCATCCTATGTGAAAACGCTAAAGCTTGATGTTAATAATAAAAACACAAATTCAAGTGCAAGTATTTGTGTGCTGCTTTAATAGAAATATCATTTGCAAGACATTTACAGTGAATTTCATTGACAACGTTGTTTTAACAGTGCTCTTATAGATGCAAATGTAGCAGCATATTGATATCTCACAAGTGCTATTCTTTATGCTTCACAATAATCTACTGATTTTTATTAGAAACTTCGCTTTGCGTCTTTCTTGGTGTAAAATCAAATAACAATCCGTGGTGAATAAAATCTGTTACAATACTTAAAACTTTAAGGAACGTAACCAAACGCTGTCGTATAATTTGGGAATTGCTGTCGACCCTTCTGTTGTTTGGTTTCTGATTTTTAATTTTGACGCAGCCGTGCGTAAATTAAAAGACTTTATAATTATCTGCATGTTCATTTAGATTTATTTAGATTTATAATTTTAATGTTACTGCTTCAGTTCACTCCTAATTGATGTTTACTAGTTACGGAAAAACAGAAAATAATTTACAACCGAAAACTTCAAGAAGTCAGCCGGTAATTTATTTAATTAGTTTTAGCTTTATTAATAAGGCGAACACAGATGAAGTGGGACATTTTGGGACGATTTGTCATTAGCGTTCTTTTTAACAAACATTATCCAAATTTACATCAATATCAGCATGATAAACAATTCAGATTTTTAGTCATTGAAGATTAACATTTTGTAAAGATGATTAAACTTACGTTACTAGATTTGAAATGACCGGATCTGTCACAATGATCCGTACATCAAACAAATACATTGTCATGTAGTTTTAAGTATTCATTAATACATATGCAGTCTCCTAAATTGTCAGAATTGATTATCATCATTAATAAAAGTAAGAATTGGTATTTTAACAAATAGTTAAGAGTGGCGCGATATTACAGACTGAATTTCGCCTGTTTTTGTGTGTGTCAGAAAAGTCATTGCGTCTCATTAAGAAACAAAGAAAGAAAATTCAGTATGTTTCCAGTAGAAGGCGCACATGATCAAGCATACAGGGTCACTGCGAGCCTTTGCAAATGACAAATATGTTTTTCTTTTGGATCTTGTTGTAGTGGTTTACATTATTGCAAATCCAATAGGCCTGCAGTACGTTTCTCAAGTCAGAAAATTTGTTAAAATAATGAGATCAGGCATAAATAAAACAAGCATTAATAACAACAAAGTAAAATAAAATAAAACCACTACGCAAAATAAAACAAAAACACACTGATTTCTAATTTTAATTAGACATATGAACATGCACATTAAAATTAAATACATGCTCAGTCAAAGTAGTGGGTTCTTTTTAAAGTTTGCAATTAATAAAATGTAAGTAAAACCTACGTCCAATAATTTTTAACTACACCTGTAGTTTATAAAATATATATATATATATATATATATATATATATATATATATATATATATATATATATATTTTAGCCAGTGTTTTATTCCCTTACAACTGAATTGTACCTAAAATTCTCGGACACATGCACGTATCTAATTTACGTATGGCCTAGAAAACGTATGGACCATCCAAAGTTTTTTGTTTAGTTTTACAGTTTTGTCGTCTTATTATATGTGTAATCTTGTCAAGTTAATTAATTTAATTTTCCCCGCTATTAGTAAACATCATTCCCTTTTATTATTTTATTAGCTACTAATTGTCTAAAACGTCTAGTTGTGCGCTTGGATGAGAAAACTTTAAAAATAAATAGATACACGATTATTTGCATATTCACACACTTCACATTTGACAAGCACTTGAAACACGCTGTAAGATCATTATATCTAGGCAGTGGCAAGATCAAGAAAAAGTTAGTAGCCTGCTGTTTTATCCCAGCGCGTCTTACCCATTCCCGACAGTCTTGTAACTTTGAGGCAGTTGTCAGTAGTGGAGATGGCAGGGTTCACTGCTGACTGGCCCCTGGTCGCAGATTGCTGCGGGGGGATATAAAGGATGACCTCCGTTTGACTTCTGAACCACAGCGGCATGTTGATTTCAATAGCGACTTAGGCAGAGGAAGATTGAAATGAATAACAAATATTGAGGCAGAATTGGAACATTCTTGTAATAAACACCCAAATGACTTTATGCGTTCCAACACGTTCTTGTTTTTAGGAGTAAGACTAAAATGAATTTCTGTTAGATTGGGCAGTCGATTTGTTTAGAGGCCCCTTAGGCATTTTATATGCCACTTCATACTTACTATATATGTGCTATATACTTAGTACACATTTTCCTAATTATATACATACATTTGAAGTAATAAAATAAATTAAGTCTAAATTAAGTCATATAAAATATCGTAAGCACACTCAATCCTATTGCGCAGTTGTACAAATGTTGCCAGTGATGCAAAGATATGCTTTATCTTTTTTCATTTGATAATGCATCAGGCGCACAGTTCAGTTTACTCGGCAAAGAGTCGGACTTGTTTTTAAACTCCCAGTTTCATTTTACCTCGAAAGATTTACATCTCTTTCTAAGCCCAAATTATCCGAAATGATGGCATTAACTCACTGATGCGTGCTGCAATCTGCTGACCCTCACTAAAAGGCAACCTAAACAGTGAAAGTCCTTGCCCTCATTGTGCTCTATAGCGTGCTTTTATAGATGCTAATTGAAGGAACTTAATTACTTTATAATGCTATTCTGGTACTGTGACAGCAGTTAAGCGTTTGGGTAAGCACAGCTTTCATGTCATCCCGTTTGGTTCTCACATAATTGAGACAGACACAAAACTAATGTTGAGATTACAAACATCAGTAAAACAAAGGAGTTAACTAATAATATAAATATATATATATATATATTACATCTACATTGCATACTTAACTGAAATTAAAATAATTGTTTGAACTAACAATAATTTAGATAAACAAAAACTTTATTGTCATAGTAAGTGCTTGAAAAAGACAGTATAGCCTACTTACCAATAAACGCGTGCGTGTTTATCTGTTGTACGGCGTCGGGTTAGCCATATATCTGTTGTATCTGTTGCATGAATCCTCCTTTCATTTGTGTTTAAGTCCACATCAGATCCTTCACCCGCGCAGCTCGCAACCTTCGTTTGCCGAGCGCTTTGGGGATTTGATAGTAATTTCATGCCTGTAAATGTGCGCGGCGGATCCTACCGCTGCTCTTCCGCGGGAAGCGAGGGTTGTGTGATGCTCACGGCAGCTGATAAGACACTGTTCCTTGCATTAATCGCTTCAGATCGATGACAGATGCTCCTCAGACAAACTTCATACACCTTGTCACCGGGTCAGTTGTATTGCCCGCAATGGCGCGCTTCAGCCTACATCAGTCAGTGTGTGTTTAAAGCCTCTTATTCAGCTTTCATTTGAGGATTTTACGGAATATGTATTATTTATGACAACAGAGAGGTTCTTTTATTTAGGCTGGTGTGTTTTAAATTTGCCAGAACACAAACTACTTCTCCACATTTTAAAACTGAATATTTTTTTGGACCGTACATTGGCATTGAAACTACTGGAATAAGTAGTTAAAAGTTCTGTCGGCGACTTGGAATGATAGGAATAGGAATATGATGGCACGAAGAAGTTCTTGTCAGAAGAGACAGGGAAAAAAAACAAAAAAAAAACTTTGTAGCATATAATATTAAGCACATTCACGCTTTTCCTTTTAATTACAAGACAAATAAATATCCACAGTTATGTATTAAAAGTAATATATGTTCTCAGTGAGTACTGTGTGTGTTTAAGTTTGAACGAGACTACGTGTGAGTGTGTGTGTGTGTGAGAGAGAGAGAGAGAGAGAGAGAGAGAGAGAGAAAAAGATAGAGGGAGAGTAGCACAAGAACAAAACAGAATACGAAGACTACATTTTCCCTCCAGATTACAATATTTTCATTCCACCCTTTCTTCATTTATGGAAGCATATCGACCGATAAATTAATGATTGATCATTCTTTGAACCAATAGACGACTTGATTCACTGTAGCAGGCTTTCATTGGACACTGCACCAAACTCCTAAGATCCTACAGTAAGTGGATGAGCCCATTCACAAATGGCGGGGGTGTTTTGGCTGAGAGCGCACGCAGCACTGCTGAAGCGCAGCATATGCTGTTTCTGAATAATGATGTTTGTGTGAAATGTAAAGTACACAGGCATGTGGTAAAAACAATATTTCGCATTAATAGTGCGGTGCATGTCTATAGGCTCCCGCGTAATACGCGGCGAGCGGGAAAACTTCATTACGCAAACTGAACAAGGTTTCCAAGTTTCTCCACTATTGTAAACAGCGTTCTCCCATTCGGATACTCTGATCAGAAGTGATAATAAACAGTGTGTTGAGAGTGACCTGATGTTAAAGAGCCCACGCTCCATTTGTAGTTATATTTAAAGCCTTGTTTTTATGTAAACACTTACGTGACTTTATATATCGCATGTCTTGGCACGCAGTGCAGGAAACAACCAAAAGCACAGCGCGGTCTCTGTGCGTTAGAGCTCGGTTCATGTTGAATCGTGGTCGTAGTGGTCTGCGCTTTTCTGCGTCCCACACATCTCACCCCCCTGCTTTGGTTGGAACTTGATGTGGCCCATCGCATTGTGCAAGACGCGACCTGTTATGGCCACCACTACTTCCGGGTTTCAGCAGTCTGGTCCAGATTCAGCTGCTGAGCCGCGTTCAACACACACTCATTGTACACAAACGGGGAAAGGCAGCTCGCAGCATCGATCGTGGCTCCTTTAAGAAAAACTAAGCCAGAATTATCAGCCCACCTCCTCTTGATCTCATTTAGAAGCTATTGCATAAAAAATCAACTCAGGAGCCGAGAGTGATCAAAGAAACGAGAGAGAGCTTCATTTTTGTGCATTTGAGTAGTATTCTCGTTAGGGGTGCTAACCAGTGGAAGCGCGCAGAGGATCATCATTCATTCAGCACTTTGACAAGCTCGCGTTTGATTGATTGACAGCCGGAGTGGCAAAAAGCCATGAGATGCGCTAGTTTTGTTTGAAGGGCTATTTTCATACTGCTTTGGAAAAGAAGATTTTGCTCGATCCTTGTCGCTGTCCACGGGAAAGAAAGCGAAGGGGACCTATTCGCTGAACGCGCCTGGCTGAACTTGTGGTGAAGGACTGGCTTCATCGCTCGCTTGAAACAGGCAGTTGGATTTTTTGGGAAAACATATCCCACGTTTGGAATTTGCGTGCTTATTTCCTATTCACCCTGGCCTCATAGGGGATATATTTTTGATTAAAGGAAGCCGAGGGAGTGTGGAGGGCGATGGCGCAGAGGGTACGTATCCCGAAAAGTTTCTTCGACTCCGTATTGTTGAATGCAGTTGGAAATACTGAAACGTGGCCGATGACAGTCAGCCTCGCAGTCAAACTTTCTCTTCTTTTGCCTGCCAGTTTTGTTGCTACATTAAACTTTACATCACTTACATTCATGCATGTGTCTTTGTAGAGAATTTTGAGACACTGAAACATTTTTTTTTTTTTAAACAGAATACTCTGTAATTACGCTTGACAGGAGCAATTCCTATTTTTTAAACCATACTTTTACCATACGCACTGCACTTGTTCAGGTTTCTTTAATTTCTCAATGAGAATAAATTATAAAAAAACTTTGAAACTATTGGAATTGCTCAACTCTCATAACTAAAAGTTATTACAATACATGTTATGATAATACATTGTGCAGGAACATTAATAGGAGTTCAACAAATTAAGCTCAGCAATATTATTTTTATATTCTATATAAAATAGCCTTATTTTTTAAAAAGCATTACAATGAAACATGCTTGGGCGCATGAACTTGTAAAGTTGACATTTACGACTTGGCCACTTTTTCTTTACGTTTGTAATCAAATGTAAACAATCACAAAGTAGATTTCATCGCAACCCTCCGAGCTTTTGCTTTTGATGGTGAAAGTACAACAGCACCCTGCTGTCTTGCTTACAACTCTATAGATTTAAAACTCAAATGTGTTATGTTCTCATCATCACACTTTCCCTACAATATCACGAAACTTATAATAATTAAGATAAATTATCAATGTCACTTATAGATTATTTTAAATAAACTAATTAAATATTCTATTGAACTGTTAGGCACGATTGGGCAATGTAAATTTGTTTAATTATACTAATCCTAAAAGTGTTACATATGTTAATATTTGAACTATAGTGTATAATACATTTAGTTATAATAACCTATGTATTACACAGTTATTACATGCAAGTGCCATTACTTATTACTTCAGTTGCACTTGTAAAAATAGAAAATCACATAAAAAGTGGCACAACAAAACACTGCACAGTCGTGTGATATTTTTGTGTTGATCTCAATAAAGCTGTAGCCCAGTACTCCATGTTGATGTGTCCGACGCTGTACTCTAAGTCTGTCTGTTTTTGTCTTTTTAAAAAGCATATGAGAGTTTTGCAACAAATTGCATTTTTAGCATTTATTGTTAGAACCACGAGATAGTCTGCATGTACACTTGATATTTTTAATTACTAAGAACAAAGTGTTTTCATTTCGCAACAGCTATACTTTTTTTTTTGCCCGAGAACACCCGATGTTGCTACCATTTATATTTCTTTTAGTGTAGTTTTTTCTATGTATATATTGTGTAAGAGGTAAAAGTGACAACATGGGAATGTTGCCCTTCGTGTGTGTGCAGTACGAAGATATACCCCACTATGGGATGGACGGAGTAGGAATCCCGAGCACGATGTACGGGGACCCGCACGCCGCCAGATCCATGCAGGCTGTTCACCTGAATCACGGGCCCCAGCTCCACTCTCACCAGTACCCGCACACAGCCCACACCAACGCCATGCCGCCCAGCATGGGCTCATCCGTGAATGACGCTCTAAAAAGAGATAAAGACGCCATTTACGGGTACGTGTAGATAGCCAAGACATATATTTTATGATGAACTTTGCCAATAACACATTATCTGACCCGTAATAGTTTCTGCGCAGGAACATATTGAGAACTTAAGGCGCCATGAATGTTTAATCTTTTTAAAAGTTATTTTTATTCTGAAAGTGTTCCCCTCTCACTTTTATATTAGTTCACCATTTTAAAAGACAGTTCTGACTGTTCGTTTTGTCTTTCTTTTTGTGACAGATGGTGTTTTTTTTAAAATTATCTTGTCAAAATTCTAATAAATTGTTTTAAACTTAAAAATTAAACTTGATAAATACAGAGTTTTAGAAAAACACCACTGCGCATAAAACATAGATGTGTATGTTGTATGTATATATAACTTTTTTAATTGTTTAAACTTTAGGCCTAGTTATTAGTTAAATGGATAAAATACATTTTTGGACAGCTTCGCAAAGTGGTTCCCGTGAAAATTACAATGAACACTCTCACAAAACCATAAAGGCTATTTTCCACATAGTTTATCTGTTCTAGTCATAAATTGTGCGAACATATCTGGATGTGCGGAGTTACTCCAAATGCGCCTATATACAAAAGCTGCTCGAGCACAAGAGTTCTCATCACAGCGCTGTATATAAACGTTGTTGTCGTCCAAAACAAGCTATTGAACTTACTCTCATTCATTATAAATTAGATACGTCCCTAAACATTTACACAACATATAGGCCCACTATTTGAACCATGGTTAAATTGCATGCTTGGCCTAGACTCAACGTGAGCATTTCTTAGATGCTGTGACCTCGTAGCCCACTGTTTATATTGACTGCTGTATTTAATAATACGTTCAGGAATCCAAGTTACCTGTGATTTGACACAGTATTATACACAACTAACAAGCTCGTTATAATGCAAGTCACAATAAAATAATCGACATGAACGTACGTTTAAACACTTTATATCTATATTATGGTCGCGCACTGATAAGCACGTACTTTTGTTTGGTGACCAATTAAAATGAGTTAATTAAATCTAAATTTCTTAAACGCAAATTAGATTGTTCTAATGCTTTCAGAAGTGACCGCTCATACACTGAGAAGGAGTTGTAAACTCTTATAAAATGTCATGTGCTAATCCAGAGCTTTCCCCGCACTGACCTCTTGTGTTTTTTTATTCCAGGCACCCTCTGTTCCCACTTCTAGCACTGATTTTTGAGAAATGTGAATTAGCCACTTGCACACCTCGAGAGCCCGGTGTGGCTGGGGGCGATGTGTGTTCATCAGAATCTTTCAATGAGGATATAGCAGTGTTTGCAAAACAGGTCAGAAGCTGTTTTATGGGCAAAAAAAAAAAAAAAAAAAAAAAAAAAAAAAAAAGTTTTTGCATATTTTATTGTGTAGTTGCTGCGTTGATGAACTCTTTGTAACTTTAAATCATAACACACTGGCTAACTAATGCTTTTAAATATATTTCTTAATTTTTTTTTAAAGAAATATTTTTTTTCTCACAATTTTAAATTATTTACATGCATATCGTCTCAGATTCGAGCAGAAAAGCCGCTATTTTCATCAAATCCCGAGCTGGATAATTTGGTGAGTGCAAGTTATTATTATTATTTTGTATTTGCCTAGAAGAGTTTTAATTTATAACTTTTATAAAATATTCAGAAAATGTGCTTCTTGATGGCATTGCTAATCGTTATGGATAACTTTTTTTTTTTTTTTTTTTGGTAAGAGTTCAACATTTTTAATGCTAATTATTATTTTTTTTTTTTTTAGTATTAACGCTTTATGTTGACGGAGGACACAACTCCCTGTCATTAAAACAGGGACTGAAGTGATAATTTATGCATAAATGAAGTATAATTTGATTTAATTGCGGTGCATTGTCTAGAAAGCGATCTCAAGTCAGAAATGATGCAAAATCTCATAAATCGCTTAATTTGCTTGTAATTGTCTCGGACCTGTTTGTTTCGTCACATTTAAAGTTAACTTTTTTCTTCAATGTCAATTTTCCCCAGATGATACAAGCCATTCAAGTTTTACGGTTTCATCTTTTGGAGCTCGAAAAGGTAATCAAAGTTTACCCCAACTGGCCGGTCCTCTCTTCAAACCTATGGGCCTCATCTGCATAAATGTATTTTTCCTGGTCTGTTGTAATTAGTGTCAAAATCAATCATGCTGCCTATTTCTCCTCCGAGTTTAATTACAATGCAACCTGCTACCACGGCCACAGATATTTCATAGCAGTAATTTCAATGTTTCTCTGCATGCTGTGCCATCCTTGCGTATTTGTAAGCGGTTTTGTTCTTTTATCTTATAAAAATTGACCATCGTTATTCAGGAATACAGTCGACCACGCTGATGGCACGTTTTGCGCTCTTATCTGTTATCAGCAATACACTTTGGAGGAATTTTATCAACACCTGTTTCCACGTCGAGAGTGAGCCTATCAAGTGATTTATCGCCAAACCATATAGTTTTACAGTATTGAATACACTTAATAACCACCGGCTCCAAATCTCCAGATATTTGCATGAGCCTCCTGGGTTATGTTTGTTGAGATAACGCGGCCAAGCGATAGTTTGAGCATTCAGCAATAAATAAAGAATTCTCCCCTCGCCACTGAATGTCATCCACCATATTATTCCCCTGTAAAGAGGTGGTAATGAAATAACTAGACGAAATTAAACAGTTTACCTTAAATGTCAGTCAAGCAGGTCATCTCTCTAATGGCCACAACCCCGGGAGCAGATGAATTTAACACGGGTGTTGAATACGGTGTAGCCCGTGAGTCGTCTTGTCAGTGTCAATTTTCGGCGATATCTCTATTTTGAGAGGGAGTAAAGTTATTTCACATTCTGGATGCGTCTGATAGCTATCAGAGAAGGCCATTGGGAGAGGTTTTCCATGTCAATAGGAGTTCTGGATGCACTTGTCAACTCGCTGTGATGACCCTTTGTGATTTTTCCCCCCCTCCTTGCTTCCCTTGTATCTATAGGTACATGAACTTTGTGACAATTTCTGTCATCGGTACATCAGCTGTTTGAAGGGAAAGATGCCCATCGACTTGGTTATAGACGACAGAGAAGGAGGATCAAAATCAGACAGTGAAGAAATTACAAGATCATCGGGGCCCCTTGATCAGGTACGTGGAGGAGTCCATTTCTTTTCTGGCCATTCAGCTCGTCTTTTGGGTCACTTTCTCTGCCTCGCCGTTATTTGCATACGATTAAGGCTTTTAAATTCCATCGGATTGAAAAATTTGGAATAATGTGGCCCATTATTGCTTCATTACGGTTTGATCCCGGAACTGACCCGAGGAGATTAGCTCGTGAAAGCATTGCCATAAACTTGACCTGTTTCTTGTCGATTTTAATTTAGTCCTTTCCCTCTTCTTTTCTCTCGCCTGCCTTTTTTTAATCAAACCAAATGGTTAGGCTATCTATGGTATCTATTACTATCTCGAACCAAATGGAGACATATCTATAGTAGACATTTAGAGATTTGGTGCTTTGGTTTTCTGCTGTTGTTCACGCTTCATTAGTTGCCTTGTCAGTGTTTTTCCTCAGACGAGTGCGCGCAATGCTTATGAGCAACGTTCTACTCTCAGCCTTTTGAATAGCAGAAGCAGCGCGCGTTCGTGTTTGAGTAGTACTGTCATGCACTATTCTGTGTTTATAGGAAAATGTGTGGAATTCTGTTCCTTTGTGGCTTTTTAACTATGCGGCAGCTTGTACTTGTGGATTCTTTGACGTTTCTTCAACTCTAACGTACTTTCAATTCAACTTTTACGCGTTCATTGCTTGTATCTGGGAACGTCGCGTAATATTGATATATATTTTAAATAAATGACATGAGATTTGGGAGAGACAATTGTTTAAAAAAAATAATAATTGGTCATATTAAGGGGATTAGCAGATTCACCAGCATAAAAAGTAATGAAGCGATTAGGCTAAATAATTTAAATCTGTCATCTTCCATATGGCTGAGTGATCGAATAAAGCATTGACCAGTAGTAGCTTTCCAATGAGTGCGTCGGCCACCAGCTTTTTATATTAGGGCGAGAAAACCCTGTCCCATTCATTACCAAACAGGGACTCCAATAAAACGACCTTTGGCTGCTTTAGTCTTTTCCATCTCGGCTGTATTAATGATTATGTTAATGGACAGATAATGCATCTAATTCAAAGGAAGCATTAAATGGCATAATGTCAGTTGTGTTTATAAATCTTTTAAATTCCATCGGAGGGCACGTGTCAAAATTTTTGAACAGATGAATTCTTGAGCAGAGATGAATTTGAGCGATAAAAAAAAAATAAATTAGGCTTATATGAAGACCCCTGGGTATGCAGGTATATAACTTGATAAGAGCAATTTATGCTTTGCTGGAGGCCACGAATTTATATCTTTAATTGACTTTAAGATGAAGACATGTCCTATTTTTTTTTTTTTCTTGATGACGTGTAACACCTAAATATTAGGGTTAGTATTAAGTATTTACATCTTCATGAAAGTCTGATTCCCCAATGTAAGCTGACCAACTTTTCAGAAGTTTGCTAATGCGAGGTAGAATCTTTGTTTTTGTTTTATTATAAATCGTACATAAATGCCGCTGGTTGGGATGGTGCGCATTTAAAATTAGACGAGCTACTAATAAAACTCAAGTAAATGTAAAATTAAAAATAAGTTTAAGATAACTAGATGTTTTTGGTTAACAGCTACAGAGTTAAAGTTAACTTCATGGAGCGTTTGACTTTAGGTCCTATATGTATTTTACATCTCATTTTTTTTTTGTGGCTACATTTCTGAGCTTGCTAGGCGGTGACATCCCTAACGAATTTGCGTCGCTCATGCATTATCTCGTTCCATATGTATTTTTAATATATGCCCTCGGGCATAAAGTTGAATTGGACTGGAAAAAAATCTCCTTTGTGCAAATTCTCAACAATGTTAACAAGAGGGAGAGAGGCGGTTCATTTATTCAAAGGCCAATTTATTCCAGCAGGAATACTGCAGCATAAGAAAATCAGAAATATACATAGAATTTATTAAACTCCGTGGTCCAGCGCTGTGCTGTGTTTTCGTCCTCCGTGCAGCGAAGCATCGTATCAATAATGTCTCAACTCCAGCTTAGCATTGTTTTGCAAGTATCGAGTGAGGAGAAAGAGGGGCAGAGCTCAGGGGTGAAAAAGTCAGAGCCTCTCTCTCTCTCTCTGGTGAATGCGGCCCAGCCAGTTTGGATCACGTTGTTTTCCTCGTACTGCGCTGATAAACGCGCGGCCATATGAGCCTCAGGTGCCATATGAGCGGAGGGACTAGTTAGCAGCTAGTTAACCCCTTCACTGCGGCCTTCATTCTGGAGAATCCTGTTTAAGTTTTTTGACAGCTACCACATGTCACACTAAGTAATTACTACAATGCTTAAAAAAACAAACAAACAAACAAACAAACAAAAAACGTATAGTATATTAATCTAGTATTAAGTGGTATATTATTAAATAATATGAAAGTTACTGTAAAGTGTTCTATATTAAAAAAAAAAAAAAAAAAACTATTCAAAGGTGCCCTTAGTTGTTTCTTATTAATCATATTTATGATTAATATGTGTGATTAAATTAAACTTTTTAAAACTTTTTAAAACTGTTTCATACTTGATTAACCTCCAAGTGTATTCAACCTCAAATGTGTTCTTTTGGACACTTTTTGGAGAATTTTGTTAAGATTTTTTTTTTTTTTTTTTAACTACACAAGTAAAAAAAAGTTGTTTGTGAATTAAAATACTTACTTGTTTTAAACTCTTAATTCTCTAAGATGCATTTTGTGGGTGTAATAAGAGTAGCATTAACAGTAAAAATAACACAAAATTAAGTGAGATTATAAACTAGCTAATAGTTAAATAATTAGGTTCTTAATAATAGTAAAAAAAAAAAAAAAAAAAAAAAAAAAAAGTATAATTTCCCTGATTTAACACTTTTTATGCGTTTATTATCAAATAGACATTGAAGTCTTAAAACCTATGAAAAATTGTAAATATCTTATCATCTCAAGACTTTAAAACTAAAATGATTTTTCTTTTCTTTTCTTTTCTTTTCTTTTGGGAAAAGTTATCCTAGTTGAATCACTTTTATAATATATACATTTTTAACTTCTTACAATTCTTATTTGAATATAAAGAAGTGTGTTGTGCTACAGGAATAATTTCTATGTTGAAGCAACATTTACGAACATATAGATTTAGTGTCGTCAGAGTAATGACTTTATCTTTTGTTTCGGCATGTTTATTGCCTTCTTGTGCCTCAGTGCAAAGCAGGCTAATTTGTTTTCCGATTGGCTGGCTCATGGTAACTTGTTTATGACGTATTTGCTTCGTGCTGACGCTCACTGAAGGCAAAGTAAAGAGTCTGAATGCATTTCCATGGGCTGCAGCGTTTGCACAGTTGTCTTTAATTGCAGAGAGGCACTGCCATTTGCTAATGAACTCAACACCATGAAAACCTCTGCAGTGCTTAAGACTTCAGTACTCGAGGGCTCTTTAGATTATTCCATGCAGCCTGAAGAGGGGTTGAAATAATTGAAATGCTGAATAGTTTCCCTGTTTGCCGTTTCCTTGCTGTTTTGTTCAGAGCCAATTTAAAAAACTAAGGGTGTTATTACATAGTAAGCTATGTTATTGAGGTATTCCATATAGTGGCCACCCAGAAGTCACGCCATTTGTGTGCTTAATAATTTGTGATCCAAAATATAATTTTGTTAATAGCTCAGCTTTTAGTGAATGAGGATATAAAGGCATGCTGCATAAATAATTCCACTCTTTACCTGTCATGAGAGATTCTTTTACTCGTTGTTATATCCTCACTGTTGAATGTATCACGTATGCTCAAGAAAACATCTTTTTGCACTTTTAGATGAGAACTGAGTGCACAAAATCTGTTTTTATTCACTCTTTAGTTCATATTAGTTCATTAGTATTTTGTGTGTTTTTGCCGTGAATCAGAAGTAATGTCTTTTTAAGTATAGATTATTTTCTTCTTTATAGTACACCAGTTGGGCAATGTCTAAATTATTACTGTGCTATAATCATAGTGTTTGTTGAAGTAATGAGAAGGCGAGATCCCTCGCTCTTTATCTGGACAAATGGTGGCTGCTGTCAGTGATTCAACAAGTGATATAAAGAACAAACGTGACTATTTTATCCTTTGAAAAAGTGGCACGGGAATATCAGATTGTGGTTGTTAAATCTGATTAGTTAAATTGAAAACAGATATTATGCATCGAGTTAACTGCTGTTTTAAAAGAGACGCACAGAGTTAAGTTCATGAGATTTGTTTGAAAAATGAGCCATATTTACATGCTGTTTATAAACATCTAATGTTGGTTATATTCTTCATAAGTTTTCCATAGTTAAACTTCTTTGCAATTCTATTTTACTTTTTGTTTACATCATTTGTCTCAACTTTGTAATTTCAAGAAATTAAGCTTGAGGATCCCACTACGAATTGTTTTTTAAGCCAGTGATGTGAAAGCTATTGTAATTAAAGGAGATGTGTGATTATCCTGCAGTGCCGTTAAGGGTGACTCTACTCGTTTTTAAACGAGATCTCACCCACAGGCCATTTTAAGAGATTTCGCTTTCTCTGTAGACCACAACCAAGCAGATTTTTTTTCAGCAATTATTCCCCCCTCCCCAATTTTGCTCCATTTTGCTTTGTAAGATTTGTTAAAGGAGGTGTTTGGGGGATTGGACTGTTCTAGCATTCACCCTCCCTTTTTTGTTTCTGTGCATGCCATTACCACATCCATTCATTTAAGAAGCCCTGATGTTTTTTGCGCAGAGTTGAACCAACAGCCACGTGGTCTGTTATCAACATTGAGGATCTCAGCCTTATCAACAAGCCGGAGTAAACAAATAAACAAGTGTCCTGAACAGATTTAGTTTTTTGGTTGCAATCCACTGGGCAAAGTTCATGTGTGAATCTTGTGCTTCCCAAGTATTTCCCAGCAGAGCTTGAGTATTTTAGTGAGCTTGTTCAAGTGTCCTTGCTAATCTTGTTTGATGAGGCATATAAAAACTCTCTCTCTCTTTCTCGCTCTGTGTGTGTGTGTGTGTGTGTGTCTCTCTCCCTCTCTCTCTCTCAGTCCGTTTTGTTGTGCTATCTAGATGAAGCCAGAACCAAAAATAGTACAATGTGACACTGGTGGGTCTGTGTTAAAAAAAAAAAAAAAAAAAAAAAAGGGGGAGTGAGAGAGAGAGCATTCACTGTGGCATGAAATTGTAAACATATACTGTTTATGAGTTTTCTTTCCCCTGTGAAGTCTACAGTAACCTGAAACATTTTTCTTTATTATTATAAATGAATTGGAAGCCCAATATTCTTTGCATGAGTGCGTGTATAATGTGCAGAGAAAGAGAGCTTCCATCTAAGACCCAACACAATGAAAATGCAATGAATTGGAATGCCTCACCGATCATAGCAGAATCAGAATTTCCAGCAAGGAAAATCTTTTCATGGCGAATTAAGTGGTGGAGGAAGAAAATGGTAATGAAAAAAAAAAAAAAAAGGGAAAGGCACAGATGACAAACGCTGCTCCCTGGGCTACGCACTGCAGATTTAAGAACTTTAGCTAAAGCTATGCAGAATAGAATGTGGAAAATTGAATTTACTAAACAATTAAGCATTGAATTAATCTACATCCTGCACTTGAGAGAGAGAAGGACATAAGGAGGGAGAGAGAAAAGGAGCAAGGGAAGAGAAAACATGTGGAGGGGGAGGGGGACGAAGCCACCCAAAAAAAAAAAAAAACACGACTGAATAAATCCTAGCTAGCTCATTAGAGAGACAGTGAATATATCAAGTGTGTTGTTGTGTGCAGCAGGACAGCATTCTCTCCGCCACGGCACTCATCTCTCCCGTAACCATCTGCATCCACACCGCCTCCACCCGCTGTTCATTTTGGCCCACATATTTACTCCTTCGCTTATGCGCCTGTGCGGTTTCCTCCGGGTGTCTGCTCGCTGGTGGACTGCTTTGCGTTTTGGGTGTTTTTTTTTTTTTTATTAATTAGCTGTTAGATCTGTGGTGGACGAGATTGTTGGGGCAGTTATAAATAGACTCGAGTGCACCCTGGAGATGTCACTCACCCTCGGCCGAGACCCTCCCCCATTCCCATGGGGCCGAGCGGCAGCCTCCCACAAGCCCCGCTGCTCTTTTGTTCAATTACAGTTAATGCAATAGTTTGCTATTTTCTCGTTCTAATTATATTTTCAAGTGGGATTTGTTGTGCGTAAAAAACATCCTTTTACGTGTGGAGGCTCTGGGGTTCTCGGTCTCCAGGGTGCTGTACCATTCTTTTCCACAAAGCTCTGAATAAACAAGTTCCCTCCATTTTTTTTTTCTCTCTCTCTCTTTCTTTTACAAAGGGTTGTAGAAACTGGCAATTTCAGTTTTAACTGTTTGCTCCCTGGGCATGTGTTCTAGATTACCTCTTACGGCATACTTTTGGTATGCTGCAGAATACACCATTTTTTTTCCTGGACATTTAAAAAAAAAAAAAAATCTAGAGTGGCTGGCACTGTTATGCCTGAAGTTTTTAGAAGAGTTGTGGCAAGTCTATAAAATGCATTTTATTTTATTTTATTTTATTATTTCTAAAAAGTGTTGTTTTAATTTCAACAGCAAAGCATATATAACAGAGAAGAATATTCACATTTGTCTTTACTTTTTATTTTCTTTGCACAGTCATGTTTGTGCATACATAATAATAAACAATCTAGATTTCCACAGAAATGAAAAAAACCACCATTCCCCAACTTCTGGTTATTTAATATTTTGTCTGTTTTAATTATACTTTTAGCTAGCAATAAGCATACAGTATTCTTGATTACGTTTAGCACATTTATTCATGTTTACACACACAAAGTTCCTAGGCCTGCTATTGAGAGTTATCATCACTGATACGCATCTCTTTACATCAGAAAAGATGCTGCGGCCTTCATCTCATATTTTCCTCCCTCAGTTAATGTTACTTTTGTGGAGGCACCCAGTGATAAGAGGCAACATCTGTTTTGTTCTATAGTACAAGTAGAGCCTGCATGGGGCTGAGTGTGTGCAGGCCCCGGCTCGCCATTGTTCCGTCCACTTCTCTTTATCCCCATGTCTGCTCCATTTGCCACATACCATCCGCCCAACAGCTGACACTTTCTCTCTATTATACACCTAAGCTTAATTGTCAATAGGATTTCTCTCTTTTTTTTCTTCCTCCTCTTCCCAACTTCAAGGAGAATGGCTCTTATTTGATTTCATTTTGATTCGCTAGGCCAGCGACCAGCGAGCAGGCACACACGCACACACGCACACACACACATACCCTCCCTCGCTCTGGGATATAAGAGTGGTGACTGACTGGCTCTTGTTGTATTCAGAGATCTCAAGTTAGCTAGTGCATGTGTGTGGACAGGCGTACACATCTTAGCTGCTATTGCCAACTCTTCGTTTGCTGTTTTTATTTTTCGTTTCTGGACTATGGACATTTTGTCTTGGGTAATACAACCTTTTTTGCTTTTGAGTCTAGTGTGTGTTAATTAAAATAGAGCTGTGTTTTTCCTTTTGCTACATTCTGTTCTGTGAAGTGAGAAATGTGTCAGTGATTGTGTAAAATGCTCAGTGACAGGGTTTGGTCCATCGCTCTTGTGAGCTGTGCTGACTGAATTGTCGTGTGAGGTTGTAGGGCCTGGAAAGAGGATGAAAAACAATGAAATGAGGAACATCTGATAAAACCAGCTGTCTTTGTAGCATGGGACTGTAGCCTGTGTGTGTTTCTCTGTGATCTGATGCCTGATTGTGTGCCTCATTCTCTCTCTTTCTCTCTCTCCCTCTCCGCATAGACTTCATGGAACAGAGACCATGACGATACAGCTTCTACACGCTCTGGGGGAACACCAGGACCATCCAGCGGAGGACACACATCGCACAGTGGCGACAATAGCAGCGAACAAGGTAAGGATCTGAGATGTCGTTTGATGCATATGTAAGGGCTAATGTATAGACTATCATTAACATAAAATAATGCTGCCTGGCATCTTACACAGTTACCAGTTAAATAAATTAAAGGGCATATTGATTTAAGTTTATTAGTTTGTTATGTAAGAGACCACAGAGTGGCAGGGGAGAAACTAGAATAGTTATGTAGAAAATATGCGATTAGTTGTGATTAGTTAGCATGCCTGTGAGTGGCCAATCAAAGTCAGGTATTCTATGGAAATGTCACTGTCTGACTATGCAGATGTGTCCAGTTTACCATCTGAAGCCGAGAGAGCATAAGAGAGAGTTAAAGCAGATGTTTAGGCCGCTGCTGGCCGGTGGTGTGGCGTAGGTCCATCAGCTGGTTGTGATAAGACTGCATTAATGAACCTTCCTCTGGGCCCATCTGGTCAGGGTGTCTGAAGAAAGCCGCTGGTGATGACAGTCTAACAAAAGAGCTTTTACAGTGATGGAGCTTTATTTAACGTTCTGGTATATTCCAGACCAAGATTCTGGAGCTTTCAAAGAGAAAAGATATATTCTCCAAAAAAATAAAAAAGTAAAATAAATCTTCTCGGTAGGAATTGTCTCTCAGTGGAATGAAAGCTAATGAAAGCCAACTTCACTTACTTCATCATGTCAACAAAATTCAAACTATAAAGAGAGTCATCAGATGTTCTGCGCTGTGATTGGCTAGGTGTGTGGTTCAGCCAACGAGAGGCAGTGTGGGAGGTGCCGGATGGAAGGGTGGAGGAGGGTTTCAAACAAACTGTAGGCAAAAAGCAACTTCATTTATTATTGAAAGGGATGTCAAGGCAGCAGTTTGAGGGCTGCACAGCCAGCAGGCAAAGCAGGATGAGAGCAGAAAGGACCACATTATGTTCCAGATGACTGAGCAACGATTTATATACCAGTGCTGGTTTTCTCCCTCCACAGAGAAGGAGAGCAATAAGAAAGAGGCCGGCCGGGCCTAGTCGGTCAGATGGCCAATGACTAATGGCCCGGTTGCTCGCCACACTCTGATTGGATGCCTTAATGAGCACATTTTGTGCCGAGTTTGGGCTCCTGCTCGCGGTGACCTTTGCTCTTTATTGACCAAAGTGACACGTCATTTTTCACATACTTCCAATTATCGCCAGGCTTTTAATGTTCACCCCCTCCTTCCTCCCCTCGTGTTCCCTCACCCCAGTGTTTTGGGTGAGTGTTTGTTGTTTTGTACGCTAGCGGGAAGGGCCGCAGAGAGGCTGAGCTATGAACCTGGACGTATGCTGAGTGCGTTCAGCATCAACAATTGACCCCGAGCACTTCAGCCCCTTCAGTCTTATTCACGCCAGTGGAGGTTTAGTGGAAGTATTATGTTAATGTGGGTTAATTGCTGATTGTGTAAAGCAGTGCTGCTAACCGTATTAGCATGTTCTGTAAGGAGTGACTTCATAATCCCAATAAGACCATTATTCTGCTGTTGGCCAAGAAACTCATGCCAATATGTCCCCAACTGGTCCCCTCTCCAGCGCCTAAGACTTTTTTCTTTCTGTACTCCGCTTCTTTCAATGTGCTTGCGCTTTATAATTAGCATTAACAAGCTATCTATGTTGAAAATATCTGCACTACTGTAAAAAGGGTCGATACTGTGCTTCTATGCAGAAATGGCATCATAACAAACAAGGACAAGCCTTCAAACTGCATAGGAACATTGTACCCACATGCATAACATAGTACATCTGCAACCCATCAACGTAGAGATTGGCATCATAGCTGATGGTTCCAGTGGTTGCCATCTGCACCATGTTTTCCATACCGCACCTAAATAGCATCTCAGTATGACTGAGGACAGCATTTTCCTTGTTCGTGATTCTGTACCCTTCAAAGTGTGAGTGTCCCCTTAAGGGGGGAGGATAAAGCCCAGTCCTCCCTCTCTGCGCTCACAGAAACTTTCTTAGCGGAGTCCAGCAGAGACTCAGCCCGGCCCATCTCTAATTAGAGCCCGTTTATTAGTGTAGTGTGCTCGTATGCACCCGCCTTTGTTTAACAGCCGCCCTCTCGGGGGACATCTTCTTGAATTGTATCTTGAAGCCATTTTTTCAGAGCGTCCACCCTCAGTGGGTAAAAAGAAAACAAATCATTATTATGGACTGTTGAGTATTGCTCACTCTGGACTCTTGGCAAGGCCAGCGCCCACCCAGATTAAAAGAGACACCCTTGGGCTGCAGCGAGAACGCAGGCGATATGAGCCCTACCAAAAAGGGGCAGGGCGCGTGGAAAATGACATGCTCTCACATACGCAGAGATCATGCTGAGTGTTTTGAAAGGCTTTGGGTTTCCTCTGCCTCATCAAAGGGTCTGGGAACAAGGTGATGACTACAGGAGTCAGATATGTATCAGCAATTACCAGGACCCATTTGCGAAAGGCCCCATGTGTGCCAAGTCAAATAGTTCCTGTGAGGCTCTTGTTATTGTCTGCATAAATTTACATGCACAGCCATGGACTCCAAAACTGGACTGCGGTAAGACTGTGGGAGCCAGTGAGGTCCTCAAAGCGAGTTAAGAAGTTCATTTACTTCGACCGAACTCGACAGGAATGACTATTGACGGATGAGACCGTTCAGCTGCGGTGTAAACAAGTCAATGTACAGTAAAAACCCACTGAAATGTGTGAAAAATTTGAAATGTGCCTGCCCGAATGTTACATGGACTCGTCTGGTGCTGTTACTTGTGTCGAGAAAAGCTGCAGCTAAACTTCATGCATCAAACTGATCATTATTTTGTTAGATTGATTGTGGTGAGTGCTGTTGTCATCATTGACTTAATGGTCAGTTTGCTACCGGCCTGTGTGAAGGTCAGTCTGTGCGAGAGCTCTCATTGGCTCCCGGCCACCATTTCCAATCTGCGATTGGCTGGCATCTGAGACTGACCAGCAGACATGGCCTCTGACAGGATGCCAACGAACCTCAGAGCCTAGATCCGCCCAGCGAGCCCCCGCCTCACGTGTTTGTCAAAGTCACCCGTTAATTGCAACGATTGTCCAGCAGACTGGAAGAACCCAGCCCCTTTCTCTCTCGCGCTTTCTTTCCGTCTCTGAGTGCCGCCTGCGTGCCTTTGCATTTCTCATGCGCTATTTTCAGTGCTCTCCTCAATTGCTGAGTGCACTACAATGCTGATCACTTTCCTTTTTGATTTTACAGCAGGGTCCTGGCTTTGTTTAGCTCAGTCACTTTGAGCTGTTAAGAGGACGCCTCCCCGTTCGCTTGCTGTCTGGATGCCCTCGCTCTTTGACTTTGTGTTTTTCGCTTTAATCGTGCCCGGTGTGTGCGAGTGTTGTGCTTCAAAGAGCGATAGGAGCTCTATGTTGTCATTCAGGTGTAGTCAGTCAGTGGTTGTTCCTGCCTCACTAGATTCTCCTCTGTGCATGCAAAAGTGCTGCACGCAGGAGGGGGAGGCTGAATGCTCTCTGCGCTCCCCGTGTATCAGTGGCAGCACGTTGGTGGAGTAATCTGGTTAAATCAGAGGCATAATGGCTGATAAAAGGTGTGCGGTTTTTATAGTGCAGGGATCTAAGAGCAGCACCGGGCGGCCCGAGCAGCCCCTGCTGTTTTTCTCTCTCATTCACATCACACATCACACATCACATCATACACACCCACAGAAGGAGCAGGGAAGCAAGAAAGAGAGGGAAAGACACAGAGAAAGCAAGGGATCACAGGAAAGAGAGCAAGGTGCCAATTCCAGTAAGTGTAGGTAAGTGTTTGGAAATGCATGTGCTTGACAGGAAGGATGAAATCAAAGAGCAGTCTCATCATGTTCTCTCTTCCAAGCCCATTTGCATGACGCTCTCATGAATTTCACATTGTCCCTGCAAATGGCTAAATTTAGCCAAAGTCAAGGAGATGCCAGCCGGCATCAGTGAGGGGCACGAATGGAGCCATGTCCTCGGTAGCTTTGTTAGGTTACCTAAGGGAAGGATGCAGCATGGGGAACCTAGGGGAATCCGAGCTGCTGGCGTGTTTATGACCCCACTGAATCTCAGTAGTGACGGCACAACCAACAAGCTACCACTTGTTTCTCCGAAAACGATCAGCGCCAATGGTTTTATGGCCCCGCTCCTGATAAGACTGTGTGTACGCACAGCGGTCCCATGGTGAAAAAAGGGGAAATGCCGCTGGTTCCCACACCAAGGGGCAGTTTGCCTTTGGGATTAGGCTGATGTCCTGTGTCATGTGGGAAAAGGAGAGTGAAAAGTGAGAAAGTGCAAGCAAACAACCTGCCCCCCTCCTTTCTCCTCATATATCAGCTGTTTCTTCTGCTTTCCTAATCATTGCCTTTAACTAGCTTTCATAGCCTGATTGAGCACCTTGTCTCTGGGCAGATAATACTCATAAAGCTGGTATGATAAAGTGTCACTGTTGTGTTTGCTCTTCTGTTTGTTCTGGGATTTAACTACTGCTGAAGTGCTTCTCTTCTCCCCCCACCCACGATCATGTGAACTCTGGCTATAGCACTGCTGACATCTTTCTCTTCTTCTATCCACTATTCTTTTATTCTTTAGTGCAAAAGTTTGGTTCAATGTGACAATGTTGCATCTCTCTTTGTTGTTGTGAAGTGGCCAATGTCAGTGCCTCTAGTGGCACCTATATGAATTGCAATTATTTAAACAACCCCAAATTGTCTCAACCTATGTTGTGGGGTGGGACTGCTTGTCTGATTTCACAATGGAAGACAGGAGTGTTTGAAACACATTTAAACGCCATCATTTTTGCAGTTCTCTACAGTGCCACTAGTAGTGCAGAAATTACACTCTTCACCTATAAGGATGTTTAGCCCCAGGGAGAGGGAGTTTTGGGTTGGACTCATTTGCTATGTGATGTTCAGTTTAAGTGGGAAGCAGATGTTAAATTTAGATCAAATGCTATAATTGTGGTGTGTTAATGATGTAGACACTTTGCATCTGTCTCCATGTGTACAGGAAGTCCTTCTAAACCAATCCTTTTTTGCTTGCCAAAACCAGATTTTTGGTGTTTGCTAAATATTCCCTTTACAGCCGCTCACGGTCATCATCGCTCATCTGCTTGCACATTCTCAAAACTTGAAATTCTTTCATCTCTTTTCACTCTTCATTAGATGTTTCAGATAGCAACATTAACATGTAAGTGCAGAGCAACTGCAGAACTATTGGAAGCTGAAATGGCCAGCAAAAAGAGTTTTTCTAGTAAATACTCAGGATGTCTACTTCATTCAGCGGTGATTCGTCATATGCAGGGTCACTGTCAAGAGGGGTCATGTTATGTTCCACAGTTTATGTTGCCTTTCCCAATCTGCTCCTAATAGCTGGGAAACCCCTTTGCTCCATTTGAAAAATCCCCATGCCGTGCCCCGTCATCTGATCTGTGCTGGAGAGGTTCATGTGAATTTGACAGAAATCAGCGCAGCTCATCACTGACGTGTCACAACGCATTAGGTCCCTGTAGAAGACCTGAATGAACATTACTCAGCACGACCTGGGAGTAGCAATGCGCACCCACCGGGCGTCCATCAGATACGCACACATCCAACTTTTCAGGAAAGAGCTGATATCACCCAAAGAGATATGCTATCATCGCTTGGCTCGCCTGATAGGGAGGGCAGGAAGGCCAAGGAGGGAGCTGAGGAGGAAGAGAAAAGAAGTGAGGGAGAACGAGGGGATGTTGGGAAGGAGTTTGAAGAACAGTGAGTGACAGTAAACAAACAGGGTTTAACTCTTTGTTCATTAATCAGGTGCTCTTGTGTGGCTGTGTCACATGCACTCGCCTTAGTTTATTTAGGGCTATGATAAAGAGATTAGCAATCTCTTTTTGGGGTTATTCTCTGCCAAAAAGACGTCTCTTGTTGACGATTCCCTTCTACAATATCCCCACTGACCTGCAGGAGCTATTCTAGTCCGCCATGATGAGCGCCTGATAGATTGGTTCCAAATAAAATTAGATTAAAAATATAAATCTTTCTGCAGCCATCGCAGGAAAAAACATTATCCCAGCAGGATAATCCTCCCGTGATCTGTAGGGATGTACATTCTTTCTCTAAGCAGGAGGCCAGTCTTTTTATTAGCGGTATCACAGTGGGTTCGAGTCCAGCTTAAAGCCACAAACAGTATTGTGCTAATTTTAGCCTCCAAAGAGGATGAGGATGAGTAGCCTGCTGCTAGTTTGCCATATGCTGCCCTACCGATAATACTGCGTGAGGAATATTTTCCTGCCGATAGCGACTGGGTCTGTGCGTGTGAGGTCCTGGGACTGTTACAAAGACATGTGAGCTACCCAGAAGTGATAGGACGAGGAGATGCTTGGTAGGTCAAATTGTACTGACTAATAGTCAGTTTTGTTTTCTTTCATATGTCAATCACATTTATTCACTTTTCCCTGACATGTAAATTTGCCCTGATGAATAATCATTTTTATATAGCACTTAACACCAAATGATTAAATTTGGACATGTCAGAATCTCATTCACAAAGACCGTTAATGCATGAAGCCTAACAAAGAACAAAGGAATTTGCCAGGCCTGTTTGGAGAAACCCCAGAAAGCCAATTTCATGTGAGCAAACACCACCAAAGCTCCATATTTGGGGAATTTGGCTTCCCTTGCACTGTGTGCTAAAGCTATTTGACCTTTGTATTTGTCACCAGAGACTTCTCACAGAGAGGGATTATTTGCTGGGGTGCTGGAGTTTTGGAGTGGTGGTGGACGAAGGTGTGTGCAGATAGAGACCGGTGCAAAAAGCACCAGGGGGAGGGCTGTGTTAACAACAGGCCGAAAGCTTGACCCAGGACTGACCCTTACTAAACAATCCTCTCCCAGAGCCCAGCCCTGGTCTTTTGACATGGATACCTGCTGAAGGGATTTAGGAGGAAAGATAAAGACCTCCTCGAGCGTTTTTTTTAAGATTTAAGGAGTGAAAGAGAGATAACAAACAAACAAAAGTGTGTATGCTTTTAGAGGGTGTGTATGTGTATGGAGAGAGGGTGTGTTTGCCTTAATGTGTGCTTGAGAGAGAGTGAATGCATGTGTGTGCGAGCATGCATGCACTTTTTTTTTTTTTAGAGTGGTAACCTGATCACCAGCCATGCCCTGGGAGCCCAAATGAGTCAAAGAATGGCAGGAACCAGAAAGATTCCCAGGTTGATAACCGAAAAAATGGCCAAAAAAGTCACAAGAATTGTTCCTGCTCTTTGTGGATATATATGTAAGTGCGTGTGTGTGAGTTTGTGTTTTGTGGTCTCAATAGAGGACTGCACAGCCGAAATGTAATGGTATCGCCCACGTCCAGCCGCCCCTGCTCTGTTGCTGTCAGGAAGCAGACGTTCAGCCCAGCTCTGTTTCCGTCACTTCCAGCCCTAAGCCTTATCTCCCTAGTTCACCCCAAGCTGATAGAACTACAATTCCCCCACATTCCCTCTGCTCCACTTCCTGCGGCCTCAGCACGTCTGACAGGGGTGAAACTGAGGCCTTCGTTAGACTGCAGTATGTATAGGCGTAATGGATTTGCCACTTTGAATGAAGGACAGCATATGAAAGACGGAAATGCCCCCTGATGTTGCAGTTCATCCTCGAATGCCTTTTTTCCCATGTCTTCATTTTTCCTATGTCTTTATTCTTAACCATTACTCATAACCAAGGGGTCAAGGTTTGGCTGTCAGCATGAGTGTATTAACCCCTGCTTGTAGAATGCTGTAACTACACCATTTCTCTACTGAGAGCCGATCAAAACAGGATTTGTATTCTGACTGATGCAGACATTTCTGTATTTAAATACGAGGTTTTTGTCTCTTAAAAGTGTAAAATGGATGTTGACGGCACAGCTATAGAAAAGTCAGAAGCAAAATGCTTGAAAGTGTAGTCGTGTAGTCAGTCTGTTTTCAGCATGTTAGGATGTAATTTTCCTGCGGCTTTGAAATGATTAGTCACAAGGCGTTTATGTCTTAGTTAACCGCCTTGAAAAATCCTAGGCAAGCAGATGCAACTGAGATGAATAGCAGTGCTAACTGCTAGGTTTCTCCAGCTTTTATAAACTCTTTGGGTGAAGCGGAGGTCTTCGTTAAACTGCGGTATGTTTAGACATCATCCGAATGAAGAGCAGCCTATCAAAGATAGAAAAGCCATTTGATGTTACAGTTCACTTGGATGACTTAATTTTTTTCCCTCCGTCTTTTCAGTAATAACAGTGCCGCCCTTCTTTACAAGCGGGGCTCATTGTGTGTAATTCTGCCATACAATTCACTCTCAATGTTAACTACATTTAACAAACGCAGGGGAAGCCAAGCAGGCTATTATTAGAAGTGAAATACCCTCACATTATCTACTGTACTACAGCCCAATGGATGGCGATACGCTGTAGTTGGGGAAAATCCCTGTGCATTAGAGCACTTATCTCAGCCTGTGTCATTTAGATAGCTGCCATGTGGAAAATTATCTGCCAGAAGCCAATAATGAAGACTGCCGCAGTTAACCACACGGCTCTGGTTCTGTTTCGCTCATTACCAAAATATACCAAAAAACACAAAGGAACAATACAAAACATTTTGTCTCCAGGCCCCTGTCTGTTACCAATATTGAAAAGTTGCTACGCTCAATTGAATTCTTATTTCAGCGTCAGATGATGAGTGTCACGTCTTTATTTGGCTGTGTGTGTGTATTGTTTCAGATTCACCTAGAGTAGATGATGAGAGGTTTAAAAGCGTTCAGATGAGTCGAATTCCGGGCAGATTGCTGCAGTAGTGCTGTTGTTGCGAGCCAGCGAAGGCTCTTAGCTTTTGTTGCGAGCCATGTTCCTTTTTTAAAAAACACTTTCCTCTCAGCCATCCGGTCTGCCTGGATATCGAACAAAGCTGGCCCTGGAGAAGGTGTCAAAAGCTGTCTGAGAGAGAGAGAGAGGGCGAGGGAGAGAGAGGGAGAATAGAGTATGTATACTCTTTGTGAGTGTGTGTGTGTGTGTGTGCTGCCTCAGTGGAATCAGAGGACTCTTAAAGTGTTCCCGTTTGAACCTCACCAGCCTGCCTTTTCTGCCCGCCTTATATCTTCAGATTAAAAAAAAAATTACAAAGGAGAAAAATCAATAGTTACACAGTAAAAGTGCTTGACATGAAAGGGTAAACTCAGGGCCCTACACTTTCATTTGACCGTTTTCCCCCCTCGACACACGGACCGGAGGAAGAATGAAAAGAGGAGGAGGGGAGGGAAAGGGGAGAGAGTGAGAGAGACCTCAGTTTAATGCTGTGTTTGTGCCCCTGGGCCTCAGTACGCTTTCCAACGTGTCGGGGGCTTCAGTGGAAGTGACCCCTACACAGACACGGACGAAAGAGAGCCGTAACATTTGCAATGACATTTTTGCCATCACCTGTGGGTATGTCAGCGGCCTGATCCCAGAGACCTGGGAATATGCATGAGGAGCTCTCAGCTAGGACTCACGCGGGCGACTCTGTTTAATTAGAGGCATTATAACACTGAATATGAGGCACATTATGCACTTATTACCCTCTCCGTTAGCCCCGCTGCGAGGCGATGACAGAGACGCACGAGGTACGGCTGAAAGACTTGTAATTACGCTCTTTTTTCTCTCCAAATTATGAATTACAGATCTGTCATTGTCATCATATGTGCAAGAAAAAAAGGGAAAAGAGCACTGTCATTATTTAAGATGCCGGCAGTTATTTAAAACTGTCATTATTTACTGTCATTATTTAAAATGAATCCTGGGTAATTACGGATTTTAATTATGACTCTCCGCAGATTAGTATTTACAGAGCTATTTTTTTTTTCGACGTAATTATAACATGAAAAAGTATTTATCTTAGCAAGTTCAGCATAAATACACAAATATGCACAGCTGTGCGTGGAAGTATCACAAGACGCAAGCGATCAAAAGGCAACATAACTAAAGATCTGCCACACTGCCACCATGTCGCATCTCATTAAACCCTCTGCTTTCCTTTATATTTATCCTTCCAAGTCAGAAACTAGAAGAGCTCAGGCCATTTTGCTAGAAGAGGAACTGATTGCAGTCAGCAGACCGCTGCTAATGTTTGTATGTATTTTAGGAACAGAAAATGTATGGTGGGGCAAGCGTGCACGGCAAGCTCCCCGCTAATCTGAGTGTCTCTTGTTGGGAATCATACCGCAGGAATTCCTGCATGTTCGGAATATTTTTGAGGTGGGAGGCGCTTGTGACCCATGCAAAGGGAACCCCCGCTGCCTGGTCCATTCTAACCATGTGAATGGCCTGAATACAATGAACCCGGCTTTATCTTTTCTTCCCCGACCCTCCCCTCTTCCCATTCGCCCACTCTCTTTATATGCAACTCTGTATGTGTGTGTGTGTTAGAATGAAGAGTGTGTGAACGTGTGTGAATGTGTGCATAGTGAAAAGAAGGCGGATGGCGGGCCCTTAAGGCTGAGGTTTTGCAGGACCAGGAAAGCCGTAGTACAGTCATATGAGAATGCTAAGGGAGAGTGAGAGAGCAGCACAGGTCGCCTGACTCCCTCCACAGGGAGAGGCCAGAGGTGCTCTAGAAATCATCCATGGACCAAATGTGGTGTAAAGCAAAAGCCAATCTGTTTCCACAGCCTGGCCCCATCCATCAGTCCATGGCCAATAAAATTTTGTCAAAACACTTCTTAAAATTGGGCAAGCTTCTTCTGTACTGCATGAGCTATGACAGCCTGACTTATAACCAGAGCCTAAAATTAACACTCGCCAAGTGCAAGTAAAAATCAGCGTTGGTGAGTATGAGTGCTACTCACCAGTTGGCCAGTAACTTCTTTTTTATTCATTTCTAACAATACCTGAGAATGTGATATGGTTTTGCACAATTATTAAATCGCAAAGACATTGTAATTATATCAATATATATAATCTGATGCACTGCGTGTTTGTGAGTAAATGCTGCTCCACACAAACTCCATCTCTGCAAGTGCTTTGAGGTTCAGTCACGTATAACGTGCTTTTGAATACATGTAATCATCATGGCTGATAAATCTGTTGTTGTTCAACAGTATTATAGGATATTTCTGTATTGATTTGTGCAATTGCAAAAAGGCAAAAATTACATTCCTGTTTTCCATTGCTTGGACAAACAGGTAGCCCATCCGCCAAACTCAAATTGTTAGTTTATCCAATGATGTTGTTTTTGTAATCCAGTTTGGTGCCACTAATGGCACATATATTGCATACATCACCTTTACCAGCAAGTTCTACTATCTATAGGTGCCACCATGTAAACCTAACCAACCAGCCTAAACTGTTCTTTATAGCAGAGGTGGTAGATCTCCATCTCAAAAACATCAACGTCATGAACACATCAACGTCTTGTAAATGAGCGTTTGACATAGTGACATGTAAATGTGCTCGATGGATCGGAAGTGCCACTCCGCTAATTTGCAAAGCAGCAGAAAAATGGCTGACACTTTGGAGTTTTGGACGCACAAGGCGAGAGGAACAGGTAGTGTCCTTTTTGAGTAATCAGATCATAACAGATTAGCCCACATTTTTCTGATAATGTCAGAAAGCGCCTTGAGTAAGTAAGAGAGAGTGGCAGAGATAGAGAGAGCAGGAGACAGGTATGGAGATGGAGCGGATGAGCCAATCAGAAGAGCTGGCTGACAAAGGCATGTTGGGAAGCTAACCTGATTTTAGCAGCAGCAGCCAGGCAGCTAGAGCGTCACAGGCTGATCTCACGCGTGGATGTGTGTGTGCGCGTGTACGAGGGGGTCATAAAAAATTCTCTCCCTGGTTAGCCGCGGGGCATCCTCCTCAGCCTCTGGCCTGCTCCAGTCACTGGCCTGCTCTCTAATTGCTGCATAGACTCTACCACACATGGCCAGATGAGATGACATTTTCCTCTCTGTCAGTGGCGAACCGGACCGAGCGTCCCCCCTCCCTGCAGTAGTTGCTAAGACGCTGTCATAACCCATTAGCAGTTGGCCAAAGTTCGCCCGTGGCATTTCCTCATGGCATCAGCGAAAAGGCGCATAAATCTGCCAGTGGAGCCTGCTGCTGGACTAATGAGGCTGTGAGCTTGTTTATGGACTAGCATCATTTTTATGATTATTTCCACCTTTTCAGTCTCGCCGCCATCATTCGTCTTTATTTGGCGCGGGACGAGTGCAGAAGCTCGGCAACGGGCTGACATTTTGACACAACGGTGCTGTATAGACACTGCCATAAGCCTGTGCCTACACTCCGGTGCTAAAATAGATGCAAAATTAGCCCGAGACGAATAAGGTGAACCGGTATTAAATTGTATCAAAGATGGAAATACCAATACAATTGGCAGCGATAATCACATCATACTTCCTGACACGCCTAAATAGGTGTCCTGAGAAAGCCTACATCCGAGTCAGGGGAGAGATGGGTTTTAGCCAATCAGAAATGCTCTCTCCTCATAACTCATTTAGCATGTTTGACTTTGAAATGGGGAAAATGGCAGAAGTTAGCAAAACAGCTAAAATCATTACAACCTGAAGTCATCAATACAACCTAAAGTCATCAAGTTTTCATTGCAAATATATGAATATTTAATATTCTGTATTAACATAACTGTATAGCCATGTGCTTACAATGACATTGCAATGCTAAAAAAGACAAAAAAAAAACAAAACAAAGAGGTGAAATGAGTCCCAGATTTGAGTTAAAATGGTATCAAATTGCGTCAAAAATGGAAATCCCAGTAAAATTGACAGCTTTCGTTTCTCTCACCCTCGTTTGCCTTGAAGTTCTAGGCCATCAGAGGTCAGTTTTTAAGGAAAAATATTGGGGAAGGGAGGTTAAATAGTTCAAAATGGCTAGAAGAGGCGGAAGACAAAAGCTCAAGAGAGCACACACGCAACAGAGTTACCTCAGACATCACTCAAACGCCCCCTGCCCTCTTTTACTCTTTTGTCGTGCCCCCCCCTTCCTTCTTCCTCCGTCTGACCTGATATCCAGTGTTTGCTTCTGTTTTGCTAACTCACATGGGACAAGCCCTGGGTTTATTATTTTAGGCTTTGCTGAACACGAACTAGTCTTTACACCGGATTTGGAGCATTTGCTTCTAATGAAAATGGTGTCTTAGATTACAAACCAGCGGTGCCACTGCCTTCCCAGATGGGAGCTGGGAAGTTCTATTTGCCTAAAAACAGTCGGAAGACAAACTGCTCTCTAAGCCAGGGCTGTTTTTGGCATCAGTTAATGATGTAATCAAAACTCGCCTTTGACGTCTTATAGAATTTTTCTTTTCTCGTGTCTGTGTGTGTTGGGGGGAGGGCGATTTGGCTCTGGTCAGTTTCTCAGTAAGTGACTGACTGAAGGAAAGTGCCCTTGTGTAAAAGGCAAAGCCATTGTATCTACATAAGTCTTCACTTAAAAAGTCTCAGTCTTTTCTGGGGCTTCTCTCCTAGGCGGAGAGGGCTGGCGGAGTGTTTTATATGGAATGTAGAAAGCCTTCGCTCTCCTAATGGCGTATATAATTCAGGTGCCCGCAAGGCATGCTTTCAGGAATTCTTTTGCCTGAGGTAATGGGGAGCAAAGACTCTTTTAGACCCTTGATTATTCTATTGATGCATGGAGCTGGGAAAAAAAATTATCTCCAACCGGATTACTGCAGACATTTCCATTAATTATCAATGATACAGGTGCCTTATGTCGCTGACTGAAAGCTACAGCGAGAGAAAGAGTTAACCCACCATAATCTCTCTGTACGAATAGCACTGGGGCTTTTGGAAGTGCTTTATACGTAATCAATAAGTTACTCTCTCCATTCCTGTGCCTCCGCTATTGAAACCCTCGCAGTGTGCGGTTGTTTGCCTCGCTCGTGTTTCTTTTATGGTTTATTATCCGAATCGTGGGTTCATAATAACAATTATCAGGAGTCTTCTCAGTGCTGTGTTTGGGCTCTCATTGAGGGAGAATGCGTACAATAATTGGGGATCGGAAAATAAAATCAGCGTGCGCAAGCAAACCGGCAACACGAAGCTGAAAAGGCGACGTAAGCCATCTCCTCTGCTCTGGTATGTTGAACTGCCCATTATAAAGCCTTATCGAGCACCCACAGGTTGCTGCAAGCACCCATGCAGTATTGTTATTAAAATGCAGCTCTTTGAAAAGCTGCCGTTTTGTGCGGCAGCCATATTCACCCCCCTCCTTCCTCTTTTTCATAGTGTGTAACTCCCCCACCTGAGGTAAAAAGACACCGGGGCGAGCTTCAATCAATATTTCCCTGGGATAATGAAGACTAAATCTCTCTGTCATTCTCAATTCTTTGGTGACTCACTGTGTTGGAAGGCAGGGGGGAAATGCGACCTTACAAGTCCATTGTACTCTCTCTCTCTCTCTCTCTGAGCGTTGTGTGGGGGATGAGAAAGGGGGGTTATTTATAAAAGTATTAAAAATGAATGCATTCAGACGTGACGCTTCAAAGATATACTGAAGCACTATTGTTGTCAACTCACCCTGTTACCTAGTTTTTGGAAAACTTAAAACAAAAAAATTATGCAAGGCCTTCTTAAATGTTTTTGTTGACCATGTGGTTGTGTGTTTTGACAGGTGACGGGTTGGACAACAGTGTGGCGTCGCCCAGCACAGGAGATGATGACGACCCCGACAAGGAGAAGAAGAGGAATAAAAAACGCGGTATCTTCCCCAAAGTGGCGACCAACATCATGAGGGCATGGCTCTTCCAGCACTTGACGGTGAGTCCTGTACAGTGATCTTTCCTTTTTCCTCTGCTTCTCTTTGAGCCTTCTACAGGCAATACTGCATGCTGCACTTCAAAGCCACTGAAATGGTCAAATGTAGTGCTAATGCTATGCACATGCTTGCTCACACACACAATTTACTTTATCTTGCCTAGCCTTAACCACACACGCTCTAAGTTTAAGCCAAGGAAAAAAAAAACAACAGCCTCAAGCTAAAGATAGCGGAGATAGGTGATAGAGAATTAAGCTGTCGTTTTCCATTCATTCTACTGTTATTTGCGGAGAATTTTAGGAAATCTTTGTACAGTGCGTGTCGGGGCATTATCCGTAAAGACTGGAGATAGGGATAGGGTACATACAGTGGTCCTAAAAATATTTAGGCATAAAGCTACATTTTAACATGTAGGGATGTCATTTAATTCTATAAGAAAATATCAAACCAAGTGGAATTTAAAAAACAAAACAAAAGATAGCACAAGCACACTTTACAAGCCGAAATTTGTTGCAGTGTTACACAATCAGAACTGAGTTAGCTGGTTAGCTGAATGTGTTTTTGTTACTGGTGGTTAGTTCTCATACTGTGGCTGTCCACACCTGCCATAGAGAAGCGATAGAGCAGCATGGGCCATTGATGTGGTTGGCTCTTCCTCTTGCTTTGATGGATTTCACTTCCTCTATTTCATTTACCACAAAGTAATCGGAGTGCTGTCAAGACACCACTTATCTCCATATATCTACCCTTCTCACAGGCTTAACACACCTCTTCCAGTCTCTGTCTCTCTTGCATACACACACATGCACACTCTGCACAACTCATAATAATAATGTCTCTTAATTAAAGACAGTGAAATGTTCACGTAGGTGTATTTTCAATAAACATATTACTTAAGCCTTCCCTCATTTGTGTTACACTTTATGACTGAAGTAGCTATTATGGCTCAGCAACGTGTATTTTTAGGTGTTGAAAGGAAATGTGTTTCTATCCAAACTGGAGTCAAAAGGGAGCCCATTTGATCAGTGCCAAAAGCCCCCACTTGCTCGCTCAACCTCCCCCCCCCCACGGCCTCTCCATTCCTACATCTGTGCCACAGAACTATGTCTGAGCACCCCAGAACTTCACCTGCCCCAAGCACGCCCCCAACACACACATACACACTTTCAAACCCCCACCAACTACCACCTTTAGCGGCCCCAGGAGAAAGGTGTGTGAAAAGAAAGCCATTTGCCAGTTCACACAGGCGCGCGCGCACACACATACGTACACACAAACAACAGTGTGGAATACCCACAAGAGCACAGACTGATGGAAGTTTTGTTTCCTGTTTGTCTTGGCTGACCAATATGGTGGACAGTATTGTGTCATTGAGGGCTTGTTCTGTCTCAAGTGTTTGTGTTTAACTATACTTTAGGGACAAAGTTGTCACAAGGAAGTTTTGCCAAATCCTCCCTTTTAGGACAGCTTGAAAGTAAAAATGCAAAATTAGCATTTATAATGTATGGTTAGGGTTTAGAATACTACTCTTATTATTGCTTAAACCGCTGAGCTTAAGTTTTAAACTTAGGCATGTAACTTGACGTTCATGCTCTGTATATCTTAAATCATGTGGCTTGTTAAAGAAAGATGTGCTATTACATTTAAGCACTCAGATGTAGTATTTTTTTCCACCCTAGCAAGCACTTATCAGTGCTCTAGCAACCACTTAGAACACCTTTGCAAACAACCACATAGCAATGAACAAGAAACCACCCCTAACAGTTTAGTATCATGACAGTGAGTGCACAGGACTCTTTTGCAGTAAGAGTGATTGCTCATAGACGTTCTTACTTGATGGTAGTATTCAACTGTTTTAGGCTGCAGATCCGTTTCTTTACTCCCGTTGGTAGTCACAGAATTGCATCCATGCAATGTATCGCCAACCGTCGCTATTGCTCACGTCACCAAAAATCTCCAGACTTGTCATTGCTGTGTATCTCTTAGACAGTGTAAATGTTCCTCAAAGATCAGTGCGTGAGATGAAAAAATATGTATAGGGAGAAACCAATAACATGGCATCAGAATTCCTGCTAAAGTGTCTGAGAGAAAAAGAGAGATGGATTGAGATGCAGACAGAAAGTTGACTTTAATACTGAGACAGAGAGTCAGATCGAAACATAAATGGAAACCCTTTCAGTCTCTTGCCGTAAATAGGTTTGCACAGCGCTCCTTACAGCAAACTCGGGAAATTAGACTCATTTCACTCCCTGCTCCGAATGCTTCACTCTGACAGCTCAGCATTTGTGTGGGGAACAAAACAACACGCAGCACGTGAGGCACGGATGACTGACCTTACGGACAATGCGGTCGTCTCGCCTTCCGTCTCCAACTGGCTTTTACTCAAAGGACGTCGGAAAGTCTCAAGTGGGGCCGCAGAGATGTAGGAGAAAGTGAGAGAGCACAGGACTGATGGAAGAGGTAGTCGCTGAACCTCTGATGTCCCTTTTTCCTTTGAATGGATGTGTGAAGGAATAGTGCTCAGGTCTGGCCCTTGGAGATAAAGACAGCGGCAATTAGTAAGCGGCACAAACAACACACAGATGATAGCCTTCTGTCTTAGAGAAATACAGATTACATATGTGTCTCGCAGTTCACGGCCCAACCGCAGCAAGAATGCGCTGTTTGCACGTCACATGAATCAACCAGCGAAACCATTGTGCCGAGACGGAAGTGTGAAGTGGGTGGCAGTACAAGATTATTCTGACGAGCCATTCGGTGGAAGAGAGGAGGAGAGGAAAACAATAAGTGGAACGGAGAGAGATACAGAGGAGACGGTAAAGGCTTATGGGGTAACTACACCCTGAAGCTGCTCTTTAATCAGTTGTTTTCAGTCCCCGGTTATTAGCCGGCTTGCAAGGCAAGTGGAAGCGGGCGTATGCAGGTCTGAGAATAGTATGGAGAAAGAGAGGGAGAGATGCTAGCTAATTACTTGCCACTCACAAGTGTTTTAGCATGCTGTAAAGCCGGCGTGAACACATTCCAATAAACTTTGTGGTGAAGTAAAAAAAAAAAAAAAAAAACAAAACAAACAAAAACAAAACAAGAGGCCCTAAACTTCTGTTATTTTTCCTGCTTTAACTGTTGTTTGTTTTTTTATTTTATCTGAACAAAGATAGTGTGATTGTGCCAGGCATCCTGGAGAGGAATGCTGGGTGCACTGAGCAGCTTTCCTGTTCCTGTGGCCGTGAAATTGGACTCTTTGCCCCCCTCCTTCCCATTCCTTGTTCCCTCCTGATTTTCACCCTCTATCTCACAAACAGTATTTTCTTGTTTAATTTAACAAGAAATGAGTAATAAATGGAAGCCATTGCCCCAAATCCCGCTGTGCTTATGTTTTTGCACTCAGCTCCCCAGTGAAAGGGCAATTTGCAAAATTATGTGATAGAGTAATTAGATGAAAGCCAGGCTTCAGATTGTTGCTATGCAGCGGCAGCGAGGACCGATCCTGGAACAGCCGAATATTAGGCTGGCACGCCGGGCTCTGGGCTTCATTCTGTTTGTACACAGAACCAGAGAACGGGAGGGAGCCTCCATCACAGCTCGTAAAAAGCAAACCACAGCACAATATGCAATTGCCCGTTTCCCCCCCACACTTTTACGTGCTGCTTGTGTTCAAAATGAAACTGGAAGGCATAATCGCTTTTAATGCAATTAGGCTCCAATTTAGCACCCTCTTCACACACATGTAACAATTCTGGTGGAGGCAACATTCTTGTTTTTCTCGTACTCGCTGGGAGCACATTTTGCCAAACCTCAACTGTGCTGCATCTTGAGCAGAACCAGGTGTGAAAAACGCTATAACTCATTTCTGCACTCGATGGACTGAATCGTGCAGAGGGCCCTTAGCTGGTCGGACCAGCAGGAGGGGGAACGGGCTGTGTCCTCTTTGGGGAGTTGGGCTGAATTTGTTGCCCCATAGTTTGGAGGCTGGAGTCGGGGGGGAGAGAGTCGGGTTTGAGTTGGCCTGCTGATGATTTCCTGGGCAAAATTACAGATGTTCAACATATGACCTCCTCAAGAAGTAGTGCTTGGAAAGCACAGAGGGGTTTTCAAGAGGCTGGACTTCTCGGTTTTACTTTAAAACAACACTGGCTGGGAGTTATGCATTTGGCACAAAGCAGTGAATTTTCCTACATGTCCATTTTAATTCACTTTTTAAGTCAAGTTAACTTACTCTTCAATTTCTCCCACATTAATCAAAATCTAGGAACGTGTGCAGGGCAGAAGAATGTATGAGTAATGAATAGCAAAATATGAGCATTTATAATAATATATCCACATTTTTTTGAACCTGAAAAAAAATGACGTCTTATTCATAGAGCTCAGCGTTAGATGCCATCCTAAAAGTTGTCTGTGAAATGGAGTGCTGAGTGTTGACATTGTTCAAACCGTAAGACCCTGCCACTCATATCGCCATAGCAACCGGGTGCCCTGACCGGCCTTATCACAAGGGTTCGGACCAGACGATATGCTGCCTTGACCACCTCTGGTTGTCATGCTAGCCTGTTATCATGTTATCACCTGAACAAAAAATAATAATAATAACTTGAGTTACACATTGCAAATGCATAAAAAAAAATTGTCAAAATTTTACAATGAAACGATCCTCTGAAAACATAAACACCCTGAGAATTGCCCTTCTACATAACGTCACAGCATCCATTTTGTCTTGCCCTAAAACACGGATGCCATTATTGCAACTGAGGTTTCTGTCAAGAAGAGTGACATCCTTGTAAACAAACTTTAGGCATGGTAACAGTTAGCCAAGGGCCCACGCTGAAATGGCATTGTCAAAAAAGCCACCCCAGCCATTAGAGGCCAGAGGTCAACCAGGCCTCAGATGCCATTAGTCCATGGTTGTTTATTGCCTAAGCCCTGGGATGTCAGCACACTGGTCACCCATGGCAACCTCAGCGTGGCATTTCGCATTTGGCCTGGTAGAGAAAACCCGGCTCTCAAATGTTCTCTCATCTTTACCATACAATTCCAAACCTGAACACAAATCAAATGACCACAACCAGTCACTCCTAAGAAACTGGAGCTCTGAGTGTATATTGTTTTTACATTCATTCATTTTTTTATTTTTTTTTTAACAAGAGCAGAAAGTCCATGCAGATTAATATTTGCAAATTGAATTTAGCCGCCTAAGGTCGCTGGTTATTTCTTAATTTCATCTAAGTGGCAGTGAGTACTGGAGGCGCCACGAAACTGAAATAGCTTCAAGGAATTTTTCAGACAGTGAGGATCAAGCATTGTGGATCTTAAAAAAAAAAGGCTTCTTTCTTGCCTCCCTTTGTACCTAATGTTCTTCTGAACTGTGTGTCTTTGCCATTTTACTATGTTTCTTGCAGCCAACTGGGACGCTGCATCAGCTGTCGTAGCTGTTTTGGTCTCCGTGGTGTTTTTGTTTGAGAGAGAGGATACATGTTTATTTGTGTGTGTGAGACATTTGGAAGCAATGACTTGATGCTTTTTATAAAAGTTGGTGTCAAGGAAGAGGCAGCTGAGTCAATCTTAGGGCTGTGGCTGCCCATTGAGGCAGGATGCGCCCCCCCTGCTCCCACATCTTGTAATGAAAACATCATCAATTACCCCACTGACAGGCCCCTGGGATGTGGGGCAGGCAACTCTTTGGGGCTGGTCTTTGTGGATAGACAACCCCTTGCACCCCCACCCCTCACCTCCAGAGAGGAAAAGAGAGAGAGGGTGGAAAAAGACTGTATATCCATCATTGGCAAGGCTTCGAGGGTGACAGCGTAAAAGGCATTGGTGTGTCATGGACAGAATGGATCGAATTGGTAAACTCCACATGGTGCAAGGAGAGGTGGCTGGACGCTGCTCTGTCACTGCTGACATGGCCTTTCACAAGCCATCTGTGCCTTGATTGATGAGCACCACATCAGTAGACCTTTTTCTACCCAAGCCCACCACGGCGTCCCCAACATCAACTGTACCTTCGGACCGAGGCTTTGGAACAAAGAAAGAGCCGTGTTTAATTGACACCACTCGCGTCCCTACGCAGTGAAGTTGGTTCCCTTCCTCTGTAGTGTCCCTGAAAGGCAGTTAAGTTTTACTTCATGTAACCTCTGAACTGTTGGAGCATAACTGGTCCAGATGAGAGCTGTCCCTCAGTCTCACTCTCCCATCAGTCTTCCTCACTGCTCTCAAGAACCTGACAATTTTATAATGCCCACAGGGCCAGCCACTGTTGCAGCCACGTCACTAGAGAAGACAGTGTTCCCGTACTCCATTTTCCACAAGCACACAGGTGGGCCTCACCGAATTCCATCCTCCCAGCTTGTTAACATGCACTCTTAGGCAGTTTCATTACGTTGTCAGTTAGAGAAAGTTATACGCTGGCCTGCTATATTATAACAGTATTGTATTTCATTATCAGCTACTTGTGAAGAGTTAGCAGCTAGCGTCTGTTTAGTGTGAGATCATGCTAGGCCTGCATGGTCTCCTGTCTGCATACCAGCCATTGCCTTAAATTTAAGAAAACGTGCTGTCTGTCTTGCAGTTCTAGTTTTTGTGTAAATCCCTCTAAAAAGCCCTGTCAGCATGAACACCTCAGGTGTGGTGCAAGGTTCTCCTATATTCACCGCCTCCTGAGCAGTATGTCTATCTAAGAAATTCACAAGCCAACTGAGGAAGTCTGGTACATTCCATTTAGATATCCACTAAGCACCCAGTGTTGGTGACCATAGTGTGTGTTAGTTCAGTTGTCATTGGGATGGACTTACGGGACATTTAGGGAGGATGTTAATCAGGGATTATGGTAGGTGCTTGATCCACAACTGTCCATGCTGGGAAGGGCAGAGGATGTAACCTGAGGTGACATAAGGGACAGTGGAAACAACTACTAGTCTACATTCTACAGCATAGCCAATCTGAAAGTTTGGGTGCCACTCCGACATGTTCTGTTCTGTAATCCATCTCAGTCAGAGATGTCCAGTTGGCCAGGGTTTAGCTATGGTCTGGTAAAGGTCCACTAGTGTTTTTAGATGGCACTATGTGTGTTGATTCAGACCAGGCTTTGCTGAATTACCCTAGCTATGCTGTAATCGTCAGTGCTCAGGGATCTTTCCGCCTGCAGTCAGCAGCTCAATACCTTTTACTTACAGCCACTGCAGAGCATTCCCCCACAGAGCAGAGCTCCAGCAGTCTGTCCCAGATACTCTTGGCTCACTCTGTTTGTGTGCATGTGCTCGCCAGTGTATGCCTGATGGATTATATGGCAGCAAAGACGCGGTAATCAGTTTGCACGTTTGCTGAACTAATTTATCAATTCGGTTCCTCCTACTTGTAATCTCAGCCATGCGTGCTGCTCTGAGCTCATTGTGCTTTTCATCTGGGGACAAACAGTTCTTCAGGAGGAAAAGGCACTACCCTCAGGCCTCTTGATGGGGCTTTTTTTCAGTTTGTGAAGGAGTGACAGAGCATCAACAGAATAATTGTCTGGCGATGTGTCTGAAAAACGTACGCAGATATAAAAACACATGTACTGCATTGGTATCAGGCACACCTAGACTGGCACTGCTTTATTTTGCATTTCCCCATTCCATTTTTTTTTTTAAGCAAAGTATTCGAAAGAGAGAAAAAAATAAAAATGAGGGCAAGCATTTTATAGTCTATAGTGTATCATTAAGTGTGCTGGCTTGGAGAGGAGATAAATTCAATTATTTTATACCACCATGCGTAAGTGCATAAATTGTTTAATGGAGCTAGCATGTCCTGTGTACTGAATCCAAGACCCTTTTAAAGTGCCGTTGTCTTTGTTGTCATTGATTTCCCAAGGCGATGAACAAAGGGGAAATGGTCTCAGACACTTAAAACCTCTTAGATTTGTCTTGTTTGCCTTAACTTTATCCAGGACCTGGCATATATTCAACTATTGAATAGGATTCTCTCCATTTAGCTCCGATAGTGGATCTTGACCTTTTCCTGCCGCGCTGAGTGCATGGTGTTTCCTGTCGCAATAAGGGATGCATGGCTGCATGAGAGTTGCATTGAGAGCACCTGCTGATCCATGTCGTCCCCATGGAGATTGCTGCGTGCAGCCAGGGGATCACTCCCTTCTGTGTGGGGAATCTGCAATGTGTGTCTTGATCCAGACGCGGCCACATTTCATCAGATTAGATTCACACGTTAATAGAAAGTGAGATCACTAAAAGAGAGGATGAGAGTGTTGGTCCATGGGCCTTTTTATTCTTCTTTCTGTTATCAGCCGAGTGTTTTAGCTGTGGTGGAAAAGGAAGCAGGTGGAGGCAAGGCGCTGCTCACTTGTTTGTTACAACAGATTAAGTCATTGATTTGTATAAGCTGTGCACCGATGGAGAAAGATCTGTCTTCCGCTCAGTGAATGAAAGGAAGAAGAGTTAGGAGAAGAAGATCACAAAAGAAGTGGAGAGCAGAAATATGTCTCTGTGTTCTTCCTTCCCTCACTCTGGCCGTCTTTTATCGAGACAGTGAAATGACATAAGGGAGCAATTGTAAAATGCCTTTACCTTCTTTTAACTCTATTCCAACCGTGACCAGGTTTCTCCTCCCCCTCAGGCCCTCCATTGAACATTAATTAAAATGGCCAGGGCAAAAGGGTAATTATGATAATAACATAATAATATCGCACAGGTTATTAGAATTTTTTTGTGGTTCCGAAATTGCTTCCTTTGAGTATCACATTTCAGTGGAATTAGCTAAAGGATCATTTCCTTGAGAGTAAAGGCATTGGAAAGGATTCCTTGGTCAAGGTGCAATATGGTAACCTGATTCTCTTAACATTTAATGCTCCATGAGTTCCTGCTCCTGCCACTCGGCCCCCACCTTCAACAAACCCGTTTTTGGCTACTGGGAGGCAGGAGGGTGGAGTAGCTTGTGTACCGAAGCATGCATTAATAGCACTGCTTTGCATTTCACTCGCAGTCCTCTTGACAATAGCTAAAACAATCATTTGGTTTTTTATCAGCTTTAAACGATCACAAGCCGCTCTGATTTTGTGTGTCAGGTAAAGCCGCTGGCAGGCGCTTGCTGGAACAGGGCCGGCCAAGGTGGCGTGTACCTCTTTGTCCATGATGCTACCTGACTGACTGTGCTAAAATCCCTATCCCAGCAGATATTAGACTCCCCCGCCGAATGCCGGCAGCCCACCTCCAGCTGCGGTCGGCGTGGCACGGCACGGCGCAGCTGAATTGCTTTTGAATGTTCCCCCCTCAAATAGGCTGTAATTACAAGCTTAAAGAGGTTTAGTGGTCCAGTAAACTACATAATCACCCCTGAATTAGCCCGGGCTCATCAGCCGCAGTCCACCAAGCTCCAGTCAGTGTTTGCAGGCTGGCCCCCTTATTACCGTGTGACTGTGAACAGCAGGTGTGGAACAACACGCATCCCCCTTAAACACAGACTCCCCACCCTTCCACTGGGATCTGTAATGAGACTGAATAAGAGGCTGCTTACCCTACTGCGACTGACTTTAGATCAGTGCCTCAACCTGGCTTACCTCTTTGCAGCGTCTGGTGGCGCTTGAAGCTATAGGCCACCCCATGAAAAATATAGCTCTGCTCTACTCTATGTAAAGCTATTCAAATAGCAGCCACTGTCTTCAAATGAAGTGGCTTACAAATCCGGGTGTCCAGATATGTGTTATTTTGTCTTGCGCCTGTTGCACTTTGCATTTTTGAATGCAAAGCCCTTAGCTCAAATTTGATAATGTTGATTTAGCACATTGTGGGCTTGGAAGTTTACACAGATATGGATAGATCTGATTTGTATTCCAGCCCACACCCATCCTTTAATTTTAGACTTACATTCTGTCCTCAGCTGCCTCCAAACCGAGAGTGCCTATTCCCTACCCAAAAGCACTTGTGTTACACCCTCTTGCCTAAACCAACAAAAAATGTTTTTTAACAGAGGATGACTAATTAAAATGCTGGAAACCAAATTAAACATATCCTCCTTTATCAAAAGTACAGATTAAATGGCAAAAAAAAGAAAAAAGCTTCCAAGGGTGAAATTTCCCCAGCTTTAGCTTGTTGTAGTACAAGGATTTCTAAAAACGCTGTGTGTGAATAATTCATGTGCCGGCTTTGTGTTGACTTAGCTCGCTACAAACTTAGTGGTGCTCCCAATGAAGCACTCCCACTTTCTGTGAGCCAGCCAGTCACCAACTCCGCCAGGGCATCTTAAGCCCTGGCCTCCAGTTGTTTTCCAAATCTAAGATCTTTCTCTCTCTTTTGTTGTTGTCTCATTGGTGAAGCAGTCTTAGGAAGAAATTGGGTTACAGAAGCTTTGCCGTTTTGTCTTTTTTGCTCTTGCTCTCTCTCTCTTCAGTTTTCCATATGAAGCATGTTTTGTTTTTTCTTAATGAAGGACAAAACTTCATGTTTATGCCACGTACACAAAAAGGAATTTGAAATGTCTCAACACTTCCTCAGCCAAGAAATATCTCTGAAGTCAAAACTTACTGTGCCTTCTTGAGAAATAACACCTTTCCACGATGATAACTAACTTTACAACAAAGCAGTGATTGTTCCTCTCATGCGCGTCTTACTGATGAAGACAACAAGTGCATAATTTTCTGGTGAGACGATAATGCTCTTTGCCAAATATCAAGGGTAATCCTTCCTCCCCCAGCCTAAGGTTTGGGCTGGATATTGTAGGTGGCCCTATCTACAGAAGGCCTGAAGCTGTGGTTCTGTTGCAGTTAATGCTGGCAGAGCTGGAGTAGGTGGAGCACTGAACTTCAGACCTAATCCTGTTTTCTCAAGGGCCAAGCCACGGAAGAGTGGTGGACGCAGCCCACACGTACAGTGGCTGGTTCTGAGATGGGATGTTGAAATGATACTCAGTAGACACCTTGGCCAAAATGGCCCCTGGATCAAGCCTCAGGCATTCCTCAGGGGCAGCTTGGCCTCCATGGGGATTAGCCACAAGGAATATGGAAGTGAAGCAGCAGTAGGAAACCTTGACGAAATGAACCCTTACATACCTTGAAAGGACCTGTTGACCTGAGTCACCCCCTGCAACATATTTAGTATTTAGACATTACGTTGCTTAGCGAGATGGGCACTTAGTGGAGGCATTCTCAGATGGTGCCACTAGAATTCATTCCTGCGTCCTGAGACTCAAGAGGCATGCCTCATTTTTGTGCCATGCTTTCCCACTCATTTTTTTTTTTTTTTTTGAATAATAAGCACCATGTTCAGCACACACTTATTTTATTAAGTTAATCTTGTGTGGAAAGCTTCTTTAATCCAAATCACACAGGATAGAAAGAAATGTTCCCTTAAATAGAACATAACGATAATAACGGTAATGTGGGTAATGAAGGCAGCAGAGTAGGGGAGAGGGGGTTGTGGCTGATTGTAATTAACTGGTTAAATGGAACACAAAAAGATGTGTCCACAGCGATTGGGGGGAGGACGTGTTCAGTATGTGGCCCGAGCCAACCCTGGGAGTTGACGGGTAAAGAAATACTGCTGGGATTCTGGCTTTTTTGCGGGGGAAGCAAAATGATGAAGAAAACACAGAGATGAAAGGAACTTCCAAAATAGTTCTCCCCTCACAGTGAACCAGAGGATCCTGTCTAAGGACCTGATAAGGAGCGCAGCTGGAGCTCATCCAGACCTCCTCCTCCCTGTTCTACATAGACACAACTCTCCCGACAAAGACATAAAGACCGAGAGTACACACCTCTCATGTTTCTGCTCTCATAGTCTGGGTTGTACCTCTCAGCTTTCAGGGTACAGTGCAGTAAATACTGGAATTCTACCCTCTCCCACGGAAAGGTCTCCTGACACAACTTGACTCCTCATATCTTGGCTGTATTCAAAACAGCATTCTCGGGCCATCGCTCGGAATTGTGGGTAAGGAGAGCAGAGTCAACCAAGGGTTAGGGGGGAAGTCTGAGTTCTGTTTCGAGCAGCAATCTTCGGCTGAGAGAGAGCACGAGAGAATGGGAGAGACCTGTTCACCTCTCTTATCTCGCTGATAGGACACGGACTCTACGCTCTTCCCCACCATTCCCTGTCTGAGGAGGCCGCGGAGGAAGACCGGGAGGGACTATTGTTGATGCACTGCTAGACACAGACACACACACACACACACACACAGATAAGATACATGATGGAGAACTGAGCATGGGGAGGACATTGTTGGCTTGGTATCCACCAGTGCAGAAGAGGCTGGAAATTCTGATGAAAGGAGTAGTATATTTGGACAAGACGTATCATTAAGATAGGCGAAAGGAAACAGGGAGGATGCGTTGAGATTTTCCATCTGTTCTTTAGGCAGTATTATTGCTTTCTCACTAAAGCATCACGAGACCCTGAGAAAACAATTCTCACCCAGTACTGCTGCCAAGAGGATTAAAATACTCAGTCACTCTCTGACTATTATAAAATCTGTTGGTTTCTCTCGGTTAAACCAGAATCTAAATCACACTGTTTTGACGCATAGGGATAATTTGGTGTTTGGAGACCCAGACAAAGAAAAAAATGGTTTCTGAACATATCCGCTTCATGACTTTATGAATGCTTTTATGAAATACATTACTATCACAATTATGGAAAATATGTGCAAGAACACTGTTAAAAGAGATGTGGACAGAACATTTATGGATGCCATAAGGGAGGTGGTTACCCTTCCCCCCCCCCCCAAAAAAAAAAAAAAAAAAAAAAAGCAGTGCCTAACTTAACAGAAGTGCTTTTGTAAATCATATCTGAATGAATTCCGGATATGACAAGTACTAGGTGTAAATGGGGTTTCAGTCACTGCTGCCCCATTCTGCTCAAATACAGGTGTGGCTACCTCGAGGTCGTTATGACAACAAAGGTGAGGCACGTACGATGCTGTGGGCGGAAGAGCTTGACCCAGTTGGCGTTTGTACAGGAATCCTGTTTGGGTACTACTGAATGCTCACGGTCAGAGCCACCTGTCAATCACAGAACAGGTCTTTGTATGGGGTTTCTAGGATTTAATGAGAAGTTAGCATAGGATTAGGTTACATTTAAGTTGAGCTGAAACTTGACTGCTCGTTTTCTCCACCCCATTGTGCATTGTTGTAACATTTCATTTTGTAAAGTTGTCTAACAAGTTGCCTTAGTTGACAGTCCTCCTCCCACTTCTTTTCTTAAAAGTGAAGCCAGTACAATGCCTTCTTCATTCTATACTTCATCAAAGTTCTTAGGATATTTAATATTTTGAATTTTAGTGTGAATGACTCTCTTAGATGCCCCTACCTTTACAAGTTCAGACCATGTAATGACTGACAAAACATAGCTGTAGAAGAGAGAGTTTTAAAATAGCGGATTGCAAAAGAATCGTGTATGCAAATGGTCTGGCGGAAAGACAATGTCTTCTTTCCAAATTATGTTGCCTGAGTGAAACCAAGCTGGAATTGAACCTCCTGTTCATAAAAGTTTTTGGTGTAGGAGAGGTAGTGAGCAGAACACAAGGATGTGTAAATCTCATCCAGCCCCAGTTTTCTCATACCTTGAATTGCAGCAGCACAGAGCTGGAGTCATTCTTTGCGGTCCGGCAGCTGAACAGTCAGTGTTTGTGCTGTCACGTAGCCTTTGGCACAGCTTTCCCCCTAAAAGTCATGAGGCCTCTGATCCTTTTGTCCAGACATGTTCACTACAGGGCTGACTAGCCATCATTGCCACACTCAATGCAATGAGTTCATTTGTAAAGTTGAGTACAAACTCTGTTCTCTCTCTCCGATGATTTGGTGATCTACAGTGAACAGGGCAGGGGTGACACAAATCTGATTTTGGAGTTATACATTAATTTTATAGTTGCCATTACATTTTTGATGCTCAAAGGCCTGCAATCAGCGATCAGGTATCACTGATCAGATGACAGTGAGAAAGACTGGAATGTTGTTTTCTCACATTTCCAGTCCTGGCCCTGGTTTCACACAAACCTCATCATTGTGGTTTACAACGGTGGACACTTGAAACATATGATAAGGCAAAAAAAATAATCTTTAAATCTATTTAGAAATGGCTGGAGGCGACACTACAATTATAACTTTCTGCATGAAATTATCCACAGTTTGTTCCAATTACCTACAATTGGATCACATGAAAATGACAGAGCGACAGGAAAACAGCTCGCTTTCTCTGGCAGTACTAGTAAATAAACATGCATTCAGCAACATGAAAGACATTCCAATTTATTATTGCTCGAAAAAAGAGCAGACAACCCATGGCGCCAACCATTTTTACATTTCTGTTTGTTCATTTGGAAGCCTTGTTCTTATTATGCCTCTCAAAGGGAGAATCAGAATCACAATTGCCAATGTCTTCCTTTGCAACACTATAAGTTAGATTGTACGGTTTGGTATCATTATGGTTTGAAGACTAGTCATTCAGTCAGCCATGGTGATTTTGCTAACTTGTCTGTTGAACAGCGATCTTTTGTCACTTTGGTTGATTTGCAACCCAAAGCCAGGTTAAAGCCTCAGTCTCTGTTAATCCCTAGCAGGTTGTGCAAGGTTTGGTAATGGGCTTAGAAGGTCTGAATCTGTTAGCACAGTGAGACAAACAGCACACCGAGCTATCCACAAAGACTGGTGTCCGGGTCCGCTTATTGTGTTAACAAAGCATAATATGAAAATATTGTACCACAGAAATGAGAAACAAGTTATCGCTGTGCTTTGAGGCCTACAACATAGGGTTCTCCCTCTCACTCTTTTTCTCTCTCTCTAGGTATAAATGTGGTGTAAACATCTTTGCACAATGTACCTCCCATTTTACATGCTCAGCAGGGGCCTCAACGCAGGCTCCGTCTTGTCTTTTTCATGAACAGCACATTGTTTAGACTCAAAGCTAGCAAGCTCAATACTTCACACTAATGCTAATATAAATCAAGCAAATCTCACCTCACCTTTATTTAAACAGCTGGATCAGCTCAGATCAAGTTCTTAACTGTATCGAAAACTGTTCACACTACTTCAGTATTATCCATGTTGTTACTTTTTAGCTGACTGGCTAATCATCTAGAATGACGGTAATCTTACAACGATTACAAAAGGAAGAGGTATATGTCAGATTTGTGGTCTGTATTCCACACAAGGCTTTAGATATCCATCCTCTATCATGCATTCATGGCAGCAAGATGACTAGAATAAATTTCAGTGGGGTTGCACGGCACAGCTCTCTAATTACTGTTTCTGTTCCCACACTTCACTTAACTTTATAATTGGCTTGCCTTTTTCGCTGCCATTAATTACACGATTTCATATTCCATTAATGACTCTAAGAAAGAGACACACCTCACTTTTTCACACTAATTAACAGCTGCTTTGCCACTTTTCTGCACAAACGTGTGAGCAACGTCTCCCTTCTGTACCTCAGACCTTTCTCTCACTAAGAAATGTGCTCATTAATTGATTTATTTACAATATTTCTCATGTCATTTACTGTGGCTTTTTCCTCTCTCTCTTTCATCAGCACCCCTACCCTTCAGAAGAACAGAAAAAGCAACTGGCACAAGACACCGGGCTCACTATACTACAAGTGAACAACTGGTAAGTCAATTGTACTTTTGTGTTTACATGCAATCAATAGCTTCGCCCCTGGCAAGCGGCTCCTAATGATTTGAATTAATACACTCCCCTCCCCCCGCTTTTGCTCGCCCCTCCCATCTGTCTCCCACTTATCGCCTCATCTCCCTTCAAATCAATTCACCCAAAGGGATATTGCCGCCAGGATTTTTCCGACTTTTTTATTTTTTGTTCGCTCATTCAAATATGAATCCCTGCGAGAGCAGCTACTCTTGTGCCTCTCTGAATCCTCTCTTAAAACGCGTCTGCCCCGCACTCGCTGGGACATGGGACTCTTTGTCTCCGCCTAAACGGCTATTGATTTCGCCGTTTTCACCGTTAAAAGTTCTGCAAAGTTTGAAAGAACCTTCGCAGGGGTGAGTTTGTTACCAGAGATGGCTATCAGCACATACTTACTGTTATTAGCCGTGTCTAATGAAGGGCCTGAGATGGGGAGTGTGGGGAGGTGAAAACTAACACAGGACGGAACGTTTGATGTAAGAATACAAAGAACAACCTTTGCCACACATTTCTTCTTGCCAGGCCCTTGCATGAAATTCTGTTCGCTAACTCACTCCGCTCTTGTTCCCTAAGTGTCAGAGATTGATATTGCTAAGGATCTGATTACATGCCCTAATCCATTTTGCTGAATAAACTAGCCTTGATGTAGGCGCTCCCAGCAGGGGATGGGAAAGTTACTTTAAAATGCATTCCGATACAAATTACAAATCACAAATTATTAATTACCTCACAAAGGTAGCCTAATCACCAAAAACAGCCAAATATGAACCATTTAACTACTTTTAATTACAAGAAAAAAAAACAAATCAAAATAAACTAGACCGCATTTATACATAGCAACATTTTCATAGAACGAGACAACACGTATGCATACACTGAGTGCATTTTTCCATCTGTTGTCATTGCAATGAGTTGGCAACTTTAAAAAAGTGGCTTGTTTCACTTGAGCGTCATGTCATTTGTATGTGGTACTTGCAATTATTGTAGAAATGGGTGCCGTCTAATGAAGCTGCTGTTGGATAAGTGCCCATCTGAAAGTTGTTTATACTATACTATCTTGCTGGTAGAACTATATATGTGACCCTGGACCACAAAACCAGTCTTAAGTAGCATGGGTATATTTATAGCAATAGCCAAAAATTCATTGTATGGTTCAAAATTATATTTTTTTATATTAGGATATTAAGTAAAGATCATGTTTCATTAAGATATTTTGTAAATTTCCTGCCATAAATATGTCAAAACTTAATTTCTGATTAGTAATATGCATTGCTAAGAACTTTATTTGGACAGCTTTAAAGGTGATTTTCTTAATATTTTGATATTATATATAAATCCCAATTTCGAAAAATTGACACATACGACTGGTTTTGTGCTCCAGGCTCACATATTTGTAATATTCTTAAAACAAAATTGAATTCTGCTAGCAATCATTGTTTTTACAAAATGCATTGCTAAACATTTCACTGTAATGCAATCTACCTTTCTACCCTGATTACATAACATTGTTATTCCGTCAGGCTTCTCAAGCTTATTAACAACCAATCCCTTGCTATGTACACCAGATGTTAGGAGAGTGAGAGAGATGGGAGACGTATTAAAACCCATTACACAAAATGTAATTTCTGACAACATAATCCTTACCATTGTTCGGCTGGGTACCTTGGAGACAACAGGTGACTAAGAACGAGGATTAATTTACAAAAGTGGCCTATCGGTGGGACGCAGGCTGACGGACACAAGGGAATCTTGTTGGGGTTATCAATTTCTGTGACCTCACAACAACCCATGGGAGATCAATTCTTTCAGCCACATTAGTTAGCAGAGAACACATAGGCAATTACTTTACACACTGTCCTGTCCTACCCCAGCACTCCGGCTACTGGGCCGGGTTTGGTGTACGTTCGGAAGAACTGTCACGTTGCCTGTGTTTGTGTGGATGCAGGCACTTGTCTGAGCAAGTGTGTAAGTGATGAGCCAGAGGTGGTCAATTTAAGCGGTATTAGCTGCTAAACCCTGCATGCTGGGATCTTGCAGCACTCTCCCAGATTGTGGATGTGTGTTAGGATATGTGTGTAAGGGCGCAGATGACATGGAAAGTGTGTATGAAAACAGAGAGAGAGAGAGACGATCAGCACATCAGGGGTTAGAGAGTAGGATCTGTCGTTTCATAGGCCCGTAGTAGGAAGCTCACCATTGGGTGTCTCCATGGCAACCCCTGGTGATGTTACCTCCTGACCTGCTGATTTTTAGAGGCAATTTCCCTAGCTGTGATTCTATTTATCAGACTAGTCAAAGCACCGGGCCAATATAGCTTATTCCCAACATATGATATTCGTGCAAGATAAATTCCAGCATTCCACTCTAGCATGCAAGCATATAGATTTCGCTTAGCATGCAAGCCCATATCATTTAGCCATATCTCTGAGTGAAAATTTTCTTGATTATAGGACTTAAGAGCGAACATGTGGAAACGACAACGTGACATCAAACAAACAGCTAACAGATGGGGCTAAACAAGAGATCAACTGAAAATGACGGCTTCCTTAAGCCCTGCTCCCATAGACTTGTTAACACGCATGTACGTGTCCATTATTGATGAGGACTCGGAGAATCCGCGGGCTGAAGATTAAATAAAAAATGCTAAAGGCCGCGCGGGGTGCGGATCACTCATGAATTATTGGCGCTAACATAACGTGAGGGACTGCTGCAAATCTGGGTCCACATATTAACAATCGACCCACGTGGGTGGGTGCGTTGTTTAGTCAACAAGCATTGAGAGTGTCTGAAAATCTGGACGATACGCAATAGACGTACACTTAGTCACACCCTTATGGACACCCTTACGCGCACATGAGCACAGACGCACCCGCGGACACGCATGAGCGCACAGAGACAGCCTGAGACACAGTGAGCGAACGTGGCATCAAGGAGGGGATGTGGATCGACTGTGGGATCTATTTTTGGAAGGAGATGTCAGAGCTTCGATAGGGATTACGTACAAGTGCATAATGATGTAAAGGTACAGTCAGTCGTTTAACATACAAATGCAAAACTTTCATTGAAATGAAGCTTTGATGGGAGCGTAAAAAAAGGACAGATGCAGAGAGCAAGAAAAGTTTTAGCCTTTGACGATAAGAGAAAGCATTCTCAGAACACTCCATAAAGATCAGTGATGTAAAATCAATGGGCGGGTCATCGGGTTTCACGTGTTGCCCGTTCTTCCCTTCCTGACGGAATTTAATAATCCCTTTAAAGATGCTGTTTAAACCTTAGGGATGGATTGTTTTGTCAATAAGGCGGCTTTTATGAAAGTCTTAAAAGCATGGAGTGAAGTGTGGCGGGGCTACTTTAGAGAAACAGCGTCCACACACCCTGGATCAGGTTTCTGCGCCTGAGAGAAAAACGGAGCGAGAGCAAAATAAAGAGAGAGAACTGGATGACTGGCATGCTTCACTTCTCTGACAGCCAAGCCCGCCCATGTCAAGAGAAGTTGAAACTTGTTCAAGAAAAGCTCTGGATGATTGCTCTTTGTGCTCTTCGTGTGTAGTATCTGGCAACGTTCTTACAGCTTTGAGGGAAAATGTGACCCCTGACCTAGTAGGTCGCTTGGAGAGGTGATGCACAACAGTTTTACTTATACGAAATCACAAATGTGTGGTATATCGGTTGTTCCTTCTACACCACGACAAATTGATACTTATATAAAACACAAAAAGGAGCTCCATTGATTCCATCATATCATAGAGCAACACCTGGGCAGTAAAACTTTTTCTGGGTTCTAGTTTTGGACTGTATGTGATTTTGTAATGTGCATGATTCTGGATGTAGTGTACACAGACAATTATCTGCTTAAGCTGAGAATACGTGCATACGTGTTGAGTCTCACTGCTTATGCATGCATATGCATATATGTGTGTGTGTGAGCGCAACAGTGGCAAGCAAAAGGATGCAAGCAGGTCTGGGTGAGATGAGCCATAGCCCATGTCCCGGAGCGGCCTTCACACAGCCTTCCTGTCAAGGTGCTTTAGCGTGAATATCCGTGGCCTTTCAACAAAATACCAACACACCCTGGGGTCAAACTGCCAAACAAAAGACATATTTACACCAGCAAGACACAGGCATGCAGCCCAACCTACACCCTCAAAATCCCCTGCTACATCAGGCGAAGATGGAGACATAGTGGAGAGCTCAGCTCCATGAAGCTGGATGGATATAGGGATTGTTTGCCTTTCTGCACAGTTGGGCTCAGTCTGTTCTTAAGTGTTTGCTAACAATTCTGCCATACTGGAATTTCAGCACTTGCTCAGACCTGATCTCTGTGTTGTGTCAACAGCAGACAAGTTGGAGTGGTTCTGTGTGTGTGTGTGCGCATGTGTGTGCGTTTAGACATGTGAAGTCGCTGGACTGCGCGCGCATGTGTGTGCGTGTGTAAACGAGACCAGCGCAGTTAAAATAGTTTCTTTGTCTCGGGGAGAATGCGCCTCTATATGTGGAGATATATGTGCATGGATGGCTCCTTGGCAGTAAGTTGTCGTAGGATATGTGCGTGTGTGTATGCATGCATTCGTACAGAGTCTGTGAACCATACAAGGGTGCACCCCCCTCTTTCTCTCCCTCTGTCTTACATCACAACAGGCCCCAGGCAATGCCTGCATTTTTTTTCTTCTTTTCTCCACTTTTTTTATCCTCTCTTTTGTGGGGGAATGTGAACATGACAGACGGAGGGTGGATCGGCACTAGAGCATATTGGTTATGTTTATAAATCTAGGAACAGATTGGACCGCTGATTAGCGAGCCGACCACTGATTAGCTAATGAGCTTTTAGCATTACAGTGATTGCAAGGTCATGCTGAACTTCACCCCTCTAACAACAACCACAAAAATAAGCATGTTAGAGTGAGTAACACTACATATATTTATTGTATATGTATAATGTAGCTTTTTAATATATATATATATATATATATATATATATATATATATATATATATATATATATATATATAAATCATCCTGGCCATATTATTTCCTTTTTAAATGTGAATGCTCTTATCTGTCAACTGATTCTATCAGTTGAAATCAAACAGTGCCAAAATTGTATATATCAGAATATCTGATGTGATATCAGCATGGTACATTCTGTTTTTGCAAGGGAACTTAAAACAGAAAAAGTGACTGAACTTGTCAGACCACAAATCTTTAGTTTTCATTTATAGTCTCTACTGGTTATTCAAATCACCGTACCATCAGATGTTAAAGTATAAATTGTTTTTTTTACTCAATTCCTGGTTGCTTAGTGCGTGGTTAGTAATGTCAGTCGGCGCTTATGTGTAAGGTCTTGTATGTGTGTCAATAGAACTAGCGGTGCCAGCATGAGCGCTACAGCGCCCGGCAGAGACCACCACAGTGACAGCTAGGCGGAGGACCCATTAAACCTGCTGCCGTGATGTCATTTCCTCTCTAACGTGCCATGTGCTGCCACACACACGGCTGCCAGTTGACGTCCCAACACTGTGCAGTTGTTTGTTTGCATGTTTGCCCAGACAGAGAGGCAGTGCCCTCTGGCCCAAGCGCTTGCCTCCGGCATCAGGCCGCATGAAGAGCCCTCAGAGATAGACGACAGCATGGAACGGAGCGTGTTCCAATGTTGTGTTTGTGAAGTGGGCATATGATGGTGCCCTCCCTCACTGATGTATTATTGCTCTATTTCTCTTGCTCTCTCCGGACTGGGTGGGGAATCAGAGGAGAGCAGGCAGGCCATGTTCATGCCAAGAATGACCTCATAGTCCCCGGCTCTAGAGGAGTGGGGAACCGTCTCTGAAGCATGTCCAGCACCTCGCAGCAGTTGCACTCTGCTTTGTATTTCGGTGGTTGTTTGAATGCCGCAACAGAGGTTGATCACAGCAATGGTCTCCTCTCGCCTCAAGCTGGAGGTTTTCTGGTCTGAAGTCTTCGTAAGGCGTCCTGGCTGCGTTGTTCTTTTGAGCAACTCGTAGCTGCTACACCCCTCTCTCTTTCTCACAGACCGGCTACGTGTTTATAAAGTGTGTTCCTCAGCCCCCAGGCGGCGGCCCCACTCTTTAAAAGCGGCTTTAGAGGGGACTTCACAGCTCTGTTAATGGAAAGGTTTCGACTTTGTTTGGTGAGAGGAGCTTGTGGGGGTGCACCAGGGGTGAGTTTGCTGAAGTAATGGCCAGCCTCTGTTGGAGGGGGGCTGATGCAGCAGGGATTAGACCAGCCCCTACTTGAGACTTCCCCAAAAGCCCCCTTTACATCTACTCTGTTTTCTTTTGGCAAGCTGTTTTTGCTCTGCTAGAGTGGACCAGGTAATCCCGGTCAAGTCTGGGAATCTCTGGCCACACTGCAAAGTTTTCTGGATGATGACTAGATTTAAATGTGAGATTGAGTCCCATGCATTAGCTATGCAAATCTCACAGTTGCATGCAAGAAACCTGGAAGCCAACAAGTTTGGTATTAACTGGTGTAAGCAACTACAGCAACATAAATAAGTCACGACACATGCCTACGTTTCTGTGATTTTCTAGCAGTCTCTAAAAGAGAATGACATCACTGTACTAACAACCAGATCACATCCATCTTTAGCTTCCCTAGACCCAGTAGAGTGGGTTCTTCTTATGGGATTCCACCAACGCGGGCCAGTCTAAGAAGCAGCGGAGGGGCTGAGGGGGAGGCCGATGTTATTAAGAACATGAAGAGAGGTGAGAAAGGCAGGAATATGCAGTGCGAGGGGAGGAAGAGGGGTGTGATGTGGCTGAATGGAATTGTCGGAGGTGAGAGATGCAAACGGGTGTTTGGAACTTGGTCCTTTATGTACGCCCCATTCCCCCTCGTCTGTCTTCAGCAATGGAACAGGTTAACGCCACTCCTCCAGGCCTGGGTTGCTCCGCGCTGATTAAAAGAAGTGTGTAAATGTATGTGTTAGTGTGTGTGTGTGTGTAAGTGAACGAGAGTGGGTGGATCGGGGGGAGGCAAGAGTGTAAATGGAATTTGTGCAGCAAACAGCTGGACTAGTTTATTTAAGCACAGGCAGGCCATAGCAACTGACCCCAGATTGACTTGGAGAGAGGAGGAGCCAGGGTGGACTTTTATGACTTTTAGGTCGAGATGAGATGCTCGTATTTATGAAATTTGCCTTCAGGCATGCCAACATGTGAATTACTAATTACTTAAGTAAATGGATCTCTGGAGCAGATACTGATAATAAAGTTGGTTTCACCAGAGGGGTCTTATTGCATGATTAGCTAGTTGAATTATAGCAGTTAGCAAGTTAACCGGTGTGGGGGAAGCTACTTCAAAAATGTAGTTTGCCAAGATATAAGCTGCATGTTTTTTTGAAACTGTTATACTCCAGTTGAGCTATATTTATTTAAAGTAGTAGCTATTTAGATTACAAGCTAACAAAACATAGCAAATTACATTGTAGTTAATTAAGGAAGCAATCTAATTTTAAATGTATTGTATTTGATGATACAATTTGATGATACAATGATACAATTTGTATTTGATGATACAATTTAGAATTATAATTTCAAGTATAATTTCATATATATATATATATCTAAAGAATAATATATTATATTAATAATATATTATAATATATTAAATACCTAAAGAATATTATATTATATTATATTATATTATAATTTATTAAAAATACCTAAATACCTAAAATGTGACTCAAATATTTATTTGTCATTATTTCTATTTATTTATTTATTTAATTTTATTTTATTTATTTTTTCAGTTTTAACAAATCAATTGATATCACTTTACGTATGAATATTACTTAGTTTGATGTGTGTGCATGCACATTGTTAAAACCGTAATATGGCATTGTCACAAAGCAGCATGCAACTGGAAAAAGTACGTTTTGAAAACATCTGAGCTACTGTCACACTACTGAAAATGTAGTTTGTAGCTATTTTTAGCCAGTTATTTCCCATCACAGAGTTAGCACAATGACTGATAAAGCACGCTTTTAAAATTTTAACTGATAATTATCCTAAAACCGTATCATCTTTTATATCTTTTCTTTTAATGCATATTTTTACTGGAGATTCCTGTAGAGCCACAGATGCAGATCCGAATCATCAGATCATTCTATTCCATCGGTATTACTGATATGCCTGTTTGTGGGTTTTTAATATACATGTAAATGTAGCTGAGTGTGTTGAAATGCGATTTCATGAGTGAATTTGGTCCTCCGTAGTCATGCATGCGCCCCCTCACACAGTTTACATCTGAGAAGGAGAGGGAACGAGCGAACGAAGGGGGTATTTCTGAGAAAAAATGACGTACTTCATATGCATTTAGATAGACATACTGAAATATAACCTTTTGTATCTTCAATCTGGATCTTTCCAGCAACGCTTATTAAATTATTCCCTAATTGGTCACGCAACAAAGGCAGCTGATGAAAAAGACAATTTCTTGCTTTTAATTGGCCATTTCACGTGCCGTTCGTGCTACACCTGTGCGTTTGTAATGAGAGTGGGATATTAGCGGAGGCCCTGGCAGACCCAACAGAGATCACATCGACTGTCAGTAAAGTCGGGAATGAGCGATAGTGCTCCAACACGTTATGAAACACACACACACACACACACACGCTAACAGAATGAGAAGAACCGAACGTCCATCAAGGTTCATTTGGCTCATAAACACTCATTTCAATCTTTTTTTCTCGTCCTTTTAGTGAAGCTGTGTATTTTTAACCCTCCTCTTTTTACCCTACTTTGGAGGTGCCACTAGTGGCGTTTTGCTTTAAAATAGCCCCCCATTGTCCCAAGCTGGGCTGAATAGTTGGCTTCATTGTGTGCCTATGGGAAGTAGAAACTGAACAGGCCATAAACGCAGTCCTATAGCGCGGAGAGGTCGCGCAAAGGTGAACTTTTACTCCTAATGGAGGCTCCAGCTTTAGCCTGGCCCGTATGGCTCTCTGCTCCTTTTGATTGCCTTCTTAACCGTCAGCGCCAGGGCGTCCGCCTGGCTCACAGAACAGAGCATGACCATTCTTTCTCTTTTTCCTCACACTCCTACACCCCCTCCCTCACCCTCACCACCTCTCCATCCCCCTGCCTGGTATTGTGTAGCACTTGTCCTTTGTTCCAGCTTTTGGCGCATCTGGCCTTAGATATAAGAAGGAACGAGAGAGGAAGCTTAAGATACCTTTAAAAAAAAAAAAAAGAAAGAAAAAAGAAAGAAAGAACAGCCATTTCCACAATTTGAAAAAAAAGCGAGCGGAAAAAAGGCAGAGGGAGAGCGAGTGAGCGAGGGAGGAAAATCCAAACGGCAGAGGTCAGCAGATAGACAACAGTGCCCCCCCTTTGACCCCAGCCTGAGATGAAGGCAGTAAAAGGAATGCCTAGTCTGAGACTCCCCCTGCTCTCCAGCCCGCTGCTGGTGATAAAACTCCAGACATTCTCTCATTTGATGGTGCACTGCCATGTCAGTACATTCCTCCCTGATCTTTTTTTTTTTTTTTTTTTTTTTTAAGGTGATGTCGTAGAATGATATTGGTGATAAATATATGAGACAGTTGTGATCTCTGGCAAAATAAATTTAGAGGAACAAAAAAACATTCTATTAAAGCTTTACGCCACAAAAAAACTATTTATTCCAGTAACTCCCTTTAATTGTGGTAAATTTTAAGATAACAGTCATGGATGGCTCACTTACAAACCATATCGTTTTATTTAAAAATAGTTTTTATGAATATTGATTACATTGTGAATATTAATCATCTCCAGAGTAATATAGTTAATTGACCAAATTGTAGGTGGTTTGCAGTTGCATTTTCCAATGGCTTAAATGCATTCAAAATTTAGAAAGTTGGAATCATCTGTTTTATAATTAATAAAGAAGAAGCTTAGCAGATGCCTATGTGAACATTTCTTTGTCCGTTAGTTCTGCTCTTTCTCTTTATTTCTCCCTTTCTCTCTTTCTTTCTCTCGCTCTCTCCCTCCACCCCAAGCTCTCCTCCCTTGCTTTTCTCAGCCTGAAAAGAGTAGCGGGGCTATTGTTTCCTTAAAAGTCTACTAATTCCCCCCTCAAAGGATGAAATGGAAGTGTCCAACTGTGGTAACAGCAGGAGGACATAAATCAAGTTGGAACCCCTGAGCATGGTCTCCTGGAGGTGACCAGGGTCACGGGGTCACTAGAGGGGATTTAGGCACAACAAGGCCAGAGCTCTCCGATGTATGGTGCAAAGAGGCTGGGGGTCAGAAGCTACAGGGGCCAGATATGTTTTTGTCACAAATGTTATGCACAATATGCAGAATTGCACAGCAGTCCGTTCTTTTTGGCGGGGGAAAAAATATCCTCGTTGAACCCACAGTTTCATTATTCTCCCTCTAGGGAGACAGGGAAAACGAAAACATGGCTTGTACTTGTGTTCTTTGACAATGCAACACTTTTCTGTTAGCAAACATTTCCTAAACACATTAATTCCTGTGGTGCATATCAACTGAGTTGCATCTGGCATCAGGGTTTGAATGGTTCAGTGGTTTAAAATAAAGTTGTTTAAAAAAAGGAGTCTCTTGAACTGCATAGATAGAGAAAAACACCACTTTCTTCAAGGGTGCTATTGTGCACTTCGCTTGCTAGGCAATATATATTAAGCTAGCACAAGTTTGTACAAGTCATAAGCTTTGTGAACATTTCTGTGTTATGGAACAACTCTCTGACACTCCCACTGGAGTACTAGAGGATTAGAGAAAAAATCCCTCAATTACCCCTCTGATTAGCTATCTGGGCTGATCTGGACAGCAGCAGGCTTGGACGTGACTGTGTTTACAGAAAAAGACAGCAAAAACTCCAGTGACTTTCCAGTCATATGTTGCATCTTGTTTTTTTACAGGTTCATTAACGCAAGAAGAAGAATAGTGCAGCCTATGATCGACCAGTCCAACCGAGCAGGCAAGTCCCCCATAGTTTCTGTATTCAAGTCCCGCAGGCGAAAGCCCCCTGCAAGCCATGCACCCGGAGGCCCACCTGCCGGTAAATACTTAGCCCAGCCTGGATGTCAACAAAGATTGACCACTAAAATCCATCCAATTAACCCAAAGCACTAATCATGCTGACTTGGGCACTATATAACCCAGTGACGAAGAGAAGCAAGCAAACACCTTACGATGGATTAAAGTATTGAAACAATAACTACAACTGGATCCTCTCTATCCAACTCATTATACTGAAGAAAAGTGGAGAGTTGTTCGGCTAAGTGCAGAGGATATTAATCTTTTTTTTTTTTTTACTCTCTCTCTCTCTCTCTCTATATATATATATATATATATATTTTTTTTTGTAGTGGCCATGTTTGCCTCCCAGCTCAGTTCTTCCTGTTAGTGAACAGTGCCCCTGGTGCATGGCTTGTTGTGGACTGCTGTAAAGTTTATTACCTGTAATAGGGTTCAGGGGGCAGGGTTGCATTAGGGACTCAGTAAAGTTCAAAGGCATTCATTGGGGTTGAGCTGTTGTTTTTGACCAAATAACCCCCCAACACGCACACACACACACACACACACACATATACTTTCAACAGTGTGAGCTGACGGTAAGTACATCTCAATTAGCTTGTGTGGGGAGGAAAAAAAAAAAAACTAGAACTTTTTTTGTGTGTGTGCGCGTTGTCAAAAAATGTTTCCTGTATTATAGAATATAGGATTAGTTCTTTGTTCCTAGTACTTAGGCTTCATTGGGCATGTTCTGTCAAGTGTTTTATCTCTCATGAAACCCAAAGAAACTGTGTGAAATGCCTAAGTCTGCATGCGTGTTAACAGATGACGTTTCTCCTGTGACTTAAACTTAATTAAAAGCACTAATTGACCACTGTTCATTTCCCCCACATTCCCTCACCATGCCCTCCTGCAGTAAGTCAAGGAGCTCCCTACAACCCAGATGGTCAACCCATGGGAGGCTTCGTGATGGACGGCCAGCAGCACATGGGAATCAGACCACCTGGTAAGACCTTGGCGTGTCTTCTCTGACATCTCCCACCTTCCCACAAGCCCCCTCCTTCTCTTCCTCACCACCTCCTTCTTAGTCTGATTCTAAGACCCTTGGCTAGCACAGGTGTGGTCCAGTGCATGACACCCCTTTGTCCCTTCATGTTTCCTCTCTGAGACCTTTGCTTTCTAATACCCATCTTCCCAGAATTTGCTCTTCTCTCTAAATCTAAGCCTCTTCCACCCTGTGTAACTGGTCACTGTTGCTAACCCCTCATCCCCTCCCACCTCCCCACTTAAGCTGCAGGATTTATCCAAAGCCAGGCTTCCTTCCAACCTTTAGCCTTTGAATGCATTATTTACTTGGTTGTTTACTTATATTGTCTTATTTGTACCATATGGTGTTCTTCTCTTTTCTTTTAATAAATGGGGGATTGTTCTTTTGTTTCTTGACCTCCTGTCTCTGAGCCGTGGTCTGTTTATTTTCTCATCTTTCGGCATCTTCTTCTTCGATTGTTTTCTCTCCTTCTAGGGCCTATGAGTGGGATGGGCATGAATATGGGCATGGAGGGACAGTGGCACTACATGTAACCTTCTAGTTAACCAATCGCAAAGCAATGGGGGAAGTAAGTACAAAAGCAGGGTCACCAAGCATCCATAACATGTGACATGTCTTGAGCAATGAATTTGATTTGCTTTTTACAAAATGGGAGACAAAAAATAATGTCTCTTTTCCTCCAGACAACAAGCTGCTTTTTCCTGCTTACAAATACTAATATTTCCTGTACTTGTGGGTGACGAGCTCTGGTCAGGAGTTTGTGTGCTTGTGTCTCTGTGTGTGTGTGTGTGTGCGCGCGCGTGTTATCTGTGCTGCCCTTTCTTACTTCTGAACATTTTTGGCCATGTTACTAAACAGTGCACAGAGTCATATATAAAAAGGGGAAATGAGTGTGGGTGAAAGAGAAAGAGAGAGAGCAGGAGGAGGAGGAATGGCTGTGTGGGGAAAGAGGCAAATGCAGGGTGGGGGGATTGAGATTGGGGTTTTGGTCGGAGAAGGGGAGGGGTGTGTTGCCATAGCAACAGACTGATTGGCAAAATGTAAGCAGTCTGCAGCAGTGCAAGGAGAGAAAAGTGCATGTCCCCAAAGTGTCATAAATCTGTCTCCCTACAGTTGATGCATGAGTTACATTTATACAGCAACCTGCGAGGCAACGCACAAAGAATCGCTCTCTCACCCTGCAGCCAAATACATAGCCACACATTTGGAAATTATGTCAGCCTTGCGTGGAATGTTTTAGGTGGAGCTGCTTCTATCGACCCTGACTTGGTCCACTATTTTCTTGTCTGTCTTTCCTAATAGGATTACTAATGGCAAAGGCAGGGGAGATGAAGGAGTGCAAAATGGAGGTGTGCACAGCAGGGTACACAGCTTAGTCCAGCCTAATTGACTATATCCAAATTAAATATGCCATCACAAGCGGTGTGACAAATGGATTTGACTTATTCAGTATACAAAAATAGCGATCATTAATGCAGCCAAGCACAGAATACCTCTGTTGTCAAAGAGACTCTCTACTTCACTGTCTTTAAGCGAGAGACGCAGGCTGATAACACGAGCTTGGTGCTTTAAAACGTCACGTCCCCGCTTTGTGTGCGTATCCAAACACCGAGAGTGTTTCCCGGTGTCCAAATGGCTGCTTACAGCAGCTGCCGTAGTTCCCAGAAGAGACGAGAGAAACCTGCTTTAAACAGCCTCAATTTGCTTGCCGAATTCTGTAATTGGGCCGCGTGTGGAATCTTAGATGAGATGGGTTGAGGGGAAAAAGAGAGCGAGCGAGAGGGGGAAATGAGGAAAGAAAAGGAGGCAGAGTGTGACAGAAATATGTCGCCATGGTGAAGAATGCCTGGTCTTTATGGCTTCATCACTGAAATTTCCGAGCTTGTCTAATTTAAATATTGTTACTATAGTTTCTAGGTCAATTAAATGTAAGTGATGTGTTTTATACTTCGCAACCAATTAAATTAATAGGTTATTACAAAAAACGTTATCTTATTTGATTAAGAGACCAAGGCTTCATTATATTTTATAAGCAATTTTCATTAGTTGAGGAATTCTCCTCAAGGCGAGATTAAGCAGTTATTTGCTGGGAAGTCCCAAGACCTGAAATTAAGGTGTTCCAAGCAGTCACACTGCAACATTACTTAAAACCAAAGCCAATTAAACCTACTTAGCAAAGCGTTATGCTTTCTGCCCATGACGATTATAGAGCTTATAGCTCTCCGAAACAATACACCTGTCAGCGTGGATAAAGCCTAGCTACTCAAGCAGAAGAGGGCGAGCCTTTGATAAGCGAGGGAACGACTGTTTTATGACCATTTCCCCCCGTACCGTTCTTTGTGTTTCTTCAACAAAATTAGCCAAGGGTGGCCACATTTTTTTCATTTTAATTTCAAGACAATAGTGAGCGCAGAGAGCATTAATTATGGGCATATGGACAAAAATGTTGCCCTCCCCGTCCATACTCGAACGCAGCTGGTATGCTTTGGTGAGCTGGAAGCTCTGCTGGAGACTCCTTTGTCTGACATTTCATTCCTCCCATTCATTAAGCAGAAGTTTGTTAACCTTTTGCAGGGTCAAGGTACCCATTTTTCTGCTCTGAACTTTTACTTTTAAGGGGGGAAAGGGTCTTCGGGGATTTGCCTCCTGTATTGTCTACGTCAAACATCCCCTGTTGATTCGGTCCCATGGCACCTCTGAAAATAGACAGGCGAGCAACTCAATGTATTGATTGACTTATTAAGTGAAAAACCACATTTGCAACGTGTGCCCTTTTCACATCCAAGCATTGCTTTTCTGATAGACTGGATGTTTTCCTTCCTCACCAAACAACGTGTTCAAGGATTGAAATCAAATACAGCTGATGACCCCTCAAAAGCTCGGGTCAGGCCTTTAGTGGTAAATAATTGCAGGGGCATACAGATTACCGCTTCACGTGCTACTGCAAAACACCAACCATTATGTATGCCGTTCTAAAGCTGAAACCTAAAGACCTACAACCCGGGCAATAACAAAAGGCCTGTTTTTTTAACTTGAGCTTGATTTGTTGCTTTGTATTGCCGCCGTCACAGGGTTAGTGGCCTTTCTGCTCATGGCACGTGCACGCACCCAGGTGAGGCCTCTCAAGTGACGGCCTTTGTAAATTTTCACCTTTCGTCTTTAATTTAAGCACAATGGTGGCGTTTCTCTGAGGGGCTCTCAGAGCGAGCCACAGACCTTTGCTCATTGTGTTTAAAGTGAGATAAGTGAGGGGAGAGCGTAGAATAAAGGCATGGCTTATTTTACCTCATTTGTCATTGTTGTGGCTTCCTCTGGCATAAAGACTTGGCTCGTGGACACGTAGTGGTTCATTTCCACCTATGTGCCATTTAGTGTTAGACTTCACATTTCTATCATTTACTAGCGTGTGATTAAAATGCTAAGAGAGCAGATATATAGATGAAAAATTATTGTTGTAAAAATGATCATTAAGTCAATGCCTTTTAAGATATAAGCACACCACAGTCGCAGTTATTCTGTGGCGAGCCAATTATATAGATTTCATCGTAGCATTGTTCTCTGAGATGAATATAAAATTAGCAAATTAAGCCTAATAACAGCTACATATCGACCTTCTGGTTGACCTTAGTGAAGGACAACCTTCCGGTTGACTAGTCGGGTATGACTGTGGAGGACTCCAGACCTGATGGATATGGCACTGAGTACAGATTCCTGGTGCAGGCAGCAGTAAAGTGCTATGTTCAGGCCAGTGAGTTAGTCCCTAGAGAGCCACCCTCTCCCACTACACGGATTCCTCTTCTAGTCTCTTCCCATTCATTACAGAGGACAGTCCTCTCTCGAAGGCTTCTCTTACAACCACATGACTCAAATGTTTTCTGGTGCTGTGATTGTAGTGTCAACCATTCCTTGCAAAGGAAGCGATTGGTTTGAAGACCTTCCAAAATATAATTTATATAATGGTATGTTTGACTATTCCAAATGCATCATATCAATAATCTTCTGTTTTTCTATTTTCTTCCTCAGGACTACAAGGCATGCCAGGGGATTACCTGTCACACAGTGGCCCGGTGGGTATGGCTATGGGGCAACCAGGCTACGGCGCCTCCCAGATGCCCCACCACCCTGCTCAGTTGCGGCACGGCCCTCCCATGCGTTCCTACATCCCTGGACACCCCCACCACCCAGCGATGTTAATGCACGGAGGACCACCTCACCCTGCCATGCCCATGTCAGCCTCTAGCCCCCCTATGTTCAATCCAGGAGACCCTACCATGGGAGGACAATTCATGGACATCCATGCCCAGTAATTTACTAAAACGGATTCTTTAAATGACTGCTACGGATAGACGAGGAGCTGCGATTGGTTTTTCTGGGGCTTGCCAAGCACCGATTACATACTGACTTGTTACAGAGACTGAGGAGCTCGCATCTTGGCTATAGATTCGGACCAAGAAAGATGCCCGATTTCTGTATACTATGGGACACTTTAAAAGGAGGTGCCCTTTGCTTAGACACAAAAAGAGAGAGAGAGAAAGAAAGATTGAATTTATTACTATATCAGCCTCTAAAGGGGAGGGATGAGGACATACTGTATACTGTTGTAAAATTGCATTGGACTTTCATAAGAACTGGGAAAAAGTATTGTAAATGCTATCGTATTGTTCTGCATATTATGTTGTTTCTAATAGATTTTTTTAAAAAAGGATGTGAACTTTTTTTCTTTCCACACTATGTGTGTGCCATCTCCATAGACTTTTGGCCTCCTCCATAAATCACTTTGCGTTTAAACAAGAAAAAAATATATGTGAATAAATCAATAATTCATTGAATACATGTTTGCCAGGCCATTTTTTGTCCTGCGGGAGGGCGGATTTCCCATGACCCATCATGGCCTTAGGAAGAAACTGAGTGCTATCCACCTGTCTGAGCCACATCCTCCTGCCTTTCAGGAGGTTTTGCATTCCCAATTTGTACAACATAATGGAACTGCCCCCACATCATTGGAACCAATGAAAAATTATTTTCACTTACCTTTACTGGATGCGTGAGCAGCTGAATGTGAAGAACAAGCATGTGTGAATGTGTGTGTGTGTGCGTGTGTGTGTGAAGCCAACCCATCAAACTTTCAACGTTTAAGTTATAAATGGGATTTGGGATTCATATATGCTTTTGATTAAGCAAACCTGTTTTTTGGGATATTGGTTTAACGTGTTGCTATCACTTGTTTGAATTTTGAAGAGTTTATGTATACATTGTAAATGAATAAATTTTGTGTAAAAAGAGGGGGAACTATTTTTCATATATTTGTGGTTTCCAGGCCTGGTTTGATTTTACATAAGATGGGTTAATTTTATGAAGCTGTTTACTGAACGAAACTTTCAGGTTTTTAATGACTGTCATTCACAAAATACTACAAATCCTTTAAATATTTTTGGATAATTTAATTTCACACAATGTTTTCAGATACCAAATAACAGTAGTACTGTCTATTTCTGATTACACATTTTGATTAACTTATTTAAATCACTATCCGACATGAGATAACTAACTTTTAACCTTTAAACAAATCTTCAGAATGGTTCTATTTATTCATTAGCCAATGTTCACAGTTTTTAAATTTTTTTTAATAAACTGCATTACATGCTTTTGTTCGCGCAGTAATGAATCCAAAATTAAACCACCTGATCTAACTCTCCAAACTAAATTTGTGATATGATCAGGACCATAAATTTAGATCTTATGTCGGCATTTGAATCAAACTTGAATCAAACTATGGGTCTATAAGCCACCTATAGATTCAGACAGGGATTATAGTTTAAAACTTTTAGAAACTAGACCTACAGGTTTATCCCATCAAAAATCTTTCAGCAGTGTCACACCTTTCAGCAGTGTCCACACAGTAATTAAACTCTGAGTAACACAAATTAACAGGAAGCTATTATTTTATGAGTTGCATGTAATTACAAATTGTTTTTTGTAGGCTAATTAATTTTAATAACTCACTATGAGTTACAGAAAACACTAAGTCTGAACATGGTCTGAACATGAGGCTCTAAATGCACAAGGTGAGTCCAGGTTTAAGGAAAGAACAGCATATATCATATATATAGGACAAAGCATATTTAAACGTTTGTCTAAATGCTACATATTCCACTTCTCCAGTACGTTTGCTAATGTGCAACAAATGTGCGGCCCGTTCGAAGGAGGCTCAAACGGGGGGCTAGATGAGGTGGAGGGACGGATAAAGGAAGAATTATCCCCCGTTTAGCATTAAAATTCATTTAGATAAAATTGCCACAAACACTTAAATGGGAAGATTAGTTCCCCCTCACGCCTTATTTCACTCACTCAATGGCTCCGTCAAGAGCGCTTGAAACGGCATTATCCAGACGACGACTGTTTCCAAGCTACCCGCTAAAACCGAGCACTTAAATAATTCTAAATCAGACACAACTAATCGAAATGTATGTTTACGGTCGATTCGATACGACCACGACAGGGAAATGTGGTGTATTCTTGTGGGAATGCTGGAAAAAACTTACCCAGCTTATAACTAAATGGGTGATGCCAGGTTAAACTACACTCCCATCATAAATCAATAAGTTCCCTTTCTTAAACCCGTCCCTCAGTTTTCTATCGCCATTGTATTTTTATTACCTTCTCTTTGCTGAATGTTTTGCTCTCAAGCAACGCGGAACACAGGCGACGTTTTAATGACACCGTTTCAGCTCCTCAGATTTGAATTCCTCAACCGTTCGCCATTCGGTGCTCTGGAGACACGGGCGGAGATAAATCCCATGTTTGACTGCCATCTTTAGGGGATCTGGAAAACTGTCCTTAAGGGGCATGCATATTTTATATCTTTTAAGTTTACCCAGATATTCATTATGGGCTGAAATAGTCGATTACTAAAATTATTTTAAAAATATTTCTGATAATTAAAAAAAAAAAAAAAGTAAGTAAATAAAGTGCTTTGGTGTTTCTGTCACACTTTACATGACACTATACTCATAGCCTAACTACTACTGAGTAATATTAATACACGATATATAAACTATGTCGTATTTATTTAATTCTCTTTTTAAAGAACCCATTGTTTTTTTTTTTTGTTTTTTTAATGCATAGGCTAATGTGTAACAATTACACGTGTAATAAAGCATTGCGTGTCTTTTATGTACCGCCAGTGCACAGCTAAACCTTTCATCAGATCTATGTAATTTAATGAATATATCAGGAATCATGCCTACATACAGAACATCGGTTTAGAAAGATCGGTTTTCCTGTTAGTTCTGTTCTTTTAATTCCCACTGGGTAGGTAAGTTTCCTAACGAGCGTTTCGTGACCTTTGCAAATTAACATAATTATTGATTTTCTTCATTTATCTGCAGTAAACGACATATAAGGACGACGCCTTTTCCATCTGTTGTTTAAGAAGAAAGAAGAAAGCTTTTATCTGGCTTTGACCACATACTGAACTCTGTGAGTAATGACTGAAAGAAATTTGTTCCATAAGCACAGAGGTGCCCAAACAGGACTTTCTGCCTCCCATAAAGAACAGCATGGGCTGTGCTGTTGCATGTTTCTGTCATCTGTACTCTGTATTCAAGTAGTTTTGCTTCAATTTGAAAACTTTCACAAAGGGTCATGTGTCTTCGCAGCACGCCGGCAGGGGCAGATGCAAATGTGGTCCACTCTCCATTCACTGGTCATATTTGAAAGGGTTATGTCCACTCCATGAAGTGTGTGTTTGTGTCAGTGATTTATTTTATTTTATTTTATTTTATTTTATTTTATTTTATTTTATTATTTTAATACTGCAAAACAAAAAAAAAATAACTTCATTACATTGTCCCACAATGTATTAATTATTTTATGCAACAACAATATTCAAACCAACGCACACTACAAATATGTCTAGAACTGGCACTGTAGACCGTATGATTTTACTGTAAATTGCTAAGATATAAACAAACATAAGTTATATATGGAATCGTCATTTCACAATATTGCAAGAACTTATGCAATTGCAATCAATGCAAGAATGAAAGTGTTTTAATGACCTAAACAACATTTCATGTTAGTTCAACTAAAATATTTATTATTAATTTTAATTTTTACAATATATGCTTATATGTAAAGTAAATATATTATGTCACTTTCTTTTTCGCCTCGTCTTTTATTTTCTTGTTTATTTAACTCAGAAGACAAATAAATTAAAATTTCGGCAATATCGCCAGGTCAACCAAATAAAATAAAATAAATGTATATATACATCCAGGTCGATTTATGTAAAATTGAAAGACCAATAACAGAATTGTGAGAAACCGGTGCCTTATGTATGTATAGAAGTGCAATTTTGTTTCACTAACGTCTCAAGCGTGTTACCACGTAGAATAATGTTATATGGCAGCTGGTGGACTACTAGAGAGAAGTCTGGAGAGAAGAGATGGAGTGTCCAAAACTGCAGGGCCATTTTGGATGTCATCTGTTTCCTTGGTGACTTCGCCCACCCCTGAAAGCCCCTGGGCTCCAGGATTGTTGGAGAGAAACGCGCTATTTTCTGCACTATCATCTATCACTGTCACCACGTAATGATTCCCCTCGCAGCTCCTTATTGATGTTTGTAATTGCATTATCTCATAAGGGGGTGATCAATGAAAGCGGGCTGCATTCGGGGGTCAGAGGATGCAGGATTGCTTTCTTGTCCGTTCAATTCAGTAAGAGCTTATTATGCAGCTTCGTACTCCACGATTAAAGAATGAATATATATATATATATATATATACACAGGGAAATCAAGTGTTTTGTGTAGTCTCCTGAAAGCAAACAGCATAAAAAGAAAATATGAACAATCACTTCACATACTTCGACAAAATTCTAACACGTTAACGTGGATAAAAAAAACACATATCACATGCAAAAAGCACAAAATAAAATGAAGCAATATGGTTTGAAATATATGGGGACTTATGGCAAGAAAATGTACTTACTGTTTGTACTAGAACACACCCGAAGAATATATTTTAAAACACGAAGTGACATTTTTTAAACAAATTGCTCTTGGTGGCTTTGAGAAGTTGAGTTAAAAACGAAGCACGCAAATTAAGTAATAATATCATGTTTCAGCTTCCAGAGGGAGGGTTGGTAAGCTACGAATCAAACAAATGCGCCCATTTCCGTGTAGGACGGACAACACGAGTACTGCTGCAGCAACACATAAAGAGAAATTAGAATGGTTTATCGTATCTCCACAAAGAGAGCAAAGCACTGAATTAGTAAATAAATACACAAACAATTAGTTTAACGGAAAACGCAAATCATAATCTTAAAAAGTCAGTAAACACCAAATAGCATGTAAAAATGATTTAAAATAAAATTTCAATAGACAATAGATGTTCTTTTTTTTAAGGTAAGGGCATTATGTTTTGCGTGTTTTGTGTTGCGGCAACATCACTGAAAATATACGATATATTTATTTATTTACTGATGCATAACTTGAGCTCTTAGCTCTGTTATGGTACAGAAGAGCTGCTGTCGTCAGATATGAACACTTATATTTCACAAGACGTGCGTGTTAGTCTGTTCCTGCAAATACAGTGACGCTTATGTTGAAATAGTGTATGTCTCTAACTGTAGGAATGTTACATTCTGTCTTTATTTACACAGATATTATTATAATTATTAGTAGTATTCGTATTAGTATTTATTCGTGTAAAATACGGTACTTATTTGACTGTTTAAATGGCAAAAGTATTTATAGGTAAAGTAGAAGGGCCGCTGCTGTGTTATAAATCGGACATCGTGCAACAGAACCGCGTAGTATCTCTAAACCTCTCTCTCACTTTCTCCCTCGATCACTATCAAGGTCACCACGGCCGCGGCTTACGAAGGACAAGAGCCGGGAAAGCAGCCTCGGATGTCAGTGAAAGGTGCGCCAGCCCGGCTCCCATCTTCACCTGGTGAGATCCGATCCAATAATAGCCGTTGTGTGTTAGGCTTTAATGAGAGCTCACCGACCCCCACCTGCCCAGCAGTCCCGATGAATGCCAAAACGCACTCAGCAGCATCATTTCTCCGCTCTCTTTTATGTTATGAGGTATTATGTTTCGCTTACAATAACCACTTATGTTCCCTCGTCGCTTTGATCCCGGTGAGACAGTGAAGTACGATGCATCTGCTGTTAGGGGCGAAAGATAAACGCAACACACATTCAGAGAGCAAAACTAAAAGAACCTATCAAGTTATTGACAAAGAGAACTTTTGCACGAGCACGGAAGTGAAGTAATACAGTGTTTTATAAAGAGCAATCTCTTTTTTTCGATAATAAATAAACAGAAATGGATATAGACTGCATACAGGATAATTAAGGGCTATTAATTTCATATATGATTTATTCAGCTAGTCTAAAACAGAAACACATACAGTGTTGAAAACAGCACACGTGCATACGTGAAATAACTCTTAATTATTTTAACCGGTGTATTCAATTTACTTTCTATATATTAAACACGCATTTTATTATTTTAGATCTTACACCACTTGATTAGTAATAACGTTCCGTTCATCGCAGTATGCAGATGCCCCTCTTGAGGAAATGAATCACAGAATTCTATGAGAATAATATTTAAAGGACATTAAGAGTGTTAATATGCAATTGCTTTATGCAAAGCACTACATGTAGAATAATAAATATTCTAAAGAAGACAAAAGTCGTATTATTAATTCCATTTTAAGTATGTAAAAAAACAAAGACTTCTTGAGTCTAAAGAGAAACTTTTGATACAGTAGAAAATCCCTGTGTGTCACATGACTGGGAACCAAAGGTGAAAAGGTCACGACTGCTTTAGGTAAATATGTGAGCTGCAAGTTGAGACAAGGCAGAGAGTCACAAATTCCACTCGCATAGCAGAAGAGTGATAAACCTCTGACCCGAGGCCAGTGGCCTCCTCATTTATTTATTTTCGGAGGCTGTAATTCGGTCTATGGGAACGTTTCTTTTTGATGTGCCAGTTTTGCTGCAAGAATCTGATAGACAACGAGCCAAGACTGGCAAAAAAGGATACATCAAAAAGAACCATTCAATATTACAGTACTAAATTACTGTAGCCTATTATAACAGCCTTTTTTTTCAGTTTGAATACCCTACACATTATAGTAAACCTAGATAATTAATCAGTGTATTAAAATATCGACGAATGAAAGATATAATTATAAAAACCCGTGAAAATAATAATAAACAACGTGCTACATTTTCATTATTAATAATAATAATAATAATAATAAAAATAACTTTCCTTAATGAAACACGAAACAAAATAAGGCTATGATTATCAGGTAATGTTCAAAGGTAATAGATCATGCAACTTTTTCCCCCCTTGAATGCACATTAATCTAAAGTTGCAATAAAATATATACCAAAAATTAAACATATGAGGAGAATTGGAAAATAAGTCTAACAATATGCGTGGGTGAATGATGATGTCTGACATAATAAAACATAATCTAGAAAGTAAAAATTATAGTTTAAAATGTGTGCCAAGCCTGAATCTGTATTCTAGTAGTGTTGGTTTCATATTTTAAAATAAATGTGACCTTGTGAAAAACTTGATCTACACAAGTGTAGTAATAAAAATGACTAAACTATTCTTGGACCTTAAATACACTTGGGTCTACACATCCATTATTAGCCTACTACAAAGTTTTCAAACATTTCTTTTCAAGGTTAAAACAAACAATGCTCATTAAATGTTTACTTGAGATTAGTCCAGTTAATCTGAACAAAACTTTCTTTATTATGAACGATTTATTTTTTTCCCCCTTTGCAAACCTTACATTTGTCCTACCAGGCGTTTAGTTTGTCTTGACACATTGGTCTGCTTTTCCTCTGTGCAAATGGCGTCTTTGTGCTCTGGGGCTGATTTTCTAGTAATGCTGTAAATGAAACAGTTGTTTATTCACACATCAAGCTCCGTTTTAAGACAACCATTTCCTAATGATGAATTAAATCCGGTAGCGATTTGAAAGTAACACCCAGAGTGTATCTGTTCCTTACAGCGCGCATAATTATCAGCCACACATCCGTGGCGGGTTAAAAATGTCAGCAAGAAGCTCTCTCACCTTGTCAGTTTTTCAGAGTTGCGTGTTTTCACTTTCCCACCCTGAAGTCGTAGTGCGTGAATCAGACACAAATACTTTGTTATTGTTGCAGTGATGAAGCAGCGCGGATCCACAGGATGGTATCAGAAATGTATTCGCAATGTTCATTAAGTAAATCTAATTATAAGTTTTGGTATGCAGCTGTTTTTTAGTTTTAATCAACGGGAGCCATTTTCACACTTTATCACGAACGCATCACTTGTAAACACCGTGCAAGCGCGGGGAAACTATTATTTAGAGAGAATGCAAATTCCTCAAGGGTGAAATACACAATGATATACTCAATTTCAACACAAGACTCGTATAAAACAATAAATACGAACGCTTATATTTCTTTGTGCAGCTTCAAATCATTAACATACAACAAAGACCGCACAATCTTGTTAGAACCTCTTCAAGTTGGTATTATCTTTATAGCAGACTTTTTGGCATGATTGACAGTGCTCATTATATACAGATTCTGTCATTGCAGAGGTGTCAGAATAGATTATCCTGCTGGCTCGTTTTGAAAATCTTTATATTTATCCATTTATTCATCTGTTTTGTTTTCCTTTCAGTCATCTCTCACTGTAAGCTTATAGTTACAGGACCTATATTTTGCTTTTTAATGCTTTGCAGTGTCTGACTTTGAATCTGGCGTTAGACCATGTGACAGGCCACAAGTTTATACCAGTAGGACTGTTTATTTTACACAAGCATTTTAAGGCGCACCCATTCAGGCAACACAGGGATGGGCACTTGGCTGAATTACTAACTTAGCTGCCATGGTGTCACGATGCCAGATTATTAGAACAATCATAATATTCTGATTTTCTAGTGCTGCACACTTTGCAGCACTTGAAATAACATGCTTGTATGTCTTTTATGTGAAGAAAGTGACCCGGTTACTGTAACGGAAGCTTCCAGAGGTCTTAATCCTGAACATGCACAACCCAATGCCACGCTTTCTGCTGTGTAGTTTATGGTCCATAGACAGTTTATAAAGAGCAATGTAGTCTATCAGACTGGCTGACTGCCTCTGCACAAGAGATTCAGTTAGAACGAATGTACTCACTCTGCTGTGGAGGTTTTCAGGTAACAGTGGGGAGCCCATCGGCTACTTACCCTAAACTAAACATTAAAAGAAGTGGAAAAGACTCTTCTACCTCTTTAAACTGAAAAACAGAGGAGAACTTGAAAAATGGATGACGTGACCTCTATATGTTGTTGTTCTGCTCCTGCTGTGTTGTATTTGTCCAGTACTGGACAGAGTTTTTTTTTTTAGGCTCTTTAGGGTACATGTTTTTAAAATCAATTTATTGATTCATTTAATTATTTGGTAGTGATTGTTTTTCCCTAACAAAGCTACATTTATGCCTTCTTAGAAATAATATATGCCCTGTAATTTTCCATCCTAGTATTACTTCCCACTCCACAGTAATTTAAAGTCTACCTGTGGCAATGTGTTGAAAGACCAATGAAGGATTAGCTGAAGTGTGAGTCAGAGACAAATTCACTGATGTGTGAGAGAGCTAGAAACAGAACGGCCAAATATTTGAGCAGATTCGAAGATGTGCCACCTCCGTTCCTGCAGTCCAAGCCTGTTTATGTCCAAGATAAATCTCTCTCCACTTAGATGTAAAGGAAACAAATCCATCTGATAAGGGACCCTTTGCCCCCACCCCTCACACTTTACTTTGGACAGGGCTACACATTTAGCATAAAAGCTTTTAGTGTGTCGTGCCACAGTCCAGGCAAGCTATTGTTAGGCTTTGTGATGGATTAGTCTGAGATCCAACTAAGAATGTTAGTGTTACACGCTATAACATTTTTGAATTTATTAGGGTTTGTATAAGCAGGGTCATCGACACTAAATGGGATGTCAATGGGTAAAACACAACACGAAGATAAATAATAAGCACTTTAAATGAGTAACCTGAGTTGCACCTCTGCAGATCCGGGATAGAAGCATTATTTGAACTGAAGGGTGTTGGCGAAGGGGTTAGAAAGACAGGCAAACCAGTCTAATGCCGCCAGGTGTTTTTGACTGGATTTTATATTAAAAACAACATCCATCAGCCTCAGCCGTGTTTTATTTTACTTTAATCCGGTACATCTTTGTTCTAGATTTATGTGGTGTTTGACTATTTTATCATCCATCTTCATCAGTTTCACCTGTGTTTTAGTGAGTTATGCTAATTTCCTATACATGGTAAAAGGATGCCAATATTTTTACAGTTTTGCTGTAGACCACATTATGATGTCATGAGCGATTCAGGCCAGTGCTCATAGTCTTTATTGTGTAGGTTTTCTTTTCCATTGCACAATCCAACATTATGGAAAATACGGCTTTAGAAGCCTATTTTAAGAAATGTAACTATACTGCTGCATTGTAACCTTAAGCAAAAAAATATGTAGAAAATAGCATTCTATTAAAATTTGAAATGAAATATCTCCCTTGCTGTTTCTCTCCCCTTCTCTTGTTGTGATGGTGTAGTCCATGTCCACTCTTGGGACAACAGACCTTGATTTTTCACTTACAGCAGCAGTTCAGTTTACCAATGAATTGTAGCAGGGTGCTAAACTGTGTCCGGGCCGCAGTCAATGTTTATGTCTACCAATCAACTGCAGTGTGCTTATGTTATATGGTATTATGGACACAGCAACCTTAAAACATGCCAGGCGTATTCAGAGGGGTAGATTTATGACATGCTGAATTTCAGGAGCTGGAAAAAAAGCACGCTGGAGATGTATGTGTGAGAAGGTGTTTGTTTTCTGGGAAGAAAACCTCTATTGTTTATTCTTCATGAGCCCACTGATGATGTAGATTCTTATCTTATATAGGTTGTAGATTTTTATATTCACATGAATGCATCCGTCTGTTCCTCACTCATGTCAAGAGTCTTATTTTTTGATTTAAAATAAAATCAATATTAACGATCAAATGCTTTATTGAAATTATAGCATGCTGGAAATGTCATTGCAAGCTCACTTAAATTAGGTTCATGATGTATTTAGGCACTATATTTTTAAAATGTGAATTCTGCAATTATTAAAAGATCATTTTATGAATTACACAAGATCAAAATAATAGATAATTATATCAGGAGTGCAGAGCAAGAGGGATCAAATTAAACACAAAAAAATAAAGGAATCATTAACAACCAATGAACGTCTTGATAAATATTAGATATATTCCTGAACAAATCATCTGCATTTGCCCTTAATATTTCGAATTTGAAACGGCCCCGATTTTGACAGATACATTTTGAAGTGTGTATAGTTAAAGTTTTCTAAATAGTTACTGCTAACACTTGTTTGAGTTGAAACTAGCACTATTTACTTGAAAGGTCACAGCGTGAGCGTGAGTTCACTGATTTCTATATCAAGAGAGATGATTGTCATTTAATATCAATATCATAATATTTAATGTGAACAAAGCATATAGTGTAAGGCTGATCAATTTGATATTAAATCCATCTCAGTGCATTTACAGCTCATTGTTGATTACTAAATATATACTGATATTGCTTATACAGTGACACTTGTTTGTTTATTTTAATGGGTTTCTGCATAATTTATTAATTATTAGTAATTTTATTATTCTTATTAGTATTTATTTATTTATTTTTATTTACAACCATTTTCCTTAGATTGTTTTTTTGCTTCCTTTAAGGCAAGGTCAGTGAGTGTTTTTGCATAGTTAAATAACTTGGTAACACTTTATTTTATGGTTTCTTAACTAGTTGCGTATTAGCATGCATATTACTAGAATATTAGCCATTTATTAGTACTAATAAATCAAACACTGATGCCTTATTCTACATGATCTTATTCTACATCCCTAATCTTACTCAATACCTAAACTTCACAACTACCTTACTAACTATTAATAAGCAGCAAATTAGGAATTTATTGAGGGAAAAGTCCTCAATAAAGGTTATAGTTAATAGTGAATAGGTGTACCATATTCTAAAGTGTTACCAAAAAATTTATGTGACCATGGGCCACAAAACCAGTAATAAAGGGGTATTTTAAAATTGAATAAACAAGCTTTTCACTGATGTATGATGTGTTATGATAGGACAATATTTGGCCGAGATACAAGTATTTGAAAATCTAAAATCTGAGGGTGCAAAAAAAAAAAAAAAATCAAAATATTGAGAAAATCACATTTAAAGTTTTCCAAATCAAGTTACCAATTCATATTACTAAAAAAAAAAAAGTTTTGATATATTTACGGTATGGATATGATTTTTGGCATGAAAGAAAAATTGATAATTTTGACCCATGTGATGTATTGTTGACTACTGCTACAAATATACCCGTGCTACTTATGACTGGTTTTGTGATCCAGGGTCACATATTTCTTAAGGGAATAAATTAAAATAACACAATGACAGCATAAACATGTTGCTTTATTAAAGAAAAAGAAGAAAAACATGCTATGCCTTCACAAATAGTTAAAACTAATAAGCAAACACTCACACATTTTAAACTACTGTACACTGAACGTGGTCCTTATCTTAAATGCATTATATTCTATATTTTCTAAAGTCATTTCATAGCTTTGTGTGAGGAACAGACCAAATTTTAAGTAATATATCCTTAAAAGCCTTCCACCCCAGTGAGCTGTTCACTACTGTGACTGTGAGAACCAACTTAATCTGACTCATGAACAAATCATTCAGACTGGTTTTGTGACCTGGATCAAAGTGTATATTGAAAAGATCTGACTCAAAAGAATGATTCATTAATAGATGTCACTACTTCTGAATTTTTTTTTACAGTTTATGAAACTCCTATAAACCTATTGTATGGCTCCAGAAGACGTATAGCGCATGAATCATACTGACTGTTTTATAATACTTCTACTGTGCATCCTTTGGCCATTCATGGAATAGAGCGTCAACACAAATTTTTAAAGTTTCTCCTTTTTTGTTCCCTGGAAGAAACAGGGAATTGTACAGGATTGGAACACTACGAGGATGAGTACATGATGACAGGCCTTCATTATATTCATTACTGGGTGAGGTAGTTGTTTCCATAACTTTTTTTCAAAACAGGACATTAAGATGCTTTTACTCAAAAGAGCTTTTTTGTGTCACTGCATGTGAGCAAAAAGTAAACAGACACTTAATCCTGACAGAGAGAACAACTTGACATCAATTTGTCCCTAGAGGGAACAGACAGAGTACTCAGGTCCTCTTTCCACACACACACACACACACACATTCAAATCCCCACCCCTTCATTCAAAACTTTGTGCCCCAGTCATAAATCCATAACCAGGGAGCTGTGTTGTAAACATAAGGCTAACCATGGTTAAAATGAAGGGACATCTTATTTATTGCAATTTCGAGACCTCATTCTGTTCCTAAAGTGCTCTCTACACATGGAATCCCCATCGTGCTGGAACGTCAGTGATTGAGAGGTTTTTTGGACTTTTGGAACCCCAAGGGAGAGGTCAGCGGGCCAGAACACACTAGTGTGGACAGAGGGAGTTGCCCGTCCCCTAATCCCAGACTCTCTACATGGCCGTCCCTCAGAAGGAGAGGCCCAGGCCAAGGGGAGTAGGGGGGAGTGTCTGCTAGAGGCCCAGTCAAACATCCCCCCCTTTCCCTTTTCTCCATAAGGTAAAAAAGCAGCCGAAAACCTAGGGGTGACTCAGAGGACACGGTGTCTTGTAAAACACATGCACTTAATATTAGAGCCATAAAACTTGTTAAATTAAAAGCTATTTTGGAAAATAGAAAGGGAAATATTTATGTGTCTGGCCCATGATAGAAGCCATTTTATCCCAGGGCCAAGGGTCTGCCAGGGCACAGGTAACTACTGTCAACAAGTGGGAAACCCCGCGGTACGAATTCTCAAGTGTGATATGCTCCTTTTAACGGGGCTCCACAATTCTCTTGACAGAGAAAAAAAGAAAGGCATAAATTAAGAGTTGAGGTGAAATTAAGAATTAAGAATGAGGTGAAAATACCCCTGGGCCGTTGCGTATGGTTCAGTCCTTAGAATAGGGTGAGAGACAACACAAAAAGAGCTCTCAGTGATTGAAAAGCTGCAAAAAGCAATTATGATGTGAAAATATACAGACCTCTGGTTGTAGCCACAGCAAACGCTATAAATCGTGCCGTGTGCTGTGTTTACACTGCGCTGACCTCACAGTGCCCAAACGGGATTGGTCATTTTCTATCAGCAGCTTGGAGGAAGCATGACCTATATATATATATATATACATAAAGAGTTTATTTGCAAAAACAGATAACTCAGTTTATTATTATTATTAAAATCATGTTTTTATTGTGATAGTTAGCTGTATTTTGTAGTTATTTTAACTTTATATTAAAATAACCCAACTGCAGTTTGATTGAGATTATTTGGAATGCACAGTAAAAAAAAAAAAAAAAAAAAAAATGGAACATTGGAAAATTGTTAAAAACTGAGATATATTGTGCAAATGAACTCTTCTTATATATAATATATATATATATATATATATATATATGTATATATATATATATATATATATATATATATATAAGAATACATATAGAGTATATAAGAATATATATATGTGTGTGTGTGTGCGTGTGTGTTTGATTTAGATTATTTGGAATGCACAATACATTCCAAATAATCACAACACCAACAACAACAACAAAAAACAAGATTTAAAAAAAAAATGTTAAAAACTGAGTTACCTGGTTTTGCATTTCTTACTTTACCTACTTTACCTACTTATAACATTATAAGTATATATATATATATATATATATATATATATATACACACACACACAGGTCATGCATTTTTATTTTTTTTTTATTTTCCTTAATTAACCTTCTTTACTTACCTTTTGTTCAAGCTAAAGTTTTTTGTTTTACCTCAGCATTTTATTTTGTCACTTTATTTATTTAGAAATTGATATTTTATTGATTTTATTTTCATATCTCATTAATATGAATAATGCCATTTTTGTTTTGCATCAATGTGTTCCTAAATCTTTTGATGCAGCAAAATGCATCAGATGGTTTGCCTTCCAAGGATTTTCAACCTTTAATGTAAACCAGCAAGTACGTGAAGGAACTCCATAGAGTTCTGAAGATTTATGGACCATTTGATCTTAGAATGGAAAGGTGCTTTAAGGCCCACAATGGTTTTGGTGTGTGTATGTGTGTGTGTGTGTGTACTTGCCCTCACTAAAACGACAGTGAAAAGCCATTATTATTAAAAATAATAAAAACACAGACGCACTCACACGCCGAAAGACACACGAACAGACATGCATTTACCCAAACACATAGCCAAAATGCACTAAAAATTTACAGCTCTAACATTCCTACAGGGTCAAGCAATTTATCAAATCCTCCACATTCTGGTTTCAATTACACAGCCTATTGTGAAAAGCGGCTATTTTAGCAGGTTCATTTGACTCAGTAGGGGACGCGAAAGCTCTCGGTTAATGCGCCTTCTCTGAAGGCTGCTAGTTTGGGCCTTGCTGAGGAGCCGCACCGGAGTTTTGTGAGAATAATGGACAGTGGCCTCCCTCTCTCTATCGGCTTTTAACAGAAAGGGCTATGACTGTGGTAGAGAGGTGATAAATCCACGTTTTATTACTGAAGAATTCCACTCTCTCCACAGGCCTGACAGCTCCCCACGTTCTCAGACCCTTTTGGACAATTTCGACACCGTGTCCATCTGGTTCTGATTAAGTCCCAACTGGCCTGCATCGCATCCAGAGCGAAGAGGCGAGACGGTGAGAGAGAAGAAAAAAAGAAAGACGGCAAGGTGAGAACGAGGAAGAAATGGGAAGAGCCAAAACGACAGCAAAGTGAGATCGACAGAGAACGATTGAAAGCCCATGCCAGCAGCAGAGAGATCCATAACTGATGCCCAACATGGGCGTCATTACTGAAACACAGGATTGTTACATCAATAGCCCAGCCATGGCCAAAAGACATTATTTGGAGTGAGTATCCAGCTTGTAGCTGGTGTTTATTAGCCTCTCTTCTGGCACCTGCTCCCGCACCGAGCATGCCAGCAGTCTTCCTCGCCCTCATTCTGCCTCTCACCATCAAACTAATGACGGCGGTTAAAGGAATAGCTCACCCAAAAATGAGAATGTCACCATTTACTCACCCTCATGTCGTCTCCAAACCTGTCTCGTGTTATTTCTTTGTCAACAGACAAAATTTAGGTCATTATTTACTTACAATCAAATCTCATTCTCCATATTCAAACCAACGCATCATGTTTGACGCCCACAAGAACCAAATCTCAAGTTCCAAATATTTGCATAAATTCACAATTAACTAGATTTATTCCAGTTAAAAATACTATCTAATGTCATAGAATCAACCTAAATACATTAATTTACCTCCAAAATTGGTTCAGTTATGTAGAAATACACTGCTGTGCATTTATTTGGTCAAAAATTTGATCAAAAATTTGTTTGATCAAAAAAAGGATGATCCCTCAGAAACCATTCTAATTTACCATCTTATTTTAATAACCATTTAATTTAATTTAATTTAATTTAATTTTTTATTTAATTTAATTTATTTTTTATTTTCTCCAAGATCCTTTGATGACTAAAAAAAAAAAAAGAGAGAGAAAAAAAAAAAAGTCTAACATTACAATAAGGTTCTATTAGTTAGTGTTAGTTCATTTTCCAAGATACTTTGATGACTAAAAAAAAAAAGAGGAAAAAAAAAGTCTAACTTTACAATAAGGTTCTATTAGTTAATGCTAGTTCATTTATTAATTAACATGAACAAACAATGAACAGGACATTTATTACAGTATTTAATAATCTTTGTTAATGTTAGTTAATGAAAATACAGTTCATTGTTAATAAATGTTAAAATCAACATTAACCAAGATTAATAAATGCTGTAGAAGTATTGCTTATTTTTAGTTTATGTTAACTAAAGTAGTTAACTAATGTTAATTAATGAACCTTATTGTAAATTGTCTCATAAAATATTAGTCAATAATATAATAATTATAAAACATTGATGTGACCCACAAAACCAGTCATAAGGGTCAATTTTTTAAAACTGAGATTTATACATCATCTGAAAGCTTATGTATGGTTTGTTAGGATAGGACAATATTTGAATATCTAGAATCTGAAGGTGCAAAAAATCTAAATATTGAGAAAATCCCCTTTAAAGTTGTCCGAATTAAGTTCTTAGCAATGCATATTACTCATCAAAATGTAAGTTTTGATATATTTATGGTAGGAAATTTACTAAATATCTTCATGCAACATGATCTTTACTTAATATCCTAATCATTTTTGGCATGAAAGAAAAATCGATAATTTTGACCCATACAATGTGTTGTTGGCTATTGCTACACATATACCCGTGCTACTTATGACTGGTTCACATATATAAGTCTTAACTGTCACTTTTTTAATCAATTTAACACATAATTGCTGAATAAAAGTATTAATTTCTTTCAAAAAAATAAAACAAATAAATAAATACTGACCCCGAACCTTTGAACGGTAGTGTATATTGTTATAAAAGATTGCAAGTAACAGTTGCAGGTTACCAAATCATAACCCAAATATTGCCCTAAGCAAAACTCATTGGCAGCATCTGGCCAGCTCTCACCAAAACAACCTTCACTTCCATATCACGCTGATTAAACAATCAGCAAACTCAGAGGTTAACCAGCCTCTGTTCTTCCCACAGCAAACGTCAGTGAAGATGAATTAGAGGAATAAACACTGCATTAAAACATACCCGTGTTTATTTCTCACAATGCTACAGCGTATTGCTGGGACACTGCAGCGATAGAGGGAGGTAATGTGCATGTGTGTGTGATGGGATGGAGGTGGGGCAGATGGTGGAGGTGTCATGGTGTGTCTGACCCTGTGGAGACCCCACGCCTCATCAGACGATGAAACTCACCTACGCAGCTCGGCCTTTTCTCTTGAAGAGGCTTCTCTGTAAAAATAGTGTTATTAATAAAAAACAGATGTGGACATGGACAACCGCAGTCCGGCACTCAACATGTGCCTCGGATCCTCACAATGAAATAATACTTCTGCAGATTAATAAAACAGCTAATAAACACACTGAATGGACTTTATGGAAAATGATCATTCAGCACCTTTATACCTAACTGATAAATAACAATTTTATGAATAGCTGTATATTTTGGTTTGAAATTCAAGAAATTAGCACCTCACTAAATTTAAGAATATGAACGCTACCATGAAAATGCATATTATACACAAATAGTTTTTTTATTTTCCATAAACCAAAAAAAAATATATAGTGTAAACACAATGATAATTTTACAAATCATTACACAGGCTATAGAAATCATATAATATGGGGGAGTTTATTTGCTGTTTGGGACTCGCGAGGATATGTGCATCATAACTCTGTGGAATAACAATATCATTAAAAGCCAGACCGGACGGATAAATCATTATTGCCATTAATGTCTGCTAACCTATTCAAATAGGCTTCTCTTTCCTAAAGTCTCCCCATCTGTGTGGGCTTGTGTTATATTCAAATCACCATAATCAACTTTGCTGTGTGTGCTGCATCTGGAAACGATAATTAATGGCATTGTTTAAAACCTAATTTTTGCATCCTTGATAAATGAATAGATTGCTAATGGTATCATTTGAATAAAAAATGAAAGCTTAAAAAAAGCATATTAGTAGGAGGGGACTGGGCGCGTGTTGATCTGCAGTGAAAAAACGTTGCAATCTGTGCCGTATTTACGGTTAGTTTGAGCTTGTGAGCGTTGTAATGGCATTCTCAGTTCAAGGAAATCTTAGTTCAATAATCGTAAAAATAAAAATGGGATAAGAAAGCTATTTCATGCACCGACATCACTCCGTCTAGAGTTCCCAAATAAATGAAATCGCCGCAATCAAGCCTCTGTCATCACCTGCCATTTGAGCCTTATTCATGTCATATCATCATTTCGCCTTTGCAGAACTAATTTCACACAGCCTGCTATGAATAATATTAATTGTAGCCTTCCATTTCAGAATTTGTGGAGTGTTCCTTTTCTCTGAGGTGAACCATATTGTTAAAAATGGGATTAGGTGACTTTTAGGAGCAATTGTTAAAAGCCACAAGGTTTCTAGGAAATCTTAGAAACCCAAAGCAAATGAAGTGACACAAAATAAATGATTAAATAAATAACATTTCCTTGATGTTCACAGGTCCAGAAAGCAGCACAGGTTATTACTGGGAACTCAAAGGCCTAATTAAACATGATGGATCACACTGCTTGTGATTTTATCCACTATTGATGAGTGTGAGCTTTGGCTGCAAGAAAAACAGAAATGCGAGAGGCAGACGTGTTACGTCAAACTATCAATTCCCACTTAGGCTCGGTGACATGCTCCTTAAACTGAATGGAAAACTGAATTTAACACATAAACACTCCAGACTTGTTTTAACACAGAGAAAGGCCGATATGACGCAGACTGATATGTCTCCCGTAAGCACCACTCGGAGTGCGATGACATTGATTATGATTTTCAGCCTCTCTGAGGTTGATCTGGCCGCCAGCACAGTCAGGCTGACCTGCTAATGCCATATGTCTAGAGTGAGAGCTTTTGGGTAGAGAGGAAATCTGACTCTGGCCATATTCTACCGCCTGAACTGTGGTAAAATCACTCTCCCTGGTGTTGTTTCTGCCACGGTGGCCAATATTTTTGAAAGTTTGCGCTGACAGAGATTTTAAGTCAGTCTGACACGGCTTCACCGATGCTCAGATATGCTCCAGAAGCATTCGCAGGTGAAGCAGCCGTTGAGCTCGAGACGAGCAGACGAGCGCAATTTACGAGTCAGGTTGGAGAGCAGCCTTCCAGAGATGGGGGAAGTGTGAACAAATTAATTTATTTTGGTAATCTCTCTCTGCCTCTCTCTCTCTTTTTGCTGTCTTTGTCAAAATGAATGACAACAATTTGGCTGAGGATCTGGGATGTGCAGGCGGCATTGACAGGCGAATTATCAGGGGCCCGGCGCTCCTTATTATCAGCGGAGAACTCATCAGAGGTGCGGGTCCAGGAGTCCTCTCTGCTGTCACTATCTGTCAGTAGGACAAGCTCTGCTGCAAGGGCCAGCTGACAGGTCATTTCAACAATAACAATTACTCCGATTACTGGTGTCATAAACAATTCACCCAAGGCAGAGCAATAACAAAGCTTTATAATTCACAGCCACATAAATAAATGCCAGCAGGTAACAAGTAATTTACCAGAGGAATGGATCCCAATACATGACACGTTTCATTGTTGCGGGGCAAATGAAAGCCAGGCTCTGGAAACATACATGATAACAAGAAACAGGAATTCGGCCATTAGAGAAATTACACGTTAAACCGGTGCACAAGCTGTACTGCACGACATCACAATACGATACAGCACAATAAAAACGACTATGCAATACAATCGCGTATTTGAGCAATAGTTACCATATTAAAACACCGTAGCCTATATCTGTTCTGGTGTTTATTATTATCGAGCTATTTATAAAAACACGCGGTAATGTAAAATTAAATGATTGATATAATACCGTGTGTATTGGCAGCGCGTTTGATGCGGACAGACATCAGCTCTCCGCCCTGCAGCACTTCAACAATTCCAAAATCCCTAATGAGGAGAGCTGTTGAGCAATTAACACATATCAAACTCGCCATCATCAGGTGCCTCTCTAATTTTCTCACTAAAGGGCTGCATTTTTCGTCTTTTTTTCCCCTTCTCTTTCTGTGCGTCTGTACCCGCGGGCACGTGGGAATCAGATTCTGCTCTAATGATTTCTGTTCGAGCGCGCACAGCTCTTCTGTGATCACCGGCTCGGGAATCCTTCACTCGACACTCGATTTCTGTCTTTTAGCAGCAGTCAAATAAGACAGATGCTTAACGAGAAATAATGGTAGCGGTCGCGATGGCCATCGACTCCTTTGAGGACAAACACACCCTCAAATTACACACAACTGTCCAGGCTAAAATTTTAGATCAAAAAATGATCATCCGTATTTCGGCATTAATGTTGCAAAATATTGTCTCTGTAAATGTAACATTCTATTCTTTTCTATTCTATTTTTTAAAAGAATATTTAATAAACAATAACAATCATTAATATTAATTTAAAATATAACAACATATTTTTGAATAAATATATTACAAGATATAATAGACTTTGTGGTGATTGTCACCTGTATTGTCACCTGTCAAGACGAAAGCATATTCTCGCTTTTCAAGATATTAATGTCAAATAATTCGTTTTTCAGTTCATTAACAAACACTTCAAATCAGCCCCCAGTCGTTTTTTAAACGAACATTTGTATTGAAAAGACGATTTAGCTTACCTAATTAATAAACGTTTAATAAAACATTGAAATAATAAAACTATGTTTAACGAAAAAGTGCACATATAATATAAGTTTAAAGGTCTAAATCTGCCCACTGCCCAGAAACCTAATATGGGCAGAGAATTAAAACGACAAGCCGACACGCTTCAGAAAACTGATGACGACTCTCCACAAATTCAATTAGAAGATGAATTAAAGGTTTATTTATAAAGGAAGGAAATATAGTGATAAAGCTTGTAATAAAATTACACTGTTTTAATTTTCTTCGATATAAGCAAATACATTTGCAACATACGGGTACATTTCATTTGTACAATTTAATGTATTTAATATAAGCGTACGTATTTCCGTGTAAATATGAAAACACATAAATAATCAAAATTACAAAACAAATAGAAAAACACATCTTTATTATTTTTTTTTTTTTTTATAATAGCCACAACTGTAACATCACATTTTTGTGAGCTAATTAAAAAAAATGGTTTGTAACAGTTTCACAGTTGTAAGCACTAGTTCCTCATGCCTCAGAATTAAATTTACAAAAATAATATGTCGAAGCTTTGCAGATTACATACAGCAAAAAACAATCACATTTCTGCCAGCATTTCTATCCATAAGAATACTCCTGACATTTCTAATTATTCCAACTACATCTGATTGAATATATCTAGCGAAATCAAGATCCAACTTCAACCCTGACTTCTGATTAACTGAACTAGTTAAGCACAATTCCACAGGGTGTAATTGAACAAAAGCTGGTAAGAGCCTTCCCTACAGTGGAGGATGAGAAAATGTGCTTTTGTTACCAGTTCTCAGATGAGAGAGATAGTAGAGCTCATCCTGGTGCTGGTCTGGGGAGGGGGGGGCTCACTCCTCTCTCAGTCAGCTGCAGTTCGTCTTCTCTTCTTGGACCACCATCCTTTTTGGGTTGTGCATCTCATTTGCATACATTTGTTTCCAGCCGAGGAGGCCTTCAGCTCATTAAGGCGTTCTCTTACAATCTCCCAGAATCCTGCTGCTCCCAGCCACTACCTGCTGCGGAACGAGAACACTGCTAGGCGCAGGAGAAGAAAAAAAAAAAAGAAAGAAAGAAAAGAAAAGAAGGAGAGGGGAAGAAAGCAGAAGGGAGGGGGAAAAGGCAACACGTTCTTCAGTCCAAAACAAAAGCCAAGGGCCGGTATAAAGGAATCCACTGTGTGTGTTTGTGCCTTGTTTTCTGCTCTCCCTTGGAAGCAGGCACCGTTTTGTGTTAAGTAGCCTCCTGTCATGACAGATACCTCTGCGGGTCAAGAGTCAAAGTTGAGGGGAGGGTCAGCAGCACAACATGCAAGCCAAACGCTGAACGGGATACCTATCTGACTGGACAGCATTTGATTTTGTGTGTTATTTGGAAGGTTTGTGACTCTGAAAGACAAAAAAGGGTAGAAAATTGCTTCCAAATTAGCACACAAACCTATAGCAGAACATCAAACAATAAGATTTTACATGCTTGCTTTTACAGAACTTGCTGTAGATTGTTGCTATGCTTTTCCAAAAAATGTCAAAAATTGTAAATCTGATTGTTTGGAAAAGTAACAGCACACCTCATCTCAGTAAGCTGCATGATTCAAGGCATCTGCAGCACAAATGCTGTCGGACAAATGGCACACCAAAGTATATTTCTTATGGTTAGGGGTTTGTTCATAACCATAACCCTGAGTATAAGAAGTATTGATGCTTGCTTTAGCAAACACCACTAATAAACAGTCCATTGAGTCTGAAGGCATGGGTAAATGCTGATATGGGGTGAAGTGCTGGAGCGACTTGAGTTTATTTAAAGCATGACGACCCCTGGCCAAAACCTGCTTCAGTGGAGGGATGAATAAAATTTTAATGGCTCATAAAACACAGCAATTCCTCTCAGTGCATTTTTTGACTGCATTATTCGTGGCCGCGCTGTGTCGCCTCTTTTTGTCTGCAAAGTGAAAAGCTGCAGTGAGTGGCCACGGTTGGAGCTCTACTGGCATGAAGAGAGGTGGGAAGAAAAGGAAAGCCATGAATACGACGGCATGATTAGTGGCGTGACAGAGACTTTCACACACACTCACACACATACACGTTTACTTACCTAAATAAGGACATACCACAGACTTCTATTGTTTTACACTGAGCTAAATATATTTTCTAACCCCTAAACCTTTTTTTTTTTTTTTGCATTTTACAATTTTTATTAAGACCTTTTTTAATGTGTTTATTAAGCTGTGTCTCTTGTGGGGCAATTGTCCGTAGGTGATTTTAAGTTTTACTATCCTTATGGGGACATTTGGTCTTCCACTGTGGGAGAAATCTAACCCACAAACACATTTGTAAATTAAGCAAATTAAAAACATTACAAATGTAATTCTCACCTAAACCCGTAAAGGTTTAGCAATTTTAGAGTTATTTTTGCCAACAGTTCATTTTAACATGACAGAGTTAAACATGTCACATATACTTATAGTAGGCTAATAACCGTAAATTTTGCATAATTATAAGCAACTAACCCTAAACCAAACCCAACCATAATCATACAGTAGGTACTTTGTAATTACATAGTAATTACACTGTAACTAAGTCACCTTAAAATAAAGTGAAATTTTATTTATTTATTTATATGAAATGAAAAAGGAAACTATATATATATATATATATATATATATATACACATATATGCGTTTGTGTCATATATGTGACCCTGGACCACAAAACATAAGGGTTCATTTTTTGAAACTGAAATTTGAAATGTATACATCATCTGAATAAATAAGCTTGTAAGATGTATGGTTTGTTAGGATAGGACAATATTTGGCCAAATAATGGCTATTTGAAAATCTGGAATCTGCAAAAAGAAAAATCAAAATATTGATAAAATAGCCTTTAAATGCATAATGCATATTACTAACCAAAAATTAAGTTTTAACATTGTAATAACGTAATATAATGACACTGTAAATAAGTCACCTTGAAATAAAGTGTATATATATATATATATATATATATATATATATAAATTAATATTTTAGTTGAGAATGTCCCCAAAGGGAAATATTTAGCTTACTTCTGGGGACAAACTACACACCCACATAGTAAGTACGTTATCATTACATTGTAATTACACTATAACAAAGTAACATTATTTAGTATTACTATTTATTTTATTTCTGAATCGATATTCCAATTAAAAATGTCCCCGGAGGGAAATTCTGTCATATTCAGCTTACTTCCGTGGACAAACTAAACCCAACACACACAAAGACAAAGAGTAAAAACTGTCACTTTCAGAGGCTTTCAGATGTAAAGCCAGTAGGCACCAGCACAATGGGATGGGGGGGTTAAAAAATCAAGCATTGTCTCTTGATTAAAAAACCCTCTCAGCCATATTCATGTTTGCTCCACCCATGACATGCGCCATTTGCTCGCATGGAAATGGCCCTGGTGTTGATTCACTCACCAGTCGAGCTGGCCTGGGGGCTAGATAAATAAACATGCATCTGTTGTGTTATTTAATGCTCTGCGTCTTAACCGTTGGGTCCGAGTCTGCAGGCTTCACGAGACGCAGCTCGTGCTGAAAAACTCAGCCGCCCGTCTGCCCTCAGCACGACAGCTAATGCTGTTAGCATAGTGGCAATCCATCACTCTCTGGATGTGTGTGTCTGAGAAAATGTATGAAAGAAATAGAGATGTAAGCTGGATCTCCCTGTGTGCCTGCTTTCAGAGTTTGTGTGTATTAGGGGATTATGGAGAGCGCCTGTCAGACAGACTCTATATCCCTGCTCAGTGTCAGTGGTCACCACGTCTCTTCAGGGTTTGAGGGTTGCATGAAGTATTTTTGAGGTTTGTAACTAACAAGCTATAATTGATTTATTTTAAAAATATAATTAATATTATAATATCAATTATGTATTATATTTAAATAAAATGTATATTATATTTCAACTTTAGTATAGGGAACAATTCTCACTATTTACTACTTATTTATTACCATGTCTATTATTAACATATTGGCTGTTTATTAGTGCTTATAAAGCAGCTATTTTGCATGACCATATTCTACATCCCTAATCCTACCCAATACCTAAACTTAACAATAACCTTACTAACTATTAATAAGCAGCATATTAGGAGTTTACTGAGGCAAAAGTCATAGTTAATGGTTTGGTAATAGAGAGAATTGGACCTTAAAATAAAGTGTGACTGACATTTTTTTGATATGTGCAAATCTAAAATATAGGAAGGTATGCATATGTTATTATCTTCTAATCTTCTATAATATCATTTGTTAGTGATTTAAAGGTGATGATTTCTCTTGTTTTGTTTTTTTTATTCAAAATTTATTTTGCACAGAACTTTAAAATGATGTTGTACCTTTTTTTTTTTTACCATTTAAAGTAATCAAATAAATAAATAAATAAAGTTTGAAAACCTCCCACTGACTGATAGAGTGTCCAGCATTCAAAATCATATTAACTGCAATGATATTATCATAATATTTGCATATTGGTGTTCTTTCATACATCTATTTACATAATGAATTGCGATTAGTCATAACTTTGCATGTTGCTAAAAAATCCTCTCTCCTTCTCACTTTCTGCTTTTTTAATAATTGCATGAACTTTTTACTTTTAATTTTCTTTTTTGCAAATTGCTTTGCAAGCAGTTGTGTTTACTTCAGGAATGCAAATCTATGTATATTTAATGTCTATTTGCGTACATGTGGATAAATGTTTCTTTGTTCTGCCATGCTGCAAGAATATTCCCCTCGAAGACGCAATAAAGATATTCTACAGCTGTTAGTATTTTGGCATTTTAGAAAGCCTATATACTTTATAGGCATTATGGCAAGCATTGTCTTATCAAATCACTAAAATGAACATAACCGAGCAACTGATATTATTATTCAGACCTTTCTAATGATGACGAATAGACCCAATACTTTGAAAATTAGCATGGAGGCTTGTATATATGAGTAGCATTTGTAGACAAAAAGGTTTATACGTTCGTTTCGGATTGTTTGTGTATTTGGAGGACTAGAGCCCTGCTCTTGAACTGTGGATCTGCTCAGGTCGTGAGACTGTAAATATACAGGCAGAGACCTGAACCCATAAATCTCCCTGTGCAGTGCCTGCCGTCTCTTACACATGGCCATTACAGCACACACACACACACACACACACACACACACATATATATATATCTATAATGTACTGTAACACAAGTCGCCCCAAACCCACAAACATGACCCAAACTGTGTTAACAACACCGACTGCAAACAAGTTACTTATCTCTTTATCTCATGCATCTTATTAGTTTATCAGTACATTAGTTTCTTCATATTCATAATGCATGTATCATGATGTCCACAGTAATATGATAAAGACTTTCTTTGAAGACAGAATTGACACTCTTTTTAATTATCTTTTATATTAAGATACACATTTATTAGGAGTTTATACGCATATTGCCAACTATAATGAATTTCTCAGATGCTTCCAGAGAGGATTGCTTCTTTTTGGAATACATTTATTTGCTTTGTAAAACTCCCAGCGTCTTAAATTAATTTGTATTTTCTCAAGGGCAAGAATACAAAAAAGAATAAATGGAAAAGCATTCTGTCATCATTTTTACTGCTCAGAGGGAAATTTGGCATCCTTGTTCACCTATGACACGCTGTGACAGTTCCAGTTTGATTGCAGGCCATTATTTCATACTCTTTCAAAATAATTTATCATCACAGAAATACAAATATCACACAAAACAAACGTGATTCTCCTTGACTATTGTCAGTTTAAATTGTTTGTTCTTTGAAATACAGTTGTTTTGTTTTTCCATTTTTATTTTTTTCCCTCTAAGTTGTGAACGCACACGTGTTGGGCAGTGTGTAACGTTAATTGATTTTCTTTTGTTTTCCTTCTCTTATTTACCATTTGTTTGGATTCACCGTGTGAATAAACATCACCTGGTGCCTGGGCTTTCTTTGTCTCTTGCACAATACACAAAATCTCAAGGCGCTTTAATGTTACTTTAGCACAAAAACATGAAATATAAATATTAAGTATTATTAAGCGTTAATTAATTATTAATTTTTTAAATCATAAAGGACATAAAGTATTTATAAAAATTAATTTTCAGACATTTTAAAATGCAAAAATAATAATAAAATAAAATTAAAATAATAAAATAATGCAATGCAATAAATAAAATAAAATACAAATAATAAAATAATGCAATGCAATGCATTAAAATAAAATAAAATATTTTCTGAACAGAAATGTATTTTGTGTCTAGCAATTACAAAAAACATAGGACAGGGTTTCCAGGCATTACACTGCCTTATCTCACTCACTGCCATGATGTATCTGTGATTTCTCCAAGGCTGACCTGATGTAAAACACTCCCGGAGAGCTGCTGTTGTTGTTGTGTATGAGACAAAGCCCCTGCTGCCCCCTACAGCCTCCCCGTTATGACATCACTACCTCAATGTTTTCACACAACACACCGTACCACATTTAAGGACAAATTAGAGGCCCAAACTAATGCTTGCAATGATGGAGGAAAGTAATTACTGTTTACCAAAATACAAGCTTAAGTAAATATTGACTCCACGGCGTATAGTTCGATAGAGCAGTCATTTATAGATTAAGAGGTGGATCTTTAAACACACATATTTTTAAGGCTGTGATGTCTGTAATGTGCTCATTAGAATTCATTGTATTCACACAGTTAGCAAGGTCACCACTCTGTATTGAGCGATGAGTGCCGGAAGAAAGAGAGAGAGGAACTGTCTTAAAGTAATTGCTTTGATTCAAGCACACTTGAAGACCTTGAACCTGTAACTGAAGTTTAAATCACCTTATGGAGAGACTGCTGTCCTTTTCAGGAGACGGACGATAATGAGTGTTGTTACAGTCGTCCCGCACATCTACTTCATACATTTTCAACACTGATATAATTGATAGAACATCAAATAGCTATAAATTATATGTTGTTTTACAGACTTAAGATGGAAGAATAAAAATGAATACACTTTTCTACATTTCCAGAACAAATGTGCTGTGCACTTGCCAAGATTTTATACATTTTGTGTGTGCGTGTGTGTGTGTGTGTGTGTGTGTGTGTGTTACTTACTAGCCCAAGTTAAAATACAAAAAGTTTTCACCAGTTTTATTATGTACATGCTGAAACTCATAAGTCATGATCGCTTATCTTACTACATGATTTATAATTTAATATTTCATTCATGTCTTTAGTAAATTCATACTTACGGTTTTAGGTTTAGTTGTTCAGATCCCTAACAATAAAAAGGTAACGTTACATTTTTACATTAAGGTTTTATTAGTTAACATTATTTAACAAAATGAGTTCATGAACGATCTACAGTCTTTATTAATCTTAGTGTTTAATTTCAGCATTTACTGATGTTTTTGGATCAAATGTATTTGTAAACATTAGTTAACTTTTTTTCTATTAACTAGCAGTAACCAGTATTAATAAAAGCTTTAGAGATACATTTCTGACTGTTTAAAGGTGATTAATTCTATTGTTTTTCATTAAAAATGTATTTTATACTTAATTTTAAAATCATGTTTTCTATGTTTTAAACAAACAAACAAACAACAACACACAAACAAACAAACAAACAAATAAATAAATAAATGCTTTTTAATCGAAATGTAGTTGTAAAATTTAGGTATATATATGGTCATGCAGAACATGTGTTTTTTAAATAATAATAATCACCCAATATGCTAGTAATATTAATGTTAATAAGCAACTAGTTAACAGTGTGAACTGTCCCCTATACTAAGTGTTACCATGTTAACATATTGTAAAATGTTACCAGTAAAAGTATAATAATGTAAAATAGTGATGCTTGGCTTAGCAAGATAGACAGATAGACAGATAGACAGATAGATAGATAGATAGATAGATAGATAGATAGATAGATAGATAGATAGATAGATAGATAGATAGATAGATAGATAGATAGTTAGTTGTTTGTCTAACTTGTGCAACTTTATGTATTCATAAATAATTAACATGCATAAGTGGATGATGATAGATGTAGTTCATACACACTGGCCTCATTTATCTATCAACAGGAGATTAGTAAAAGGATCTTTGTGTTTTGGTGTTCTTTACTGCATTGCATATTTGACTGGATTTCACTGGTGTAATTGCAGATTTAAATTTCCCTTTTCCAGCAGGCTCTGGTGTCACATTCGGAGGTCATGTCTACTCCCATCAGCGAGACAGCAGGTATGCGCATCCCGGGCCACAGCCATTGTCTGCGCAGGAAAATAAAACAGCATCATGTGGATCGCCTTTCTTTCCAGCACACCTCCTGCGCCAGAGCTGAACTCAATCCCACAACACTGCACTCACTCCCCCCAAACACACCCACCTCCCATGGGATCAACACAGCACTGCCACCCTTAGCATGCTGGGAAGAGCTGTCCTCTGTTCAAATGGCCAAATGCATTTTGTTCGCATTAAATAAATAAATAATTAATTAAATAATTAATTCATTTACAACTGGGTTACACTAAATAAATGTTTACCATATCATCTCTCTCTCTCTCTCTCTCGCTTTTTTTTTTTTTTTTTTTTTTTTTTTTTGCACATTAATGTAATAATTGCTAAGCAATTTCTTTATTATTATTATTATTATTATTATTATTATTATTATTATTATTATTATTTATTTTATTTTATTTTATTTTATTTTATTTTATTTTATTTTATTTTATTTTTTTTATTTTATTTTATTTATTTATTTTTGGTTGGTTTGTTTATTTATTTATAGTTGGTTATTTAGATGAGATATACTAATGGAAAAGCTTCAGTTCAGTTTAAAAGCATTGCAAAGAATATCAAGATGGAGTGGTATTTTACAACTAAGTTACACTAACAAATGTTTAGTAGATTACTTTTTTTTTGGACATTATCAATTTATTAAATGTAGTCATTGCTATGTCATTTCTTTACAAATGTGTTTAGTTAGTTAGTTAGTTAGTTGTTAGTTGTTTGGTTGGTTGGTTAGTTAGTTAGTTAGTTAGTTATTTGTTAGTTAGTTTAGCTGAGATTATGTCCAGAGGTAGCAGTATTTAACAGCTAAGTTACACTAACAAATGTTTACTGTATCACCATATTTTTTTGGACATGAACAGTTTATTAAATGTAATTATTATTATGCAATTTATGTACAAGACGTATGGATTCATTCATTTTTTTTATATTATTTTATTTATTTTATTTTATTTTATTTTATTTATGATTTAATATTTAATTCACATAGTAAGTTAATATTCATGTTTTTAGGTTTAAATGTTTAGATCCTTAACAATAAAAGGGTAACATTACATGTTTATATTAAGGAATTAATTTGTTAACATTGTTTAACTAAATGAGTTAATGAACAATATATCTGCTCTTTTTTAATCTTAATTTCAACAGGTATTAATATGTTTTTGGATTACATGGATCTGTTAGCATTGGTTAATGAACAACCAATATAACTGCATTTTATTTATAACTTATAATTTATAATTTATGAAATGTAATTATTCTCATGGAATTTATGTACAAAAATTGGTAATTCATTATTTTATTTTTTTTTTATTATTATTTTTTTTTATTTTGACCAAATTGGTAATTCATTATTTTATTTTATTTTATTTTATTATTATTATTTTTTTTTTGACCAAACTGTAATGGGAAAGCAGACAAAAAGGCATATGTGAACTGTTTCAATACTTTTAAAAAGCATCTCACGGTGCATATATTGACTTCTTAAATATGTTGGTTATACTAAATAATTCTCATACTTGCATGTGTGTTTATAGATTTGACCTCACTACAGTTATTATTTCAAAATGCGTAACATATGAATGTTTCACAGTGTATATTAAATTACCACAGTATTATCATCTGATTTCATCACTTTTTTTTTTATACGCTAAGGCATATTTTTCCAGCTACATGATCTTGTGCTCAAATGCTGAAGTTGTCCTCTACTATGAACCTATTATATTTGTTTCTGTGAAGGAGAGTTGAGCACTTTTCTCACGGCTGGCATTCTAGTCATCTTCTTCTCCTTAGCCCTGTGATGAAGAGCTGCTTCCTGACACGGAGCCACAGAGGAAAGAGGCAGCAACGGTCACAACTCACCACAGCGCTGCACCACGACAAGCCACACATCCGCACACACACTGCTACTGACTGTATGAAGCCATGATGGATGTCATGATGAAAGCCAAGCGCAGATCGTTAGCAGGACGCATGGTTGTGTATGCTTACAGACATCATGCTGAGAGCACTAAACACACTCTACTCATGTAGGTTTGGACCGTTTAAGTGTTCAGCAGGATGAAAGGAATCTGATGTTTAACATCGCTTTTAGGTCAAAGAGCTTGGGCAGAGTTACACTGCATTATTGTTGCTTGTGTAGTTTGATTTGGTTAGGACATTGGTACAATTACAGTAGTTATGCAATAGCATATGGCTTGAAGTAGGACAGCAGGAAAAAAAAATGCAAGGTCCCAATTAATATTAAGTGGCCTTAACTATTTACGTCAAACAATAAGTACAATGTCCAGTAGTGTTCATATTGTATTGCATAATACTTTTGCTGCTATTGAGGTGGGATACAAGTAAGTTTAGGTTTAGGTTTAGTGGTATGGGCAGGTTGTAAAGGATGAATAAATAAACGTACAATGTAAAAACATGTATGTACACAATATGTGCATTGTATCAAATAATTAATTTAAATGTAAGTACACTGTAGTTAAGGCCACCTAATATAAAGTGGGACCTAATGTTAAATACAAATAATACAATGCAACTAATCATATGATCATGCATACTTACGACAGCTATAAAAAGAGTACATAAAAGGCAGAAAATGCTTTAAATATATACCGTTGTTGACGTCCAACTTAACATTATTAATATTAACATTTTGGCATCAATTCATCTGTCAGTTGCTTATTAGACATGCCAGCATTATCCTCAAAAAATCAAGATAATACAAAAATGCTGGCTATATTAAATGCAGTTTCACTTGTTTAGGATGACACGTTGACATTTATCTCTAATAAATGCTTGGATTTGCATTTATCTGGCATTAAGCTCTAAACTGCTAAATGCGACTCAAAGACATGAAGATATTATAAACATTAACATCATGTTTTTCTGTAAAGCTGATTTGAAACAGTGTATTGTGAAAGGCTGTCTACAAATAAATTAGTTTTGACTTCATGTTTTCACTTAGGATGACACTAAATTAAACTTCCATGAGTATTTTGTTGTGTTTTCAGTGTAATTTTCAGATTTTGCCTATGCCATGTAAATTAATACATTTTAATAATTAAACAAATGAAACTAATAACTTAAATAAATTATTATTTATAATAATATTATGTTTTTAAACATGCTAATATGTTTATATTTTCAAATATTTTTAGTGGGCCGAGCAATGATAAATCACAGTGTGAGCTGTGATTAAATAAATGTAATAATTTTGAATAACTGAATATTTTAAGTGGTTTGTTGATAACCAATGCTATCCAATCCAACCTAATGATTCAAACACAATGACTCAGTTTGTCACATAGTGCAACAAGTAAAATATTTTCATTGGATTAGTTTCAACAACATCATATATATATGTGAGCCTGGACCACAAAACCAGTCTTAAGTAGCATGGGCATATTTGTAGCAATACCCAAAAATACATTGTACGGGTCAAAATTATCGATTTTTCTTTTATGCCAAAAATCATTAGGATATTAAGTAAAGATCATGTTACATGAAGATATATAGTTTCAAATTTCCTACTGTAAATATATCAAAACTTAATTTTTGATTAGTGATATGCATTGCTAAGAACTTTATTTGGACAACTTTAAAGGCAATTTTCTCAATATTTAGATTTTGTTGCATCCTTATAATTGTAGATTTTCAAAAAGTTGTATCTCAGCCAAATATTGTCCTATACATCAATGGAAAGCTTATTTATTCAGCTTGAAAAGTCCTTATGACCAGTTTTGTGGTCCATGTTCACAAACACACCAACCAACACACACACACACACACACATATATAATAAATAATTCTACCTTATGTTCAAATCAGCATATTATAATGATTTCTGAAGGATCATGTGACACTAAAGACTGGAGCAATATGCCAGCTTTGCCATCACAGGAATAAATTACATGTTTAAATATTTTAAAAACGATCCATATCAATACAATAAAACAGCTATTTAAAATTGTAATAATATTACTGTTTCTTTCAAAAACATTCTAAAAATGTATCCATCACAAGTCATATCAGCATGTGAACACATATGTCAGTGGTAACATTCAGATTACATAACACTATTCACTAATAACTGGTTGCTTATTGGCATGCATATCACTACCATATTGGCCTTTTATTAGTACTTATCAAGCATATACTAATGCTTTATTCTGCATGACCATATTCTAGCTCTCTTAACCCAATACCTAAACACAACTACAGCAAGTACCTTACTTGTTATCACTTAGCAGTAGTTGGGAGTTTATTGAGAGTAAACTCTTAGCTATCAGTGAATATGTGTTCCCTAATCTAAAGTGTTGCCATATCAGCATTATATTGTTGTACTGACTTGCTATCTGTACTGAAAACCTACTTTGTAAACTATAGCATAATTTAAAAGCTTAACAACTTGTATAATCTGTTTTAAAGTGTATAATCTGTTTTTAAATGTGAAGAACAGCTGTAAACAAACAAGAAGACAGCTTTGATCATCACCTGATGTATCTGAGCTTCCTATATTTCACTTAGAAGCATGGCCCAACACACACACTCCATTAGCGAGCGCAGGCCCAGCCCAGGTCATTTGTGTGAGAAGGGCAGCGGGCATAAAGAACAGGGAGTGTAGTGAAGTGGATCGGCACCCGGTGCTCTCTTACAGTTCTGCCATTACAAGCCATTACAAGTGACCTCTGACCCCTATCCGCCCTCAGATGAAACAGCAAGTCTGGTCTTGCTCCACTCGTTCAAGAGGAAGATAAAAGAAGGGAGGGAGGGGAGTAAGTGACCCATTCCTCAGACATGTCCCAAACCCACAGACGCACAGCTCCGGGGCTCTCCTGTGGCTACGCAGATGCGAGAGAATGCAAAAAATGAATTTTAATCACCAGAAATCTCCAATTACCGCACAGCTACCCACCATGAATCTGTCTCCTCGGGACGCGTTCCAGAAATGACAGAGACGCTTCAGCGAGGCCTCCACACACTCCTCTCCGCGGCACGCGCCACCCTCACGCAACTCATCTATGGTGGATGCCTCCTAATTACTAGACGTCTCCTTTCCTTCCCCACTGACCTAAAGAAGACAGATGCACAAATTCTGATCTAGGATTGGTCGGCCAGCCTCACCGCAATCATATGGCGCAGGGTTCACCGTACTGTCCGCAGCAGCGCGGCACGGCGATGCATGGAGTTCGTGTTAATTAACATGGGGCTTGTGCAAGGGGGCTGTGCTGTGCGTAACTAACCTCAGATGAGAGATGAGACTTTGTTGTCAGATTCATTCAGCCATACACACGGTTCATCTTCCTCAAGAGCCATTATTAGAGTACAAAGATTGATTTGAAGCAATTTAAATCAGTTTTCAAATGTGAAAGTATATATATATATATATATATATATATATATATATATATGCCTCTGCATATTTAATACATTTGCATGTATTCAGTAAATTGTAATTACATTTTATTTGCAAAAAGAAATTAAATGAAGCACTTTTTGCCAAAAAAAAAAAAATAATAATAATAAATAAATAAATAAATAAAAATATCATTCTGTTTCTCAGCAGCTTGAGTTAGCAACAACTAATGATATGATTTTGTAAAATTTTGAGAAAACTTGTTCAAAATGATGCAAACTAAATTATTTGAGATATATTTGAATTATTTTTAAATTTTATGATTTTTCAAAAAAAAAAAAGTCTAATCTGTCCAAATTTGATAAGGTGAACAAATTTATGAACAGTGTTAAAGCTACATTGTGTAATTTCTGTTACACTACTTTAGCTTTAGATTCACTACAAAATCATGTTCCCCTTCAGGAACTCGAGCCGCGTCGAAACGCTTTGGGAACGCCTTCAGCGTGACCGCGCTCTGAATCACGTGTGCAATCAAACCAATGGAAGAACGAAACGTCACAGGCGGGTGACGTCACTGACCAGGAAGCATAAAAGCACGTGCGCCAGAACGAGCGTCAGCTTCTGTCTTTCAGCAGCGCTCTGTGTTTGTGTCTGTGCTGTTCCCTTTTTGGTTGCTAGTTTGCACCACTTTTATTTTGGAACAGATGTCTAAAAAATCACAGAAAACCAAAAACGTTAGCAAGCCAGGTTTTAGAGCGTGTGTTCCTCCCTGCTCTCGTTACATCTCGAGCGGGGATACACACGCTCTATGCGTGGCTTGCTTGGGAGCGGAGCATGCGGCATCAGCCCTCGAGCGGTCCGATTGCCCGCATTGCGACGCATTGCCGATGCGTCTGCTCCGCTCCCGGAAGGACCACTTCTCCTCGGAGGGGTCCTTCATCAGCGTTCCCCCGCGGGTCCGGTCCCGCTTCCGCCAAGGCGGAGCGGCGGCTGCACTCGTGGGGTTCGCAACTGGATCTGGTGGAGGGTATGGAGACGGGTGACCCCCTATCTTCTGCCTCACCCACCAGATCCGCTGCCCGGCCTTCGGGATCGGAAGCCCGCGCTGCGGTTTCTTCCCCCCGGGGGTCGGCCTCCACGCTCGCCATATCTTCCTCCGAGGAGGTTGACGTGGTGAGTGTGGATGAGGCTGCAGCACCTCAGTTTCCCCAGTACGAGGAGCTACTGGAGGTGGTGACTCGGGCGGTGGCCAAGCTCAGCATCGATTGGCCCGCCGAGCCTTTAGTCGAACCGCAGAAAAGTAAGTTGGACGAGAGATTTCTGCGGTCTCGACCACCTCCAGCACGCCGGAGCCTTCCTTTCTTTCCTGATCTCCACACTGAGGTGTCGAGATCATGGAATGCACCCTTCTCGTCCCGCTTGTTCATCCCCGCTTCCTATAATTACGGTTATGTGGCGGGGTTGGATGAGCGAGGGTACAGAGCGATGCCTCGGGTGGAACAGACGCTCGCGAGCTATCTGTCCCCCGAGTCTGCATCGTCTCTGAAGGCTCCGGTCTTGCCCTCCAAGCCGCTGCGAGTCACCTCAGCGCTGGTGGGCAAGGGGTACACGGCTGCGGGTCAGGCTGGTGCGTGTCTGCACACCATGTCGGTGTTACAGGCGTACCAGGCTGACCTGCTTAAAGAGCTGGATGAGGGTGAGGAGATCAAAGATAGCGATATCTCTGAGCTCAGGAGGACCGCTGATTTGTCTCTCCGCGCCACTAAGGAGACCGCCCGTGCCATTGGGCGGTCTATGGCAGCCCTTGTGGCCGCGGGCGGTTGACCCTGTCCGACATGAAAGAGAAGGACAGGGTCTTCCTTCTGGACGCCCGCTTTTTCGCCTGCTGGTCTGTTCGGCGACGCCGTCAATTCCGTCGTCGACAGATACCAGGAGGCGCGTAAGCAAGCGGCAGCGTTCCAGCGGTTCCTCCCTCGCCGTCATCCGGCTCGCGGGGCTGCTGCGACGGAGCAGCCCCAGCCGTCTACCAGCTCCTCGTACCGGGAAGCTCAGAAACAGAGCGTGGCCACTCGCACTCCTCCCCATCGAGAGCGAGTGGTCAAACGCTCTAGGTCGAGGACCTCCCAGGCTAAGCCCGATCTGAGGGTCGTGCTTCAGTCGAAGAGGTCCTCGACCAAGCGGTCCTGACGGGTCGGGACCGCCGGGGGCAGCCCCATCTGGGGGGGAAACGGGTAGCACCGCAGTATTCGGTGTCCGGGTCCCCCCCGTGCCCCCGGGAGATCGCCCTGCCAACCCTGCCAGTGTTTCAGGGCGCAGCGGTCTCCAGCGAGCATCCACCCCAGTTTTTCCCGCCCGGCAACGTAGCGGGGCTGGGGAGCTCGCCACCCCCGCGGGGGGTCTCTGGGACCGCTGGTTCAGGTGCTTCCTGCCGGGCAACCATTTCAGGACACCGTTCCAGCGGCCCCCTTAACACCAGAGGCCAGCCTCGAGAGGCTGGTTCCCTTAGTAGATCATTTGGCAGCGTGGAAACTACTGCCCAATGTGTCTGCTTGGGTCCTGCATACTGTAGAGCGAGGTTATCGCATTCAGTTCGGCGCACCACCTCCGCCGTTCAACTGGGTCTCTCCCACTCTGGTGGGCCCCGAGCAGGGTCTGGTAATGGAACAGGAAGTAGCCACTCTCCTGAGGAAGGAGGCCATCGAGGTGGTCCCTCCTCACGAAAGAGAGTCCGGGTTCTACAGCCGGTACTTCATTGTTCCGAAGAAGGATGGGGGCCTGCGTCCCATTTTAGATCTGCGTCTGCTGAACCGCTCAGTCAAGAGACTGAAGTTCAAGATGCTCACCATCAAGCAAGTCGTGTCTCAGATCAGGTCCGAGGACTGGTTTGTCACGATAGATCTAAAAGACGCATATTTTCACGTCTCCATCCTTCCTCATCACAGGAAGTTCCTGAGGTTTGCTTTCAGGGGCGAAGCTTACCAATATCGGGTTCTTCCGTTCGGCCTAGCACTCTCCCCCCCGCACTTTTACGAAGTGTGTGGATGCAGCTCTGGCTCCTCTGCGACTCCAGGGCATCCGCATACTCAATTACATCGACGACTGGCTGATCCTAGCTCAGTCGGAGATGAGTGTGGGATTCGACCACGATGCAGGCACGTCTGTCTCCTGCTCGGATCGAGTCGATCCTCACTGCAGTCAAGAGAGTGAAGGAAGGCCTGTCACTCACTGTCAAGCAGTTCCAGCAACTGCTGGGTCTGATGGCAGCAGCGTCCAACGTGATACCTTTTGGCCTGCTGTACATGAGACCCCTACAGTGGTGGCTCAAGACCAAGGAGTTTTCCCCGAGGGGAAACCCACTTCGCATGATCAGGGTCACGCGGCGTTGCCTACGTGCCCTGGACATGTGGAGGAAGCCTTGGTTCTTGTCTCAGGGCCCGGTGTTGGGAGCTCCTTGTCGCCGCGTAACGCTAGCGACGGACGCGTCCCTCACCGGTTGGGGAGCGGTCATGAGTGGCCACCCTGCCCGCGGTCTGTGGAGCGGTCGCCAACTCACGTGGCACATAAATTGCCTGGAGATGCTGGCCGTGTTTCGGGCTCTGAAACACTTTCTCCCGGACCTAAGAGACCGCCATGTGTTGGTCCGCACCGACAACACCTCGGTGGTCTCTTACATCAACCACCAGGGAGGTCTGCGTTCGCGCCCCTTGTACAAGCTGGCGCACCAGATCCTTGTGTGGTCCCAGGACAAACTCCTCTCGCTGAGAGCAGTTTATGTTCCTGGGCATCTCAACTTGGGAGCAGACATCCTGTCGAGACAGGGGCCGAGGCCCGGGGAATGGATGCTTCACCCCGAGGTGGTGAAGCAGATCTGGAGAGTGTTTGGTCCAGCCCAGGTGGACCTGTTTGCCACGAGGGAGAACACGCAATGTCCCCTCTGGTACTCTCTAGTTCATCCAGCTCCCCTGGGGCTGGATGCCATGGTGCAGACGTGGCCGAGGCTACGTCTGTACGCCTTTCCCCCGATCGCTCTGCTCCCGGGAGTTCTAGAGAGAGTGCGCCGGGACGGGGTGTCCCTTCTTCTAGTAGCCCCGTACTGGCCGGGCCGAGTATGGTTCTCGGACCTGATTTCTCTCCTCGACGGCTCTCCCTGGGAGATTCCCGTCAGGGGAGATCTCCTCTCACAGGCAGGGGGCACCATTCTTCACCCCCGGCCGGAGCTGTGGAAGCTTTGGGTGTGGCCTCTGAGGGGGCGCACCTCTTAGCTTCCGGTCTCTCAACTGAGGTTGTTGAGACCATCCTCCAATCTAGAGCTCCCTCCACGAGGAAACTGTACGCCTTGAAGTGGAAACTCTTCACTTCTTGGTGCGGACACCGCCAGCAAGACCCAGTTAACTGCCCAGTTGGCTCAGTGCTGGAGTTCCTGCAAAGCCGGTTGTCTGCAGGGTTATCCCACTCCACCTTGAAGGTCTACGTGGCGGCCATTGCGGCCTACCACGCCCCTCTTGGTGGTCTTTCCGTGGGAAAGGACCCTCTCGTTACACGTTTCCTCCACGGTGCTTTGAGGCTCAGGCCTCCTGTACGACCTCGTGTCCCCTCTTGGGACCTGTCTGTGGTGTTAGAGGCTCTCTGCAGGCCTCCCTTCGAGCCTGTTGAGGAAATCTCGGACAGATTCCTTACTTTAAAAACTGTCCTTCTCTTAGCTCTTTCCTCCCTTAAGAGAATTGGGGATCTTCAGGCCCTCTCTGTGGCCCCTTCTTTCCTGGACTTCGCGCCAGGCCTTTCTAAAGCTTTTCTGTTTCCAAAAGCGGGTTATGTCCCTAAGGTCCCCACCTCGACACCACGGCCTGTCGTACTCCAGGCCTTTTGTCCTCCCCCTTTCGGGATGCTGACCAGCAGAAGCTTAATTGTATGTGTCCAGTGCGAGCGCTGGATGCATACGTCCACAGGGCTGCCAGGTGGAGAAAGTCAGACCAGTTATTTGTCTGTTATGGCCCCCCAAAAGGGGCCTCCCTGCTTCTAAGCAAACTTTAAGTCGCTGGGTAGTGGACGCTATCCTTTCTGCTTATGAGGCTTCTGACCTCCCTCCTCCTTTAGGGGTCAGAGCCCATTCTACCCGGAGCATGGCTGCCTCCAAAGCTTTTCTTGCTGGGGTTCCCATGCAAGATATTTGCAACGCTGCGGGATGGTCCTCACCTTTGACCTTTGTTAGGTTTTATGAATTGGACCTGCGGGTCTCGCCTGGTACCTCTGTCCTTTGTCCTAGCACATCCTAGGCAGGGACTAGGGGTCTGGCGGCGTGGGCATCTCGTTCCCAAAGCGTTTCGACGCGGCTCGAGTTCCTGAAGGGGAACGTCTAAGGTTACGTATGTAACCCTGGTTCCCCGAAGGGAACGAGACGCCGCGTCTCGTAGCCATCCTCCTGCGTCCCTGCGCGCTGCTTCTCTCCGGGAAGCTGACGCTCGTTCTGGCGCACGTGCTTTTATGCTTCCTGGTCAGTGACGTCACCCGCCTGTGACGTTTCGTTCTTCCATTGGTTTGATTGCACACGTGATTCAGAGCGCGGTCACGCTGAAGGCGTTCCCAAAGCGTTTCAACGCGGCGTCTCGTTCCCTTCGGGGAACCAGGGTTACATACGTAACCTTAGACGTTTTCAAACATGAATCACATTAATTTGAACAATATTTCTCAAAATCATCAGATTTTTAGGAAAAAGGTCTACCCCTAAACTTAACCCTCAGTGAGGTGTAAGCGGTATAAAAATGTACAAATTTACATTGAACGATTTCATAGAAATTTTCCAAAAATGTGTCAAAATTGTCCTAAGTAATTTTGAAGCATAAAGCTTATGATTAACTTAAAAAAAGGTGTCTTTATTTTATTTTATATATTATTAACTTGTGTTAATTATGGTGTCCTTAATATGGTGCTTTGGGTACATTTTACTAGTGCAGAAAAAAAATAAAAATAAAAATAAATAAATAATAAAGAATAAAAAATTTGAAATACAAAATGAGTTTTAACTAATACGTTACTCATTAATCATTTACAGTTAATCATACAATTAATCATCCTGCATATTATAATATATTTTAAAGGATTATTTAATTATCTAATTTTATTTGTAAAAAGAAATTAAATAAAACACTTTTTGCTTTTCAAAATATCATTCTGTTTCAATTTAGTAGTCTAATCTAATCTTTGAGTAGATTTTGTACATTTTTTTGTAGATTTTTAAATTTTAATAGTGCAGCAAAAAAAAAAAACAGTAACATGATTTTGTAAAATTTTGTGTATAATTGTTTAAATTTATGTTCAAATTTTAAATATTTTGCATAAATTGGAATTATTTTTCTCAGATTGTTTTAGAAGAACTGTCCAAATTCATCCAAACCAATTTGCAAGAAAAAGTAAAATACATGTGAAACAAAAAAAAGATATTATTTTGAACAATTTTAAGAAAAATTGTTCACATTTATGCAAACTAAACTTAAACAAATGTAAAATATTTTAGATAAATTAGTGAGGCGTAAACAGATTGTACAAAAACGTACAAATGTACATTGAACAGTTTCACAGAAATTTGCCAGAAATTTGCCAAAATGTGAAATAGTTGTGAATTTCAACAAGAGTGTGTATTTTTTAAGCAGTGTCTAAAGTTTATGATTAACTTGTGTTAATATGGAGTGTTCATTTTATTTTACATATTATTAAGTTGTGTTAATTATAGTGTCATTAGTATGGTGTCATTTGACTAACATACATTTTACAAGTGCATAAACACACACACACACACACACACAGGTGCAGCGTTTGAAATACAAAATGAGTTTTCACTTATATGTTACAATTAATGATTGTCAAATAAATAATCTCTTCGTTCATGCCAAACTAGCTGTTGGCACTAACGAGAATGCGTGCAGCGTCGCAAACTTCAAAACACGACACAAATCCCTTCTCAAAATCCTCCCGTCAAAAGCAAAAAGCAAAATTCCTTTCTTTGCAGCAGCTTTGATATCCTTGCACTGGAGCCAGGCTAATATTCAAATGTAAATATTAAACAAGGCGAAACAGAGATCCACGCAAAGGCCTTTTGTTCGGAGGCACTGGGAAAGCAGTCACCCTGAAACAATAGGTCAAATTAGCATGCAGCAGCCCTGGAGCACAGGGCCGTCGCGCAGTGACGAATCCCCCCCGTCCTGCTGGGGTGAGGGGGTGGGGGGTCACCGCCGAAGATCCGTCTCAGCCACTGGCAGTATGTCAGGTCCATCCGCCTTATTCCTCACTTAGAGCACCTATCCAAGAACAGAAGATGTGGGAGGGCACAAGACAAGATTAATATAGGAAATACCTGGTGATCTGACAAATGATGACAGCTGATAATTACCCACAAGCCCTTGAGAGTGGCAACCGAGAGGGCCATCCTCTCGCACGGTTATCTAGTCTTTCTGTTTGAAGAGGTTTTTTACCTCAAACCCTCCGGTTTATAAGTACGCTCTCATTACAAAGCCAAAAACGGCTGCTTAACTGACAGAAGATCCGTTCTGAAAGTGGAAAATCAAATTAATTCAAAGAAAAATGTGAAGGTAGGAGAGATTAAAAAGGCGACTGCAAAGAAAAGAAATGACGTCAACGCCATTACTACGTTAGGAATATCGAGAGACCGGCTATGCACATAAAAGCTCGCAAGAAATATCACTCAAAGTGATCTGCCCTTAAAACAATCATGATTATTCTGCATCGAGCCGTAATTACGGTGCCTGTGATTTGCCATTAAAAACATTTCAAAGCAATTCAGAAAATATCTCAAGGACACTGTGAGGTAATGCCTTGGGTTTTCCATCTAGCTTTGAGGTGGCAGATGCAATTATAAAGGCACACACACACTCAACCCCCACCCATCATCACAACCTGCATAAACAGAGACGACAACTTGAGATTAATGAAAGGGCCCAATTTAATTGTCAGGCGTCAAGATCAAGCTGAACTTAACCAGAAAATACACGAAAGGTTATCAGGCTTTTAAAAGGTTTGTAATTGGTTATGACCAGTATATAATTAGAAAACCTGATCTGTGAAAAGGGCACACTTCATGATCTTTGGAGAATAATCAAGGACAACAAAAACATAAAATCAATAAAGACTGGATATAAAATGATTATACTGTGAGCAAAAGTGCGGCGTTCTGTCATACAAACCAAAAGACCGCCAGGTTTACACAGGGCTGTCTATTATGTGATGTAAACTTTGCTTTTCTTTTCACATCAGTGGAGTCACTCGGTGCGCCACTTCAATCTTGGAAAAAAAAAAAATAATCACGTTGCATATACATCATATCAGTTGAAGTAATGGACGTTTGTTTTTGTAGCGGTTCAGAGGTTGCGCTGCCATTCCACTAAAGATTTCTGCCACATGCAGCTTGGTTTGATATGCTTAGATATACAGCGAGCACACTGCATTGCTCCAACACTGTCAAAATCTCACTGAAATAAATTCACAAGGGTACTGAAGGTTAGAGTCTTGTACATTTCACACCTGCTTTTTTCCCTCAGATTTCTCTTAGCCTGACACAGGAGCGTATTTCTGGCCAGCCCTCCTGAGTTTTAATTGAAGTCCAGCCCAAGATAAGCTGACAGCACCCTTGCTCTGTTGGCTTGAGGAGGGAGAACTTTTGGCAGTCCTGCAGCCCTGTTCACATCAGCTTAATGGGAAAGAATGTGAAAAGCACTTAACAAATGGAATCGGAACGCTGCAGGTGTGACCCTGCACATCACAACACACATATCTGGGCTCATGGCTGAGCCATATAATACACAGATGGCAATACCAAGTAACCTGATATAGCCTACCTTGTTAACATATTCATATGCTATAATATGTACTCCAAGGCATCATGGTATTACCAGTTACATGTCCAAATACAAGAGAAATATCAAGAGAAAACAAATACACAATTTATAAATTGTTTTATTAGTATTTATTAATAATTTTATCTTTTTTTATTTTAATTAAATCAAGAAAATATTAATATATATTATATATTTTTAAATATTAAATATTAAATATTCATATATATATTATATATTTTCAAGACAAGATATTCTTAGTCTTAACTCTTAAAGGGATAGTTTGCCAAAAATAAAAATTTGCTGTTAATTTACTCAAGTTCAGTAGAAAAGTAAAGAAGATTTTTAGCTGAAACCAGGGTCCTTGGTGATTTATAAAATGTATTTGTACTTTGTAAAATGTACTTTCAGATATGCCTGACAGTCACTCCAACACAAAATGAGCCAAAATACTAGTGTATATGATCCTATGCTGTTTTTCTCTACTCATTCAGTGATTCAGTTACTTCAACAGTCACTCAACCGAGGAAACAGTTCAGACTCGAACCAAAGATAGATGAACCTTTGATATGTGCATGCGTGAACCAAGCAAGGGGTGAAGAGGTGAAATTAACTAATTAACTTATTTATTTTTAAAAATGAAACTTTCATATATTCTAGATTCATTGCATGTAAAGTAAAGCATTCGAAAAGTTTGTTGTTTCAATTTTGATGATTAGAGCATACAGCTCATGAAAGTCAAAAATCCAGTATCTCAACATATTAAAATATTTATATTTGAGTTTCATTAAATGACCATCCCTACGGTATAAATTCTGGAAACCACACTAATGGTGAAGACTGCTTACTTGGCAATGGTCCAGGAGACAATCTCTGACACCCCCCACAGAGAGAGTAAGTCACAGAAGGTCATTACTGAATGGGGTGGCTGTTTACAGAGTGCTGTATCAAAGCATATTAAATGCAAAGTTGACTGAAAGGAAGAAAGGTGCACTAGCAACAGGGATGACCACAAGCTTGAGAATACTGTCAAGCAAAGCTGATTCAAACACTTGGGAGAGCTTCACAAGGAGTAAAATGAAGCCAGAGTTAACACATCAAGAGTCACCACGCTCAGACGTCTTCAGGAAAAGGACTACCAAGCAATGTCAGAAGCATCTTACCTGGACTAAGGAGAAAATGAATTGGACTGTTGCTCAGTGGTCCAAAGTCCACTTTTCAGATAAAAGTAAATTTTGCATTTCATGTTGAAATCATGGTCCCGGAGTCTGGAGAAAGACTGGAGAGGCACAGAATCCATGCTGCTTAAAGTCTAGTGTGAAGTTTCTAAAGTCATGATTTGGGGTGCCGTGACGTCTGCTGGTGTTGGTCCACTGTGTTTTATCAAGGGAAAAGTCAATGCAGCCATCTACCGGGAGATTTTGGAGAACTTTATGCTTCCATCTGCTGATTTCCTTTTCCAGCAGGACTTTAGCACCTGCCCACAGTGCAAAAACACTTCCAAGTGGTTTGCTGACCATGACATTATGTGCTTGGCCAGCCAACATGCCTGACCTGAACCCCATTGAGGATGGGATGTTGTCAAGAGAAAGATAAGAAAAAGTCGATCCAACAAGATACAGATGATCTGAAGGCTCAGTAGTGCCTCAGCAGTGCCACAGGCTGATCACTTCCATGCCACACTTCACTGATGCTGTAATTTGTGCTAGGAGCAAGTCATTTGCTGTACTCGCGACCAAGTATTGAGTGCATAAATGAGCATACTTTAAAAAACTTGAACTTTTCTTTTTTGCAAATCCGTTTTTTGATTGATCTTAGGAAATATTTTAATATTTTGAGATACTGCATTTTTAACTTTCATGAGCTGTAAATGCTCATCATCAAAATTAAAACAATTTAAAAAAATAAACTTATTTTACTTTACATGTAATGAATCTAGAATATATGAAAGTTTCAGTTTTTAAAATGTTACAATAAAAAATGATTTCATGATATTCATTTTTTTTAAATGCACCTGTATTGACTTTATATGCTTAGACATGCAAAACATCCACATTTTACTTTACTTTTACAATTCAATGAATTAATCAAGCAATCAGTACATTTTATTTAAAAAAGTAAATAAAGAGGAACAAGACAGTGCTTTCCTCCTTTTTTTTTTTTTTTTTTTTTTTTTTGATGCATTTCAAAATATTGTTGCAACTCCTTAAAAAACACCTTAGTGGATATGATTTACACTTGTGGATATGATATTTGGCTAGGAGAAGTAATACATTTATAAGATAAAGCTGTTTTTTCAGTATTTGTATCTGTATCAACAAAACCAAACAACAATCTTTCTAGAATAAAGAAAATTGAAAGTAGGCCTACACAAAATCAGTCACAAACCTGCAAAAACTATTTCAAAATACTTTGGTGTAATTACAATACCAAAATAAATGTATAATAGTTTAATTTTGCATAGGCTATTACAAAAGTTACACATTGTGTTAATATCAGGTTTGAATTTCTTTAGATTACTATTCGCTGGGTAGAATCTGTGGCATATTTTACATCATTATTGGGTGCTTTAATAATAAAATTGCTTAGGCTATACCCTAGTAAACTGAACAAGAATCAGATTTCCCTGTTTGCCTAAGGCTGTGAATTACAGGTAATAATAATGTTGTAAATGTTTAGTTTATTGCACAGACAGAAAATAATCACATAAAAATATTGTCAAACAACACTGCATTATGTCTGCAGTCTGAACTTGATACAAGTAGCGTGACACGAAAAAAGCCAATACAATTTGTAATATATGCACTGAATGTAACGCGAAAAGTTGAGTTTTCTATAGTGAACTGATGCCTCATTGTGGTTCTGTGGCTCCTCCATACGCTTGTGCTACTTCTGATATGAAGGACAAATGGATTTACAATGGACGCTTGGTGCGACAGGAAGGGACAATGTCTCTGGTGTAGACACAGTGTTATGCTGCCTTTATGAGCTATCAGAGTAATGGTAAATATAAGTTTCCTAGTAGAAAATTGTACATCAACGGCCTCTCAAGTCATATTTATGACTGGGGAACGCTTAGATAACTAAGAAACACATCTTAAGTACTGTAAAGTTTTATTAGTTTTTCCCTCAGCATCTACATTGCTTTCTCTAGCCATACAGTCATGTATATTTATGTATATTAATAATCATTTGATGCATATATTATGTATTTTACTCAGCAAAAATAGCATTTATTCGATTGAAACTTAAGAATCATCAGCAAGATGACTGTCTACAGCTGTCTACTACTGTCTATATAGTTGTCAACAAATGAGATGCTACATTTTATTCAAAATCCAGTGGATATTGGTTGAACATCTTAAATATATTTAGGCTTTAAAATGATTCCCCAATAAATAAGCAAGAATGAACCTGGTGTTTTCCATGGTTCCTGTTCTTTCTGACAACAAAGCACTTGAACACGACAAACTCTTAATTACAACATCAGAAGTGGCAACTAAATATATTATAGCATGTGAAGGCAAGTTCTTACTAAATTCACTGATTTGTATTGGTGCATTAGCATAGCATCGATTTAAAAAGTGCACATCGGATACAATTTTCCAATTCTAACAAATTTGTATGGTAAAAAAAAAAAAAAAAACTATTTATTAATGTATAATTATAAGTATGCTATACTTTTATTATTTAGAAAGCGACCAATAATTTGTGACCAGTATTTTTTATGTAGATTGATTTTGCCTATCTAAACTGTTTCTCAAGCACAATCTCTCATCACCACTACTGCTACGTGAATATGACATATCACAACACTAAGGAGAGCGAGGCATAGAATGTACATTAACATGGCAGAAGAAGAGCCACATCCTCAACTAAATAATTAAAATAAACCAAATAAATAAAAGCAAACTATGTGTACTAGGGATGCTACCAGATAGAGAAGCTGTATTCAGAAAGGCACAGAAAACAAACAAAGCGTTTTGTGGAGCCACTAAACGGACATGATTAGCCGTTTGTATGTTACAAGTACATAAAATTTCACTTACCACATAGAGTAAGGAGAGATGACTGACAGGACAATGGCGAATGATTTGCATGATTGGCGATTTTTTTCTTTCTTTCCTAATATGGTACCATGTTGAATTGCATAGCATCACATTTTTTTCCCATTGCATCATATTGCAATGAATTGAATTGGTATCAGCTTCACATTAATCTTGAATGTATTGTATTGTTGCCTATGCATTGAGATGTGTATCTCATTGGCCTCAGTTATGGAGATGCACATCCCTAGTTTTCTTAATGCAGGTCTTAAAGGAGAAGTCCACTTCCAGAACAATAATTTACAGACAATGTACTCACCCTCTTGTCATCCAAGATGTTCATGTCTTTCTTTCTTCAGTCGTAAAGAAATTGCATTTTTTGAGGAAAACATTTCAGGATTTTTCTCCATATAATGGACTGATATGGTGCCCCGAGTTGTACTTCCAAAATGCAGTTTAAATGCAGCTTCAGACGATCCCAAATGAGATTGAAACAATCAGTTATTTTCATTTAAAAAATACAATTTAAATACTTTTTAATCTCAAACGCTCATCTTGTCTTGCTCTCCCTGAACTCTGTGTATTCTGGCTCAAGACAGTTAGGGTATTTCGAAAAACTCCAATTGCATTTTCTCCCTGAACTTCAAAAATCATTTTAAAATCATCCTACATCGCTGCAGAAGCACCGACCCAGTCTTTGCAAAGTGAATATGCAAAGAAGATCAAACACCCTTAAAAAAGGTAAAGGTAAAACAGCGATATAGGGCGATTTTGAAGTTGAGGGAAAAAAATACAAGGACACCATATCAGTCCATTATACACTGTAAAATCTAATTAGTTGGGCTTACTTAAAAAAAGCATGCAAACCGATTGCCTTAAAAAAACTAAGTAAAGTGAAATAAGAATAGTATGTTTGTAACGTGAACGCTGAGGCGGTGTAGAATCCAATTGCAGAAGTTTATTATAAACAACAGCAAACATACACGATGAAACAGGCAAAGGGTCAATAACCGGAGAAGCAGTCCAAAACGTTAACGTAATCCTAACAGCAGAGAGTTTAAACAGGCAGTGGGTCAAATACCAAGCAGACAGTCCATGAAAGCAACCGTAACAATAGGGAATTCCAGGGAGCGATAGTCAAAGGGCAGAAAAGGGTCAAACCTTGAAAACAGTCCAAACGTGCAAACAATCCAACAGGGGTAATCCGTGAAATCAAGAGTCCATAAACAAAGCAAGGTCGCAACAGGTAATCCAACAGAGTAATAATAAACGCTTGGTAAGGCAGGTGAAACTGGCAATACTTCGCGTTGTGTGAGCACATGGTGAGTCCTTATATACTGCCAAACAGGAAGTGACAGTAGAAGCAGCAGAGGGAGCATGCAGGCAGTACTGGGGTGAAGGCTCCCTCTGCTGGCTTGGCGTTACAGAATCCCCCCCCCTAGGAGCGACTCCTGGCGCTCAAACAACAGTCCAGGTGGGTGGGGGAACAGAGGCAAAACAGGGGGTGGGATGGAGGGCCAGGTCCATGTAGAGCAGGTGGGCCTAGATCGTGGAGCAGGGACAGACAGTGAAGCACTGGAGGACCTGGACCATGGAGTAGTGGCAGACAGTGAAGCACAGGAGGACCTGGGCCATGGAGCAGTGGCAGACAGTGAAGCACTGGAGGACCTGGACCATGGAGCAGTGGCAGACAGTGAAGCACTGGAGGACCTGGGCCGTGGGGCTGTGGCAGACAGTAGAACCCTGGAGGTCCTGGGCCGTGGTGCCGTGGCAGACAGTGAAGCACTGGAGGACCTGGGCCGTGGGGCTGTGGCAGACAGTAGAACCCTGGAGGTCCTGGGCCGCGGTGCTGTGGCAGACAGTAGAAACCTGGAGGACCTGGGCCGTGGAGCGACAGCAGACCGTGAAATACTGACGTGCCTGGGCCGCAGAGCAATGACAGACCAGGAGGCCATAGCGAGGCAGGCAGAGCAGGCAGAGCAGGGAGCCGTGGCGAGGCAGGCAGAGCAGACAGAACAGGGGGCCATAGCGAGGCAGGTAGAGCAGGCAGAGCAGGAAGCCATGGCGAGGCAGGCAGAGCAGGCGTAGCAGGGAGCCATTGCAGGGCAGGCAGAGCGGTGTGCAAATGAATGATTTCTTTGGCCTTCTTGATAGCGACATGGCGGGCAGAGAGTTCATGATAGGACGCCGCCCCCATAGGAGGATCTACAGCTTGCGCTGACACCTCTGGGGGCATGGGCGCAGATGCTTGGGCAGGTGTGGCAGGGCAATTATAAATGGCCTTCATGGCCGTGACTGGACAGGCAGAGAGTCCGTGGGGAAACGCCGCCCCTTGAGGAGATTCTGCAGCCGGAGCTGCCACTTCTGGGGGCATTGGCGCAGAGTCCTTAACAGAGGAGGCCTCTGACGTAGACTCGTGGATAGACGAAGCTTCTGAAGCGGTCTCGTAGACAGACGAAGCTTCTGGAGCGGTTTCGTAGACAGGCGAGGCCTCCGGGGCAGACTCGTGGACCGGTGAGGCCTCGGGAGCAGACTTTTGGACAGAAGAGGCCTCTGGAGCACAGTATGCTGCCCACATACTGAGGATGGCTACGGCCATTACAGGCAGCACAGCAGCTAGTGGGGTGTCTGTTGACCTTGTGGGTGCTGATGTTATGGGCTTGTGGCTTGTGAATGTGGGCTCTGCGTGGCCTGGGAGCGTGGGTTCTGCGTGGCTTGGGAGCATGGGCTCTGCGTGGCTTGGGAGCGTGGGCTCTGCGTGGCTTGGGAGCGTGGGCTCTGCGTGGCTTGGGTTAGAAATGTTATAGGGGACCAGATGAGGATTTGGTAGGATAATAGCTTTTTGCCTTGAGTTAGGGAGGCCTGCCGTGGCCGGACTTGACTCAGGGAGGCCTGCCGTGGCCGGACTTGACTCAGGGAGGCCTGCCGTGGCCGGACTTGACTCAGGGAGGCCTGCCGTGGCCGGACTTGACTTGGGAAGAACAGCGGTGACTTGACCTGGCTCGTGCAGTCCAGCTGTGACTTGACTTGGCTTGTGAAGGTCAACTGTGACTTGACTTAGCTCAGGGACAATAGCAGCAACTTGACTTGGCTCATGAAGAACAACCGTGGCGTGGCTTAGCTCAGGGAAGACAGCAGCAATTTGACTTGGCTTGTGAAGATCTGCTGTAACCTGGCTTGACTCAGGAACAACATGGCTTGACTCAGGAACAACATGGCTTGACTCATGGGGAACAGCTGTGACTTGGCTTGACTCGTGGGGAACAGCTGTGACTTGGCTTGACTCGTGGGGAACAGCTGTGACTTGGCTTGACTCGTGGGGAACAGCTGTGACTTGGCTTGACTCGTGGGGAACAGCTGTGACTTGGCTTGACTCGTGGGGAACAGCTGTGACTTGGCTTGACTCGTGGGGAACAGCTGTGACTTGGCTTGACTCGTGGGGAACAGCTGTGACTTGGCTTGACTCGTGGGGAACAGCTGTGACTTGGCTTGACTCGTGGGGAACAGCTGTATCTTGGCTTGACTCGTAGGGGACAGCTGTATCTTGGCTTGACTTGACTCGTAGGGGAACAGCTGTATCTTGGCTTGACTCATGGGGAACATTCATGGGGAACAGCTGTGTCCTTGCTTGACTCATGGAGAACTGTGACTTGGCTTGATTCATGGGGAACAACTGTGTTTGGCCTTGCTTGACTCATGGAGAACAACAGCTGTAACTTGGCTTGATTCATGGAGAACAGTAGCTTTGGCTTGACTTGACTCTGTTGCTTGACTTGACTCTGTTGCTTGACTTGACTCTGTTGCTTGACTTGACTCTGTTGCTTGACTTGACTCTGTTGCTTGACTTGACTCTGTTGCTTGACTTGACTCTGTTGCTTGACTTGACTCTGTTGACTTGACTCTGTTGCTTGACTTGACTCTGTTGCTTGACTTGACTCTGTTGCTTGACTTGACTCTGTTGCTTGGCCGGACTCTGAAGCTTGGCCGGACTCTGAAGCTTGGCCGGACTCTGAAGCTTGGCCGGACTCTGAAGCTTGGCCGGACTCTGAAGCGTGGCCGGACTCTGAAGCGTGGCCGGACTCTGAAGCTTGGGCGGACGCTGTAGCTTGGGCGGACGCTGTAGCTTGGGCGGACGCTGTAGCTTGGCCTGACGCTGTAGCTTGGCCTGACGCTGTAGCTTGGCCGGACTCTGTAGCTTGGCCGGACGCTGTAGCTTGGCCGGACGCTGTAGCTTGACTTGACCCTGGAACTGGACTTGACTTGGGAGCCTGACTGGACTTGGAAACTTGACTTGACCCTGGAACTCGACTGGACTTGGAAGCTTTTGACCCTTGATCAGCAGCTGTAGCTTGACTTAACACAGGAGCTTGACTTGACCTTGGAGCTTGACTTGACCCTGGAGCTTGACTTGACCCTGGAGCTGCAACTGTAGCTTGATTTGGTTCTGTAGCTTGGCTTGGTTCTGTAGCTTGACTTGGCACAGGAACAGTAGCTGCCATTTTAGCTGCCCATACAGCCATTAGGGGTGAGTCCAGTACATGGGCCATCATGAGGCATGGCTTGGAAACAGCGATTATTTTGTGGAGTGGCTCTGGGATGGCGGCCATTTTGTGGACTGGCTCTGGAATGGTAGCCATCTTGTGAACAGGTTTGGGGATGGCGGCCATCTTGCGTGCAGACTCTGGCGTGGCGGCGGCCATCTTGGTGCAGACTCTGGCGTGGCGGCAGGCCCTGGCGTGGCGTGAGCAGGCCCTGGAGCGGCAGGCATGGCGTGAGCAGGCCCTGGAGCGGCAGGCATGGCGTGAGCAGGCCCTGGAGCGGCAGGCATGGCGTGAGCAGGCTTTGGCTTGGTGGATGTGGCTTGAACAGGCTTTGGCTTGGCAGGCATGACGTGCACAGGCTGTGGTGTGGTGGTTACTGCGGGATTGCGGGGTCCCTCGTCCACAATCCCAACAGTGTATGGTGATCCGCTTAGGAGCAGAGCATGATCGATATATTCCTCCAGTGACCAACAAATTTTTCCCCCTGGCAGACTTGAACTAATGGGCTCGTTCAAACCAAAACGAAAAAAGTCCTTAAGTGCCACATCATTAAAATCTACTTGATAACACAGTCCACAAAAATCCTCGACATACTCCTCTATGGACCGGTCGCCTTGACGAAGGCAGATGAGACGGGATACTGCTGGGTTCATGATTCTGGTTGTGTGTGCGCTGTAACTTCTGCTGGCTTCAGGGGAGGCGAAGTATTCTGTAACGTGAACGCTGAGGCGGTGTAGAATCCAATTGCAGAAGTTTATTATAAACAACAGCAAACATACACGATGAAACAGGCAAAGGGTCAATAACCGGAGAAGCAGTCCAAAACGTTAACGTAATCCTAACAGCAGAGAGTTTAAACAGGCAGTGGGTCAAATACCAAGCAGACAGTCCATGAAAGCAACCGTAACAATAGGGAATTCCAGGGAGCGATAGTCAAAGGGCAGAAAAGGGTCAAACCTTGAAAACAGTCCAAACGTGCAAACAATCCAACAGGGGTAATCCGTGAAATCAAGAGTCCATAAACAAAGCAAGGTCGCAACAGGTAATCCAACAGAGTAATAATAAACGCTTGGTAAGGCAGGTGAAACTGGCAATACTTCGCGACGTGTGAGCACATGGTGAGTCCTTATATACTGCCAAACAGGAAGTGACAGTAGAAGCAGCAGAGGGAGCATGCAGGCAGTACTGGGGTGAAGGCTCCCTCTGCTGGCTTGGCGTTACAATGTTGTAGTGACAAATGCTTAGTTAGTATAGTTTACTTACACGGGAGCTCTAGTAACTAAAAAAGAACTGTAGGGGGTACTTGATCATTTACTTTAGGCTTACACTTGACTTAGTATAGCTACTCACTGACTCCCAGAGTGCATGAATAAATTATGCAATTGGTTTGTTTTACTGTTGTTGTTTTTATTTGCTAATTTTATTTACTGACTTGTGTCAGCAGTAACACAACAAAAAGAGAAAATAAAATAATATAATGGTTATTGTCACAATTAATAAAAATAAATAAAATTGAATTGTTACCATCGTTGTGATTCACGTGCTGAATGTTGAAGTTTGTGACTTGAGCACATTATCACAAATATTAAAGGACTGTCTCAACCCAATAAAGTTTCTCAAGGTGTTTATGAAGAACAATAAAGCTGTAAAATATCATTAATAAATATAAAAAATACATTAGCTAAAGAATTGGAAAGATTTAGCTAATTGAAATAACAGAACTTGAAGGTTACCTTCTAAAAACAACCTCCTTATTACTTTTCTTCCCTTGAAATCAAAAATTATGACTTCATGTTGCATTGCTGCATCAATAGGAAGAAAATTATAACAAGAAAAGCAAAGTTCCAAGTGCCCAACCAAACAGAACATTAATCACTATAATGGTAAGTAAAAAAAAAAATAATAATAATAATAATAATAAAAAAAATAAATAAAATAAGACACACCAACAACATTTTACGAAAATCAACATCAATTTATGAAGTCAGTTTATGTGATGTTCTCTCAAATATGTAGTTGTACTGAAACAACATTCAAGATGACTTTGGAAAATGAGTGAATGTAACTAGTGAAAAATAACTGCACATTAACAATTGCCACCTCAAAAAAAAATTTGCTTTTCTTCTTCTTCTGTTGTTATTTTGCAAATTAGCAACATATTAGTGCACTGCTGCCTCTCACTGGTTTATTAATGTCATTGGTTTCTTTGTGGCTACTTGAATATTTTAAGTAAGCGTCACTCAAAGTAGTAAGTAAACTGTTTTACTCGCCTGAAAGTAGCTGTAACTTAATAAAACCTAGTAAGTATAGCAACTAAGTAAAGATAACTAATTATATCTAAGTAAGGTAAACTATTGGATTTTACAGTGTATGGAGAAAAATCCTGGAATGTTTTCCTTAAAAAAACATAATTTCTTTACAGATGAAGAAAGAAAGACATGAACATCTTGGATGACAAGGGGTTGTTCTGGAAGTGGACTTCTCCTTTAATGCAGCGGTTTATGTAGAATGAAACTTGAGATTTTCAGTCGATAACAACTTACATTTTAGTCTGTTTCTCACTCATATCAGTCACATGGCTTCAAAGACTTTCAATATAGTGTATCACATTATATCCTTTTTATCCTTTTTTAGAGCTTGGCAGCTGTGGCCATTTTGATCTATTGCTTAAAACATCTTCAAAATATTTTCTCTGGTGCTGCACAGAAGAAAAGAGTACAGGTTTAGAACGCAATAAAGATGAGTTTATAATGACTGGAATTTTAATTCTGGATGGACTGTTCCTTTAACCTCCTAGCAGCAAGCACATTATACATTTTAAAGTGAATTGAAGAAACAAATGAGCACAGTGTTTATGAGGGAAGTGCTTTGATACCTCAGCATAACTCACTCAGTGACTCCCTTACTTTCCAGCCGTCAGCACCGCTTTGAAGTGAACTTCAGGATGAAATACAGCAAATGAGCCGGCACAGGTAACACCATCTCCACATCAGAGGTATAAACACCAATGAGTTACACGGCCTCGCCAACCAACAGGGCCTTATTTGGGCAACAGTGGAGCCAGATCCCATATAGAGGCTCCCTGTAGGAGCCACTGCGGATGTCTCAGTATGCGGAGGACTGTGTGTTTAACACCACACTACTGAATCATACACGCCGGGCGTCACTAGACGAACAACCCGCGGCTCTATCATCGTCCTTTCGCCACTCCTGTTTGGCTCCTAATGCAGCGCTGTGGCTTTGGCTCGTTGAAAAGAGGTCATGAGAAATTTAATAGAACACGGTGGACACAGCATCATTTATTTGGCTGCTTACAGGAGGGAAAATGAAAACTATCCTTCTTATGCGCTCCGAATTTTAAGCTCATTAAGCTCGCCGACGCAACGCGGGTGGGAGGTGGATGTTCATTAGGATGTGATTAATTGCGGTGTCAGCGATTTGGCACCGACGCAAAAAGACGCCTGCGTTTAGACTGCAAAGGTGTGGACAGATCTCGTAGACAGACTAACGCAGGCAACGACACCGTATGCGAAAACGACCTCGTTTCGACATTGACTTTGCCGCGCTGCCATCAACCTCTCCGTAACGACGTAGACAGCACAATTACCCATTCATTTATTCAAGCAGCAAGTGCACAAAGAGCATTTTCACATGCACCGCTAAATCGAATTTAAGTGTCGACGCCTTTTGCCGCCGTTTACTTTAAAGTGTAGTAGCTAATGATATGTGTGTGAGAAAGAGGGTGATAGGTGGAGACTGTGTGCACATTCTCCTGCTGTGCTGTGAACCTGCTCGCTAAAAACAGGAAGATGGTGCGTCCTCACTGCTGACACAACACTGCCTTACTGCTCTCAACCCCGTCACCCCACGCCACTCCTAGACACTCCTGGGCCTGTCTGTCACCCGGGATGTCCTGCAGACCAACCGAGCACTGAGATACGTGCATCCTGGATATTTTAAGATCTGGTCTGGGATGTGTGTGTCTGTGTTTTTTTGTTTTTGTTTTTTTGCATACATGCATGCAGTCTTATATTAGAGTCTTATATTAGTGTGAACCTCATATTTAGCTTCAGGTGTGGTTTTTCCTAAAGAGGTTTCATAACTTGCAAGGTGATGTAAATTAATTAGTGGTGGCAGAGTAATTAGGACGTGTGCAGAGACTAAAATGAAATGGAGGCTTCCCCACTGCTTTGATGAACTTCCCAGCCTGTCAAACCTCAATGAGCCTGGGAGGCATCTGCAATTCACAGAATACTGGCACTGGACATGTGAGAAGCGAATATATATATGCACACATCAGAGAGAGGAAGAAAGAGAAAAAATAAATACAAGTAAATGTAATAGGTATCTGTACAATTTTTTATACATTGTAGTCATACTAAGCTTGCTTAGTATACATATACACATATACAGGCTTAGAAATAAAAACAGTCACATTTTTATTTGTAATTTGTAAATGACTTGCCATATTTTGGTTACAATGTAGGAAAAGTAATAGATTAATATATGTCAAGAGTGCAACTTTAAAAAATCTACATCATAACATGAGTTCTGACCTTTGTCACAAAAGACTTTCTTCGTTGCCTTTTTCCCTATGACGTTTTAGAAATCATAAGGAATTATATATCACTTCAAAACTTAAAATATCAAAATTCATCCCTTGAAAGGCATTTTAAAATCAGACATTGCATTACCATGGAAAATGTACATTAAAATCATATTACAAAATGTTTTTATTCATGAATTATAAAAATTAAAGTCTGGATAGTGCATGTTTACGTCTGTGTTCAAAAATGGGAGCGACAGTTAAAGGGTTAGATTTCTGAAAAAAAATAAATAAATAAAATAGAGACTACTTTCAAATATTATTGGTTAATTCAGGGGGGGAAATACCGTGTGGGTGCTTTTTTAAATATTTTTAAATAAAAATAAAGAAATTGTGGAATAATGTCTGCACCTGTAGTGTATAGTTTCATGATCTGAAATGAAAATAGTTAATTAGAGATGAATAAAACATGGTTTGACTATCAGTAGCACAGTGCAGGGGATCAAGTGCTCGGTTAAAGGATCTTCAGATCAATGTTATTGCGATGCACTCAGGTTACTGGAACACAACCGACAGGAAATGATGATCATTAATAAGAAAACGACTGCTTTAATATGTGGGAAACACTGATGTACTGAGCCGGAAGCAGGCTGTGATGTTGCCTCTTTGATAGGTTGAAAAGTTCATTTATTTTATTGTCCTATACTGTATATACATAATTATGTTGTTAGTTGCATTTAATTATGTACATCACTTTTTCCTTGCTGTTTGGGGTTTTTTAGAACAGGCCTACGGCTCATTTTTTGGTTTGCAGCCCACCAGTTGAGGACCATTGATTTAGTATGGTAATAATCACATTTTATCTAGAACTGAACACCACAATCTCTTGTTCATTTTCCATGGCTGGACCACTTGATCCTAAAAAAGCAAAAAGTGCAATAAATAGTGAGCATGTCCTAAAATATATTTCAATACATCATTTTAATGGGATTCACCCACCGTACACCATCTTTTTGCCGCAGATCTTTGCATTCAGCTGTGCTCTCTGGGCTTTGAGTGCGCTCAAATGTGGAAAATGCTGCGTAGAAGCACAGGGAATAAAAACTACAGAAATGAGGTCATGTTACTGGATTAGACACACAATGCAAAGGAGGAGAAACTACTAAACGACTCGCAAATCAGTGCGAAACAGCATTCATAAAACATTGAATGTTTTTGCATTTTAGATGAATTGTCCTTTGAGACGCAATTCAAATGTGAATTTTAAGAAATTAGGACAAAGTGTCTCATTATCCTCTACAGGGAGAATGAGAATAATTTATCTCCTTGGTGGAAAGGAAAAAAAAAACACAAAACTGATCCAAAAACACTTTAGAATCATGCTACTGTAAGAATTCAAAAATTATTTATAAATGTATAAATCATTTTTATGTTACATCACACAATTCGTTTTTTAAACATGCCTCCTTAAAAAAGCTGAAACTGTGCAGCTGGGGCTATTTGTACCTGAAATTGCATTTATTTCAATAACCTAAAGGAGCCAGGTTGATTCATGCATGTTAAATTATATTTTTCAAATTATGATTTGAATAAAACCAGTTACCACACTGCTGACATCTTAATGTCAGCCTAACATCAATGTAACATATTGATGTTTCCACAGTGAAACAATACAGAGCAATCCAAACTAATAGCGCAATTTTGACAAAGATTGGGTTTCAACCTTGAATACACATAATTAGTCATGGGTCATGAAATAAAAAAGTACTAAATGCACACTGAAATACAGAATATGGATGTTTTTGTTCTGTTACTTCTCAGAAGTTGAACTTTCGTGAGTAACGCCGCGGCAGTGACTCCTGGGAAGGTGCATATGGGAGCCCTTGACAAGGGGGTAACTTGATAAATTGTTTTTCACTTCTCACTCTACAGTTGTTTCATCACCTCACAAAGCTTTGCTTTGCATATACTACGAAAAACAGCTATTGTAATTAAAAAGGTGGCACGGTTCACCTCGGTGCTCGTAAATTGTTAGCGGGGGGTTGGTTGGGGTCTTCATGCCCTCCACCTCCTCAGGTCTCTGTCTCTGAGACATCTGGGTATATGACAGCGTGAATCAAGCACCCCTGCCTCTAAGCACGCGTCACCTTCCAAAGTGAAAGGTTTATCGCCTTGGAAACACATCTGTAAGCATCGAGTCTGGCGTGTTAAACATCCAGAAGTGGTGTATAGAGTAGTGAGTAAATATGATGCGTTTCTCCTTTAATTACAGTACCAGTTGGCTTGCTTAATTGTGTTTGTTTCATTTGCTTGGGAAGAGATATGTCACGAATTTAAAGTTACATCTGCGCCCGCAAAGCTGTTTGTTGCTTAGCTGCAAAAGTTCTTGTGTTGTGACAACATTGAGGAATGTTCCATAATGAGGCTTAAGAAAAATTAAAACAGCTTTGAAGCTGTTAGATGAAAGCACGCACAGGTGGACAAAATGAGTATGAAACCTGATCTCAGGTCTTTTCTTTGATGTGCGTCTAAATCCAGCGGTTTCCACTGTAGTATATCTGTGTCGACCTTGGTTGAAGCTGGCACGGTCCCCTGGCGCACACCCCAGTTAACATGGCACATGACCAAAGAATTGCACAGAAACTCACTTCTCAGGAAAATCTCACAGAGAAGCTCATCTCCTCCCTGGTAGACCAGTTGTCCCCTTGTATTTTATTATGTTTTGATTAAATCTGACGAAACGTAATATTTTAATTGAATGTTTAGAGCCAAACCCCTCTGAGCAATAAATTTCCTGCATCTAGCTATCATGTTCTCCAGTAATTACATTTGCATAAATGATGTTTGATGGAATTATCATGCAGGTTATATGAACACAGGATAGACACAGAGAATGCTGGAAAGACAGATGAGACATGCTGAATAAATACACAAATCAGTTTTGCCCATTAAAACTAACAGCAAATCAGTTACTATGCCAAAGAATACACACATATCATATCCCTTCTTTACACTCACACACTTTATTTTAAAAATGTACTAAGATACAGTGATAGTTTCAAATGGTAATAATATGGTAATAAATGATTATCATATTCACACACTGTACCATGCTATTTACAGAACATCAAAACAGCATCATTAACAAAAAAAAGATGATGCTACCATAGTACTTTTTTTGTTATATCAAATTTTGCAAGCGTTATATCAGTCAGTTTAAGATTTAATCTCAAGTTATTGAAAATAATTACATTAAGAAAACTGAACTTACATATTTATTTTTTTATAGAATATTAGATTATAATTACTGCATTACAAAATATTTTATAAAATACTGTAAGAAAAAACAGCATAAAATACATACTAAAAGAAAATACTACCATGATGTAAAAATAGCTTGACTATTTATTTATTTGTCTGTTTGTTTAGAATTATTTTGATAAAAGTTATTACTTTGATAATACTGAGGGGAAGTTTTTTTAACCTTATTCTTGATATGTATGTGTGTATTAACGATTTCCCAATGGATCAAATCTATATAAATATATATATATATATATATATATATATATATATATAATAAATAATGTATATGAAGAGTTCAGATGCAAAACTAGCTAAAAGCCATCTCGGTGTGAATGCTCCTGACACATATTATACGTCCATCAAATACATTTACTTCAAACTCGCTAAATTCCAGCCTCAGTCCAATCAGAAGAACCGGTACTTACATAGAAACCTATACAAATTAGCCAGAAAGAAATGCAAATTGTAAAGAAAAATGTCATATATGTATATATATATATATATATATATATATATACCCCTGGACAAAACTAGTCCATTTTTTTTTTTTTAATTGAGATTTATCATCAAAAGTGGAATAAATAAACTTCCATTATTTGGAGATACAACTTGAAAATCTGGAATCTGAGGGTGCAATATATATATAAATTACAAAATTAAATTAAATTAAAAATAAATAATAATAATTGAGAAAATTGCCTTTAAAGTTGTCCAAATAAAGTTCTTAGCAATGCATATTACTAATTAAAAATTAAGTTTTTGTGGTCCAAGGTCACATACACATAACCAGTCATAAGGGTCATTTTTTTTGGAAAGCTGAGTAACCTCTCCATTGATGCATGGTTTGTTAGGATAGGACAACTATTTAGAAATTTGAATTTCTGACTATGCAAAAAAAATCTAAACATTGAGTAAATCGCCTTTAAAGTTGTCCAAATGAAGTTCTTAGCAATGCATATTATTCATCAAAAAGTAAGTTTTGATATATTTACGGCAGGAAATTTTCTAAAATCTTCATGGAACATGACCTTTAGTTAACATCCTAATGATTTTTGTGATGAAAGAAAAATTGATAATTTTGACCCATATAATGTATTTTTGGCTATTGCTACTAATATGGCCGTGCTACTTTTTTTTGGTCCAGGGTCACATATTTTTAAAGGTTTTACCCATTTGGCTGTGCATTTGAATACATTTGAGGCGTTCCATCTCTATGACTGATAGATCTGGGAAAGCCTCCATAGGCATACACTTACCCTTGCTCTAAAAATAGACCTTATTAAGGGCAAAGTGATTAAATCAGTGAGAGGTTCACACTGCCGGATTCTTCTGGCCAGGGTCAGCGCCCCAGTTATTTTAAGGACGATGCAATTAGAGCAGTGTTAATTTACAAAGGAAATTCTTCTCCTGTTTAAACACCAGAGTCGTCCATCAACATCGGGTGTATAATTACAATGTATAAGTACTCGGTTTCTGCAGTCATCTGAATACAATAAGTCTCATGCAGGGGCCGCTATTAATGTGCCACTCAAACCCTGACACCGGCTCTGGACTAATGCAAGACGCCCCGTCAAACCTGTAAGTAATGGGACAGGGTAAAGCGATCTACTGTAACATGAAGACCACTTGTGGCATATATACACACTACTTCAAAGATTTCAAGTGGATGTCAGCTATTGATGGAGGCAGGATTAGAAGACAATATGTGCTTGAAGAAGAATAGAGACGCTACTGGACCTCAAAGGCTGCTATTTATTTCCAAAGAGACGCAGGTTCAGCATAGCTTGTCCTACGTCTCCATTTAATGTGAAGTTGGAGACACGTTGATAGGGTTTTATTCTTGGTTCTCAGACACGGGTTTTATTCCTGACTTGATATTCTTTCTACTGTGGAACACAAAACAGAGCAAAACCCATACGAGACCTCACTGACTTTCATTGTATGGACAAAAAGGAGTGGAGACATTTTTCAAAATACCTTTAGAGTTCCACAGAGGAAAATCAGACAGGTTTGGAACAATTTTACATTTTTCGGGCGAACTTTCCCTTTTCTGTGCTGTAGTGGCAAATGGAATAAAAAATGACTGTTTCCAAACAGGTTTCTTAAACAATTCGAACTGTTATTTGGTTCTGTTTCTAAACTTGCAATATTAGCGTTGAAAAATGACACATTTCCCTGTGAAACAAATCTAAATCGGATTTCTCTTTTGACTAAGTCTCTATTTTTGTTGCTAAGGGGGGGAAAAGATGTTTTACACGGTCTAAAACCAAGGCTGTATTTTATCCCTGAAGATGTTTGGAGACGAGTAGTCTGCTTAAGGCCTCAGCGCTCAGCGATCCTATTAAGAAGTGCCTTGTAAGAGCTTTCGTCCCCTGTTCTCAGGAAATGGCTGCTGTAATGTCTTTCCCTCACTGTTTTGGAATGCTGCTCAGCTCCCATGCTGGGAAAATAAGTGAGAAAGAGAAAAATGATTAAATCATTTTTTCAGGGGGGCCCTCTTACAACAACATTGGTTACATTGTCAAAGGCCGATTCAGTGCTTGTGTTACAGAGGCTGACTTACTTCCAGGAAGTTTTTGAGCCCTGCGCCGCATGTGAAGGCAGCTAAAATACGTCAGGGCTCGAGTGCTTCTTCAGGAGATTAAGGACTATTGCCGACTACGAGTGGCAAACGCAGGTTACGCTGAAAGGATAATTTGCAGCACACGACACTGCTGGAGACCGTAAACTTTTTCTCCCAGACTCCCCCGGAGCACGGAATCTCTTCTTCCACCAGAGAACTGCCCATTCCAGCCTCCGTGGCTGAAAAATGATATCATAATTAGCAATCTGAAGGAAGGCTGATGTGCTATCTAAGTCCCATCTTAGCTTTTGTCGTGATTAAGGGCATAGTACGATGCCTGGGGGCAGTCTCCTCTTGTTTGAATGAGACAGATTGTATTACCGGTCCCGCACCAGACAGACTAGGGCAGGTAGCCCATCAACAAACTGCTTTATGATGGCGAGACAGCGAGCACGCTAGCATTGTCAATGCTGGCAGCTCACGCTCTGGGTTTTGAGTGTCACGTCAAAGGCTTTTTCTTCCCTCATCTTTGAAACGCCGAACAGGAGGCTGTAACACAACTGCGCTGCTGGGCCAAAAAGGGAAAACAAACAAAAAACTTCAGTCTTGATTATCTGCCTCATCTGATCCAATTACCGGAGAGCTTTTACAATAATTCCAGTGTTATTTGGGGGATGGCGGAAGGCTCTCCGATTTAATGCTTCATTCAGATTAACTGGCGAAAACATCAGACTGCAAACGTCCCAACATGCACAATGCACCGCAAAGTAATAGCAGGTAGACTACTAAATGATGAATCGCAAGACCTTGGCTGTGCTTCAAAACCTACAACAGCCAAACGTTTTCTACATTTTTCCAACATAGGCCGCTACACTCTTAAAAATAAAATTAGCGTCTATACTTTATTGGCATCTACGGTTCCATGAAGAACCTTTACCATCCATGGAATCTTTAAAGCACTGAGTGAAAAATAAAATAAAATAAAAAAAATTGAAATAAATAAAAAAAAAAGCTAGAATGCCACATTGTAAGCAAATGATTGGAAATATTCAACATTGCAACTCTGAGCAAAACAATTGATTTTCATAGAATTTACTGTTAGCATGTTGCTGTGTTAACAACACAAACTCAAAAAAGCATGAACATACCAAGGCCAAGCAAACTTTGGGTGTTAGTTCAAACTATTTTTAGCAATATATTTCGGTATTAAAAGAATCATTCTGTTGTCTTTGAAATATCATAAAGTTTATTGTTGAATTTACTGACAAGCATTCATAGTAAACTAAAGTATACTTTAATGTAATTTCCTTTGAACCTGGTATATTATGTATTTAAATACATTTGTAATCACACATTTGTAATGACTTCACAATTTGGTTGTCGGGACCAGTTTGAACTATTTACTAGTTGCTTATTAGCATGCCTATTATTAACATATTGGCTGTTGATTAGTACTTAAAAAACACATATTCTGCATGACTATCCCTAATCTCAATACCTACACTTATTAAACGCGATTCTGATTGGTCAGTCACCACATTCCAAGATGTGTTATTTGCTGATAATAACCAGTAAAAGTAACACAGGGAACATTTTTTCATCATGGAAGCTTTGTGTTAAAATATTTCAACTAAAATCAATATTTTGTGTGTAACTATTTAGCTTTGTGGCAAGTAGCCATGTAATAGGTGGGATAATGTACGTCCAGCCAGTTGTTTTGGCAAAATAAAGCCCTTCAGTCTTATACAACAGCTCTGGATATACATTGTCTCTTACTTAACAACTACCTTACTAACTATTAATAAGAAGCAAATTAGGAGATTAAAGAGGCAAAAGTCAAATAGCGTTAATGGTTTGTTAATAGCAGGAATTGGTGTGGGAGTAGATGTAATGATTGAATCTGTTCTAATTAGCATGTCCACCTGATATCTATAAAGTGCTGTACCTTAGTTGATCTGTTGTGTACCTGACGAAGACCTACTGGTCGAAACGTTGTCGCAAATACATTTCTATGGAGCAGCACCAGTGTGCAGACATTAAGCTTGTTCTTTACTAATAGCAAGAATTGGACCTTTAAATAAATGGTGACCCAAATAACACACTACAGTTAACATTATAACCAATTACAATAATAAAATTTCTAGCGAAACAATAGATTTTTTTACTAAAAAACAGAAATTACAATTTCTGTACTTTTTAACCTCAAATGCTTCTTTGCATGTTCACTTTGTAAACACTGGGTCAGTACTTCTGCAGCACTGTAGGCTGATTTTGAAGTTAGAGGAGAAAATGAGATGGGAGTTTTTCGACCTACCCTAATTATATAAATTGTCCATTTTTTTTTAGAAAATAACCTATAGTTTTGCTAGATTTCGTTAGATAAGGACCTTCTTCCTCGGCTGGGATCATTTTGAGCCCTTTGAAGCTGCATTTAAACTGCGTTTCTGAAGTTCAAACTCGGGGCACCATAGAAGTCCGCTATATGGAGAAAAATCCTGATTTTTTTTCACTCAAAAAACATAATTTACGACTGAAGAAAGAAAGATATGAAGGGGTTGAGTAAATTGTCTGTAGATTTTTGTTCTGGAAGTGAACTTTTGCTTTAAGATGGACCGCCCTATCAGTAGGTCACCCACCGTGTGATCTAACTTAGATGCACGCACATTCAGCAAGCACAACTTCTGCTGTCAAAGCCTATTAAAAGGAGTTTAAATGTGCATGTCCGATTTGATGAATATGTATGTGACCTCCTTCTCTGGCGGCTGCCCGCTCGGCGGCACAGAGGCCCGAGGCTCCTCATTGAGCTCAGCTTGCATAAAGACGACGCTTTAACACTGCCAAGAAGCGACTCCCCTGTGCCTGGTCTGACCTTTAACTCTGTGGATTTAACTGGGGGATAATGGAGAGAGAAAGGGTTAGCCTTAAGACAGACAAGAGGTGGAGGCACTGATTTAAAATTCAGGTTCTGACACGCCTTAATGAAATAATCCCACCGAGCTTGTCTGTGTGCGTCTGGGGCGTATCTTGTAAAGGAACGAGGTAGATAATAATCTCCTTTGATTTCAACAATTAAAAAAAAGATCCATTCTGGAAAACCTAGAGGAAATTGCCGTTGCTCAAAGGTCGTTCCTTCAGTGCTCAGGACACTTAATTGTCAAGGATGTTTCACCTGAAATTACTAGAATAAATAAAAATAGAAAGACAAATTAAATTTGTGTTTAGTTTGATTTCAAATTGAAACCACATCACATAATGTAATTGATGTGGTTCTCGGAAGAATATGATGAGATAAAAATTTAACACTGAAAACACTGAAGACATTGAAGAGTTTTGATTTGTGATTAAAGACCTAGATGAAAGTTTCATTTAAAAATAAACTTTGTCTCAAGTGCTTCTCCTAAAATTCCTTAAAGGACAAGAAATAGAAATAATTTGATGAGAATTTTTTTTAGGTTATATTGAGATTTATTATGTTGAAATCATCTTCAGAGCACAGTTTTAGAGCCTGAGGTTTGCTTCTGAACTAGTGTTGTCACGATACCAAAATTTTGACTTCGATATGATACCAGACTAAAATATCACGATACTACTACTGAACCGATACTACAAAAAAAAAAAAAAAAAAAAAAAAAGCTTGGAACAACAGGAAAAGTAACTGAATAATAGATGATCCAAATTGGATCCAAATCATAGTTTGTTTGTTTTTTTTTGTTTGTTTTTTTATCTATTAAAACAAAGCATTTAATCCCCCTTAAAAATAAATAAATAAATAAATAAATAAATAAATAAATAATAATAATAATAATAATAATAATAATAATAATAATAATAATCACATGGCAGTGCCACTACACAGGATTATGGTGAGCAACTACCGAGCCTACAGGCATGTAGAGATCTTTGCTATATTGGTAAGTTAGCTTAAAAGATAAGTTTGGCTTAAAAGCCAAATCTTATTTCATGATATAGTCATTTTATTTCACAACAACAATTTATATCATGACATAATCATTTGTTGTTATTTTATCTTTGTTATAAATAATAAGAACCTAGATGCAAGTAACAAACTAAAGGACACAAATGAAATAAAGAGGGCTCTATGAAATAGGTTTTATTTTTTCCCAAATTCCATTTACATTTTTCTAGACTCTATTTTAATGGTTACATAAAAAAAAAAAAAAAAAAAAAATCAAAAAGCATGTCTAATTAAGTCATGAAACTTGCAAAATTTAACAGCAATTTATTATTTTTATTATTATTATTATTTTAATTACATATGTTTTTAAAGGCCTATGAAATGTTTTATTATTTTCCTCAAATTCAGATTTGTTTGTGAATCTTTGTTTTCCATTAATTTTCTGGATTCTATTTGTGTTCTATTGTTTCATTACATTTTAATAATCAAAAGCATGTCTAATGATTTTATAAAGGATAATTAGATTTGATAAAGAATTAATTTATTAGGATATTTATTATTATTTATTTATTTATTTATTTATTTATTTATTTATTTATTTATTTATTCTTTCAGAACGGTTTTGTGTATTTACAATTTTCTGGTAAATAAATTATGGTTTAAATTTTTTTCTGGTAAATATTCCTTAAACATTGTTTTAATAATATTTTTAGTAGTAGTGGTACTAGTATCTTTTCATTAAGTAATATGTTAATATATTTCTGACTGTCAAGATAAACTGAACTTTTATTTTGAAGGGTTGCTGTGAAGACCTTTAGGATCTTCATTATATGACGATATTTTTCCGCAAAAAAAAAAAAAAAAAAAAAACGGTAAAATGCTCATGAAGTGACTCTCAGAGCAGGTCATATATTGTGGCGGCAGAGGCATATGTGTGTAACGTTAGTACACAAAACTGCGCGTCTGCACCGTTCACTAGACACGCAGAAATACTGCTCTTATTAAAATACATTCTTAAAGTACTGGTACTAGTAAAATGCGGAATTGTACCGTTTTTAAAAGCAGGTTATCTCGATAATTTTTAAGTACCGGTATATCATGCAACACTATTCTGAACCTCTGTAGGAAACACAGGAGATTAAGAGATTTTCTCCTGAGAACCAGGAGAGTTAAGCAAAAGTTTCAATTTGCACTTCATTTAATTAAAAAAAGAAAATGATTTAACTGAAATCTGACTGATTTGTCACATTAGAGAGCTCTAAAGTAAGATTTCTGTTGTCTGTGGGAATGTGTGAGTTATTGTAGACATCAGCTGTATAGGCTGCCGTGCATCAACTTGTGCTTAATTGATTTGACATCTTATTTGCCTTATATAACCGGTATTCTTGATTAAATACAGCTTGTACAATTGTCTCCAGCTATAAAATGAAAATGTCTTCCATTACAGTCGGATTGTCTTCAGTAACCTCTCGCGCACAGCGCACGGGCAGATGTAATTGGAATCCTTAATAATTGTCACCTCTTGAAAAACTAATTAAACAGTGGCCAAGGTCAAACTGGCTTTGGTAATTAACAAGGGAGCAAGCTGAAGGTAATGATCACCAGCACTGCAAGGGCACGTAGAGAGAGAGTGTGTGTGTTGTGTGTGATTTGGGTGGGTGTGCCCTGCTCTGTATCTGTGAAGGAAAGGTAATCAGACTCATTTAAACCCTCATCTACTTGAGTAGATCAAGGGTGTAACAACAACTCTGCCATGAAAGAGAAACAGAGATTGAGAGAGAGAGACATGCAGACTAAGACAAACCATTTTATACATACGAACTCCCAGAACTCCAGGAAGCTCTAAAGTAAAATTTGCCCATTAAAAAAAGCAACTGGGCAAAGATTAAACTGAAAGTGACGTAAGCACTGTGAACTGAAAATAAATGTAAACACTGATATTTAAGATATTTACAATTGGAAGTGGCATATGCAATGATATTTTATATCTATTATTTACATAACTAATCATTTTATAAAGTTTCTTTGCGTTTCTGTTCTAGTGGCTATAGAAACCTTCAGCAGTTCTTTAGTATAGCACATAATCTCAATGTCATGTTATAACATGCTGTCAGTCTGCTTATTGTATTACTCTTCAACCTCAAAACATGTAATTTAGTCATTTTCTATGCAAAACAATGAGTTTCACTGTGGAAACCAGAAGCCTTATTGTAACAGTATCTTCCTTACTCTGAAAGTGCACTTCAAAGAGGACTTGAAATACAACTGGAATGTATTATATTTGCATACCAGTTGCATACTGTAAAATGTGCTGTTGTTAGCTTAAGGATCCCTTGTGAAAAAGAAATGTACTTGAATGTGTACTTGTAGTGTACTTCAAATCTTATAAGTATATTCAAAAAACTGCACGTACAGTTAATAGAATGTTAATGAAATAAAGATAATAGACTTGCATGACTGTGATTTTTACTTTAAAGTACAGTTTAAATAATTGTTTTAATATTCTGCTGTTATTTTAAAAAGTACATATTTTGATGTGTTTACAACATACTAAACATACTAAATCACTAACATACCCTAGCAAAGTAATTTTAATTATGTTATTGATTTACATTTAAAGTTTTTGTTTGTTTGTTTTAAATGTACTAAACTGTAATGTCATCATTACAAATGTGTAGTTATAAAAATATTTAAGTTTTAATCAAAATTAGTATAGAAAGTATATTTTAGTTTACGATAAATACATTTGGCAATACACATTATGAAGACACACTTAAGGCCTACTGAAAAACACTTTATAGATCAGCTAATTGCATTTAATATAATTTGAAACTATAGTTTTCATGTAATTGCAATTAACATTTAATTAAGTCTTTAGAAACACTGCACTCAGTTCACACTTTTGTTTAAAATATTACTCTTTCGTCAGAGAAGCTTCAGTATTTATACCTGGTGTGACTTTTCTTAGTATAACCTAATGCGGTCAGACTAATTCAGGGAAATAATTATTAAATACTCCATGAAATCTGAATTTGACCGTGGCATAGTCCATAGTCCAATAGGCCGCCTACTGTAAATGTTAGTGTACACTTTGTCTGATAGCTTAGACAAGACTTCACACACCTCTCCTCAATAACATGTGATTTGATATAAAAAAAAAAAATAATAATAATAAGTATGAGGAATGGTAATAGTGATGTTAGCCTAAGCACATCAATTACAGATCATGACTTCCCATTGTCGGAGTAAATGAACCCCTGTCCCTTTGAGATAAACCTTCATTCCCAGTCAGTAACATCCTCTGACTTTCCCAAAGGCTCAGCTGGAAGGAAGTGAGAGAGGGGAAATTACACTTGTCGCTATTAATGTCCCAACGCAGACGTTTCCCAAGCACTGGGGGACAATGTGCTTTCTGTGCCTGTCCGTGACACTGAAACGGGGCACTTTGTGTGTGGTGGCACCACAAGAGAAAACATAGCCGCCGGACCGGCGGCCCTTAATGTGCGGCGGTGATTCAGCAGTCAAGTATGTCACACTTATCTATATTTTTGTGTACACAAATAAAAGTGGAATAGTTGGGCCATTAGTAATAGAGGGGTGCACACAGGAAGTGCAGGGTTCAAATGGGCAAGGCCACGCAAGCAGACTCCCGCGACCCATCCGTTAGCTTGTCAGAGTCCAGTTACTTCACACTTATTCCTCTGCACCGCTATGTCATTTATGATTAGCTGAGCAAGTCGCTAAAGGCCGTGGTGTCGGACAGCCAAATTCCTCTGGACAAGATTTGTTTTCTTTCCCATTGATCAGTGGGGGCCGATGACTGATTCTCAGCAAAGCTGAAATACTGCAGATATTTTCTTTAGAGTTTAGCCATGAGGACAAAGTGAAGGGAAAAGACATAGGGTGGAAAAAAACGTGAGGTATAGTCTCAAGGACAAGTCTAGCCAGACAATTCAAACATTTAGCTAGCTTGTTGTCTGGAGCACTGCACTGTGACTTCTTAAAGCAGACATATCATACTTTTTGGATTATGGAATTATTTATTTTTCTCAAGGTCTAGTTTATTGCACCAAAAAGTCTTATAATGTAGTTTTATCACCATTGTTCACCCACTTTCTGACCCTTAGAATTAAACAGGCCTGTTCTCCTAAATGTTCTTTCTAGACACAATAGTTGAGATACAGATGAATAAATTAAATTCATGTTTTTCTGTTAAAAAATATTGGTAACACGGTAACACTTTATTTGACGTTTTTTTAACTAGTTGCTTATTAGCATGCATATTACTAGAATATTAGCAATTTATTAGTAATTAAGCACATATTAATGGCTTATTTTACGGTACATGACCTTATTCTACATCTCTAATCCTACCCAATACCTTAACTTAACAACTACCTTACTAATTATTAATAAGCAGCATATTAGAAATATATTGAGGGAAAAATAGTAGTTACTAGTGAACAAATGTTCCCTTTTCTAAAGTGTTACCGGTAACACTTGAGTTTACCAGTTCTCACTATTAACTAGTTGCTTATTAGTATACATATTACTGGCATGCAAGATATTTTAGATCCATTAATCAAACCCAACTACTTTACTAACTATTAATAAACAGCACATACAAGTTTACTGAGGCAAAATGGTAGTTAACTAAACAGACATATACTTTTTGTATTATGGAATTATTATTTTTTCTCAAGGTCCAGTTTACTGCACCAAAAAGTGTTAATAATGTATATAATAATTATGTAATTATAATTAAAAATGTATTATCACCATCGTTCAACTGCTCTCTGACTCTTAGCATTAAACAGTTATTTCAAGTTTGAAATAACACAAAATATTGGTAACGCTTTAGTTTACCAATTCTCACTATTAACTAGTTGCTTATTAGTATGCATAATACTAGCATATTGGCTGTTTATTAGTACCTATAAAGCACATATTAAAGCCTTATTTTGCATGAAGATATTTTAGATCCATTAATTCAACCCAATACCTAAACTTAACAACTACCTTACTAACTATTAATAAGCAGCACATTACAAGTTCATTGAGGCAAAAAAAAAACAAAAAAAGTTAATAGTGAGAACTAGTCCCCAAGCTAAAGTGTGACTGAAATATGATATCAATATTTACTGTATAAAAACAATATAGATATATTTGGGGATCAATTCTCTTTTGCCTCTGATTTTGGGATCAGTAAACATGTACTTAATAAGCAACTTGCTAATAAGCAACAAGTAATAATAATTGGCCCTAAACTTAAGTATTATCTTATACATAATATTTAAATGGCATAACATTAAAATATAAGACAATAAAATGTGATTTAGGGTTACACACACACATCCTCATGTTTACTTAACTGTCTAAATGGGGACATTACATAAACTTATATTATTCTATTTATATTCATTTTCAGTCACACTTTATTTTAAGGTCCAGTTCTCGCTACACTGTAAAAAACAATTTGTTGAGTCAACTTAAAATAATTTGTAACCTGGCTGCCTTAAAATTTTAAGTCATTTAAACTCAAAAACAGTTTATTCAACTTGAAATGTTAAATTATACTAAGTGACAACTTAGATATTTGAGTTGAATCAACTTAAAATTTTAAGGCAGCTGGGTTACTTACCCATCTGTTAAGTTTGGCAAACACAAATATCTAAGTTGATACTAAGTGCAACTTAACATTTCAAGTTGAATAAACTTATTTTAGTTGACTGAACTTAAAATTTTAAGGCAGCAGGGTAACAAATTATTTTAAGCTGACTCAACAAATTGTATTTTTTATTTTTTACAGTGTATTAACAAACCATGAACTATGATTTTTTCCTCAATATTCTCCTAATTTGCTGCTTATTAGTAGTTAGTAAGGTAGTTGTTAAGTTTAGGTATTGGGTAGGATAAGGGATGTAGAATATTGTCATGCAGAATATGTGCTACTAATAAACAACCAATATGTTAATAATAGGTATGCTGATACGCAACTAGTTAATAGTAAGAATTGGTCTCTATACTTAAGTGTTACCACGTTTTCTAACCTAAACCTACCCCTACCCCAAAGAAAACCTTCTGCATTTTTACAATTTCAGAATTAAAGCTTTGTTTACTTTTTTTAATGACAGTTTTACAAATAAGGACATCTCCTATTTTTTTTTATTTTTTTAGATTTTTTCAGGTTTTGCTCACTTTTAGATACTAATTTGCACACACACATACACATCTGTCTATCTATCTATCTATATCTATATATATATATATATATATGAAGAGTTCAGATGCGAAATCAGCTAAAAGCCATCTTGGTCAAAAACGATACTGAGTAAACGCTCCTGACACATAGTATACATCCATCAAATAATTTTACTTCAAACTCGCTAAATTCCAATTTTTGAATTGTAAAAGTTCAATCATAAAACTGCTTACAGAAGAAACATCACAGTAGATGCAGAGCAAGGTGTATCACAAGAGCGGAAAAGAGGATAAGGGGAGTGCTGCATCCACATTGAGGACACTGACCACGGTGACCATGGTGACCTCAGCATGCTCTCTGATTGGTCAGCGGCTATCCAGGCTGGCAGATATTGCAGCCATCCTTCCTCCTTTAATAAAGAAGCAGCGGTGGTAATTGCCGTCTGTGAGGAGTCCATTATTCATGCAGATATCCAATAAAGACCGTGGGAGGGGACGGAGATGCGGGCGGAACCAGTACATGTTGATCCATATGATTGATTTTTCCTCCTTCTTCCAAACTCAATTTTTCATATTCAATGAGCGACTTGTAGATTGCATCAGTCAATACAGATACGTCTCAATTAAGTCTCACCCAGGAGCTCTCGGGGGGTGGAACTCATGGATTAGGGTGGGCTTCCCAGCCGCCTGCAGATTCACAGAACCACCCGTCGTGAAAAGGGAAGATAAAAATGACAAAAAACAGGCTAAGTGTTGAGCCATGATGTATTAACATTGAGATTAATTATAAACTCGTTTCTTGGCACATTTCTTCCCCTTTATTAATTACAGACTCTCTCGGCTTGCAGAACTAAACTGTGTATTAATTCTCAGACACGGAGGACTGTATATCACCGCGCCAGATCTCTGTGCCGTTTTGCGCCGCTCAGCATTTTTTCCTTGTGGAACGGAGAGGATCATTTACAAACATGACATGGTGGCCACAGTGTTCACTTGTGTACTTCATCTTTCCCGCCCCTGAATGGACAGCTATTTTCCTCCGGTCCAAGGGCACAAAGAACATAGTTCGTGCAGAGAATAAATGGGAAGGAGTTGATGGGAAATGGAGGAAGTTTGGTTTGGTGTAATTGTGCACCAAAACACACACACACACGAGTCAATTCTTTCCGAAAAAAGAGATGGAGAAAGGGAGAAACTGTGCAACGGGAAACTATAACTATAAAGAAACCATAAGCGCTTTAAGATGTCTGTGGCATTGTGGAGACGGATACATTCATTTGTGGTAATGCTGTGAAGTCACAGAGGATCTGCAGCTGGCATACTTTTACAAACACATAGATTCTTAAAGCTGTTTTGATGTTAAAATACTTTCGTCTGTACTAGTTTAATGTGCTGGGAAGGGTTTAACTAAGTCATTTGTAGGGTGACTTCCCCAAAGACTGTAAACACTGTGGCTTTGCGGCGCTTGCTGTTTGTTTGAGTGGCCTGAGATAGCAACATTGGCTCATACAATGACGTGATTCTGGGGTGGAACTATCGGTTTGTCTTGTTTGGGACACCGATTTAAAAACAGACACTATTCTGACACATTTGATGGATTCAGAAACTACAGACGTCAAATGAAAAGACAACTATTTTCCTTCCATAATATGGCTTATTTAAGAGGGATAATCAGTGGGGGGAAATGTAGGTGACTTCATTTTATTTTGATTTCATTTTGACTGAAGGAGAAAAATTCATCCTTTCTATGTTATTTGGTATTATTATGGTATTATTACAGTAATGTTAAGCAGCATCTCATTTGTGCGTTAACTAGAAGCGGTGCAATAACTACCCTAATACAATGTCTAAATAGCTATTTGGCTGTTAAAACATTAATCAGTAACCCATACAGCAATGTCAGCGAAAAAGAAATGTTGTTTTAGAGGCAAAGCAATTTGTTATGTATTGAATGATTACCAAGACAAATGCACTTTTTCCTTTATAATAACATGCACTGATAAATTATGCCAAAACAGGAGAAATATGTGTACTCAGAAACTCAATAGGGTCAATTTTAATGTTAAATTAGCAGCCATGTAACTGCTTTTTCCATGTTTAAAGCTAGAAATGAGCACAGAAAATGTGAAAAACTCATTGAAGTAGGGAATGAAAAGACAGAGAAAACACCGGAAAAGACAGAACATGAGCATCTTTTTATCGGGTAAAATATAAAAGAAGCAACAATTAAATAGAAAAAAAAGGAATTTGTCTTCTTTTACGAGACAGCATGAGAAAGCAAAACCAGTAAATCAGTGCATGTGTTTACTGAATTACAGTAAGCCCAGGTGGTGTTTGCTGTATACAGTATCTTCAGGATTGCATTGAAGCCTAGAATCAAAATATAATGTAATTATTTTATATAATATTACTTTAATATCATATGCAAATCTTCGTGAGGATTCGTCATGATAGAATCCACCCGTGTCCTAACAAATATATTCAGTCTGCAAAAGAGAGGCACTTATGAGGGAGACTGATGAAAACAGGCCTCTGGGAAAAAGGGAATTATTTAGGGATACTGTACAAAAATAAACCAAAATGTGTTGGCATGATAAATGAGCAGAAACATTTGTCATGAAACAATCTGTGCAGAAATGTGATGTACATCTCTCAAGAATAACAGAAATGATTAAGGATATTGTTAAAAATCCCTTTCGGCAGCTTTGAAAACATCTGCAGAGTGGGAGGTGCTACATAGCCAAAAACAAAACTAGATTTTCACACATTTTACTATTACAGTTATTTTGATGTGTAGGAATAACATTATATATTGTACTTATGTCTTATCCCATTATTAAAAAAAAAAAAAAAAAAATGTAATAGGTTACAGATTACAAGTAACCCTATTTAAAATGTAATCAGTAGTGTAACTACTTCATTTTTTTAGTAATGTTTAATAAAACAGTGTTACTTATTAGCATGCCTATTATTAATATATTGGCTGTTTATTAGTACTTATAAAGCATCTATTCTGCATGACCATATTTTACATCCCTAATCCTACCCAATACCTGAATTTAACAACTAGCTTACTAACTACTAATAAGCAGCAAATTAGGAGTTTGTTGAGGCAAAGCCATAGTTAATGGTTTGTTAGTAGTGAGAAAAAAGGACCTTAAAATAAAGCGTAACCTCATTTTCAAACATTTAAACCAGACAAGGTTAACCTTACAGTAGTAGAATTAAGATTAAAACAATTTTCATTTTAAAGCACAGCCACCACAAAATCAGATTATAGCACCTCTTTTTACTTCATTTGGTTAAATACAGATTTACAATCATAATAAGAAATTATTTATTAGCTATGAAACTGTTTTGAAATCAAATCTTTGTATAGCCATGACAGGAAACACTAGCATCTAACAATGCCTTGGAAAAATAAAACATATACATAAACCCAAATAGGAAATAAAACAGTTTTCGAATAAGCATGTGTACTATTCTGTGTCATAAATTTATGAAACATTAGTGTCTTATATTATAGTATTATAGAAGTAATATAGTAACTGTAACGGATTACATTTACATTTATTGTGTAATTAAACGCTGTTACATGTAACTACTTACTCCTCAACACTGCTAACTAGTCAAAGAGCTCTTAACAATTGCAGATTGCCACTCTTTGCAGTGTATGACACAATGGTATGCTTTCACAAATGCACAAAAACATTGATTCCTCTTGATATGCTGAAAAAGACAAAAAAAAGGGGGGTCTAGGAGGAGAAGAATGGATTCTTCCGTCGCACTGCTGTTTCTGGGAGGCGGGCACTTAATCAACTTTTACCAGGTGGTGCTCCGGCAATGTTCAATATGCAGCGCTTGTTATCTTTCTCACAGCCAGGCCCCTCATATTTCCTTTGACATTCAGCCCCAAAGACCCCGTCCTATATGTTGTTCCTCTCCCTCTCTCTGTTCACTCTTTCTCTTTTACGGGCGAGAGGAACGCGGGGTCTCCTTAGTGATTTATAAACATACACATAATAAATGGCCGTCTGTAGTTTAAGCAGTGATGAAGCATTCTGTGCTTGGCCGCCAAGCTCCGACGTGATTTAAAGAGCTGACATTTACAGCAACCAGGCCTATTATTCAGAGTGACTGTCTATGTACAGACTATATTTCACGACGGGCTGCGCGGAGGTGAACGTGGACCGGTCCGGCTCGGTGTCATAGTCAGTTCATAGCCTCTCTATCCCAGGAACCCCCTGCACGGTGGGAGTCACAGCCAAACGAGTACTCGGGCCCTCAGCTAGCCTATTATCGCTAAGATCTGTGTAGCGCAATGAGAACTTATGACACAAAAGAATTACAAGGCGAAAAGCCACACAGATACATTTTGAAACAGATAAGAGGATAATCCAGCTGAACGTACAGCTGTGCGCGGGTGTTTGCAGGAAACAACCTCTCGGCTGTTCTTTCACAATGCTAATCGACGGATAAAGTAATGCAAGTCTGTTTTCCGCTAAGCCAACGTGACGTGGTTTACGTTCCCCGTTCAAACGCAGCTCTGTGTGTATGGTCTTCACAAACAGCAGACCTTAGCCTTTCCTAATCGAGCAGACGCAGACGTGGTGAACTTCATGAAAGAGTGACAGTGTCCTTGCGAGGGCTCTGCGTCCTTCCATGAAATTCGTCGACTCGGTTTTCAAACATTTCAGTCAAACGTCTGCCAGACGGCCTGGTCGTACCTCTTCTCAAGTTTCCATTCGATTGGTATGGAACACAAAACCACAGGACAGACCTCATTTTCGCGGCGCCATGTACCGTACATGAAAATCAATACAGCTTAAAGAGAAAACACTCATTTAGCGTGTATCTAAAAAGTCGGTGTCGCGCTTCCGCCTCCGAATTCTTTTAATTCTCCACGTCAGCTCTTGAACCCTTTGCTCAGGGCAGGTACTACACAAACTTTCAGACTGTGACATGGTGATTGGCGGTGTTTTCTGGACAGGAACAGTCTCTGGAACTGCATTACAGGCTCTTGTAACTTAATTCCAGCAGCTGAGTAAGGAAATAATTGAATCGCGCACCGAAGATGGATCCAGAGAACAGGGCGCAGAAATCGGCTTTGCCCGCTATCTGGCTTAACTCACGGGAGATTAGAAGCTAACGATGAGGCTCTGTTGGCATGGCGGCTGATTGTTCCTGTGTCTCTGAAAACTAAAAGAGCAGCCTGCGGCCACTGGCCGACCTTTCTGCAGATTAGAGCGGCCACATTTTACATCTCGATAGCACCTTGAATTACGCTACCTTGTTACTCATACTCTCTCACAGCCTCCAGTGTCGGCTGTCTTCAGCTTTCTCATCTTTATTCGGAAGTCAGGGCAGATAATGGAGCTGAGTGCTGGTATCAGGCAACGGTGTTTACTGCAAACCCGGCCAAATGGAAGGGTAGTCCTGATATGATAATGTGGGTGGGTTCACGTTTTGGTGAAAAGCTGTCGTTTAGCGACACCAGCTTTGGCTTCAGAAAAGCAACTCCGAGGTGAGCTTTAATGAGGTAAAACAGCTGTCACGTTTTATTATGTTGTAAGAGTTTTGTGTTTTGCCTGTGGGTATATTCAGCCCGCTGCCACCCATGGAGCTGGGAAGGAGGTGCCATATCTGTGTGTGTGTTTATGGAATCTTAGTCAGGTAACTGAGGCAGTTCAGTCAACAGGGTCCGAGTCGGGGTCACGACTTTGCCGAGACTGAGGTTACCCCACAGGGAGGCTTGGAATGCCCCCAAATCAGTGAAGTGCAAGCAAACGTTACCCCACACTGACTTTACATTACAGTGACCCTGCATGAACCCTGCCTGATCCCCACAATTAGTGTCTGAAGAATGAAAACAGAGTTGAGAGAAAAAACATGTCATTATGTGTTATATATACCAGTAGGCCAGAATGCAAATTTTCTGTTACCAACACTGTTATTACACTAATAGGGTAGTAGCAGTGTACAGCAACATTTTGGCTATTTGTTTAACAGATACAGTATTTGTAGTTTTAAGAACATGAATGTGAATCTACACCGGTCTACCTAAAAACTGTTGAGTGGATGCACTGTTAAATACTCTTGCAAGATTAGAAACCCAATTAACAACACAAACATAAAAGTGAAAAGGGATTGTAAAAAGATCAACCAAGAATGCAAAATAATATATACTCCTGAATGGAAGTACCTTTACTACATTGCATATCGCATGCATTCATGCTACATATATTATGTATTCATTTGGATGATCTGGTCAGAGTGAATTTCAGAATCGGAATCAGAAAGAGCTTTATTGTCAAGTGTGCTTACACACATAAGGATTATTTTCTTGGTGACAAAAGCTTCCAGTGCACAGATAGGGTGACAAGTGACAAGACAGAAAACAAAATACAAATAATTGAGTAAAAATAAATATATAAAAACAATACACAATAGACAAAAAGACAGTATATTGTATGTACGGTATGTGCTATATACAGTTTATGCAAGGGAATGTGGATAGATGATCTATTAAATCAATAACATGTATAATAAATATCATAAATAATATATAATATAATATAATATAATATAATATAATATAATATAATATAATATAATATAATATAATATAATAATATATTTTGTTAGTACAGGGAATTCAGTGCATGAATTTTATCAGTTTGTGTGTTTACTGGGACTCAAACCAATAACCTCAGTGTTGGTTTTGCTTTTACCAAATTCACCAAATTAGTTGCAAAAAGTGAAAATAATGGTGAAAATATTTTGCAATTAATTAATTTATTTACAATTCTGATTGCAACTGATTTCTAACCGAAGTAGAGACGTAGAGAAGTAGAGAAGTATAATTGTCTGTGTATCTGAAAGTATTAATTTAGACTTAAAAAGACCTGCTTCCTGTGTGGAACTTCTTTTGACCTCTATTAAACTTTTATTTATTCATTAATTAATTAATTTATTTGGGGGTGGGGGTGGGAATACTCTTAAAAAAACAAGAGTTCTAAAACAGCTTTTTGCAGTGATGCAAAAGACAGAAAATAAATAAATAAATAAATAAATAAATAAATAATAATAACTATTGTGGGTTCCTTAAAGAACGTTTCAGTGAAGAGTTTTTAAAAGAATCTCTTTTTTGTTGTTCTTGTTTGTTTGTTTGTTTTAGTGTGAAGAACATTTAAGAACTATTTTCCACTCTAAAGAACCTTTTGTGCAATGCAAAGTTTTCATGGATGTTAGAGGTTCGTCATGGAGTCATACCCATAAAAAGCCTTTATTTTTAAGAATGAAGGGTTAAAATTTCTTTCTAGCTACTAGGAGGAACATCTCCCTCCAAGACTGTGTGGTAGCTTGCAATATTCTTGCCCAGAAATAAATGATACCGAAACAAGAAGTGGCACATAAATTAAAGTGACAGTGTGATTGATGAGTTAGCAGCCAAGGGAAAGGATGTTTGCAGCATTTTAGGGGGGAGAGGTGGGGGAGACGTAGCCTCGTGCGGCTTGCAGGGAGTGGAGAGCCATCAATCCCAAGCTCCCCTGTGCGGCGAAGTACGCCCCTGAGAGGAGTGGCTCTGGGCTTCTGCCCATCCACTAAATGAACTGCATGCAATATTAAAAGATGCAAAACGAGCCCAGGCTGGACTGCTCCCAGGAAAGCCCACTGGCAACTGACCCATCAGCTACCAGGGGAAATAAACAGCTTCCGAACTCGTTTTCTCCTGTCTGACATTATTCTTTTCTTTGTTTTTCTCGTAATGACTCGCTGTTTATGTTTGTGCTCTTCCTTTTAAAAAGGACCAAACCACTTATTGCTTCTTTAATAATCCAAAGCCTGGAGAAATCCAGCCTAAATTCAATGATGGTCTTACTTGGCTTTAAATGGGCAATGCTGGTCCCTTTACTTACCTTGTGTATATTGGTATAACTCGCTGCTTAACTTTTTTTCAATCTTGTTCACAAATTTTTGTTGGAACTATGGTTTTAGGAAACATTGACGTGTTGAACTATGTTGGTAATGAGAACTTGCAACTATGCTCCAACCAACCCATCTGAGCATCAAAAACCACCATTAGAGATGTCAAAATGCTTTGTATTTGTAACCAGCAATAAACTGGTCAACTAGACTCTTTTTAATGAATGAAACAGCACTGAGGGAATCCACTCAGCAGTGCTGTAGTTAACTCCTCTGTTGTTATCTGTCAGATACGGGCGGGTTAGAGATGGTGATGATGGCTCATGCAGATGAGGGATGTAAAGGTGGAGAGTGGGGGTTCTCGCTGAAGCACTTAACACCGCAGGTGTTTGTTTGGGGCAGCGTTAATGAAACAAAGAGCCTGGATGAGATCAGCGTTCACCTCTGAGAGTGTTACGCCATTTTTACAGCATCTGAGAGAGATGAGAGCAGTGATGGTAGGGCAGTCACCGTGCAGTTTGCTTTTTACTGCCCATTCTAACAGATGAACAGCATCAATCTTCAGCTCGCCATCATGCCGTGGCTGCATGTCTGAGGAGGGGGTCTCAGCTCGCGTTTAAAAACGATGTGCAGCAATTCGGTGCACGATGAGGTGAATCTCAAGAAAAACACATGCATATCTTAAAATTAGTATTACTATTTAATATTAAATGAGGAATTCTATTTTTCATGAAGAAAATTACTTTTACTGTTTACTTTTTTTTTTTTTTGCATTATTATATATAATTTTGCTTTTGAGTCCCCCCCCAATTATTCCATTATTACAATAATAAGTTTAAGGAGGAATTATTCAAAAGTGTCCCGAAAATAATGTCACAATGCAAGAAAAATAAAAAAAATAATAAAAATAATAATAATAATAATAAAATAAAATTTAATAAAATAAAATAAAAACTATACTACAAATAAAATAAAAATAAATAAAAATAAAAACAATAACACTAAAAATAAAATAAAATGAAGTAAAATAAAATACATCAAAAATTATATCTTTATTATAATTGGATAAATTACATAGACTCATAATAGGCTTTTTTTTTTTTTTTTTTTTTTTTGGTAACACTTAAGTGTAGGGACCAATTCTTACTATTAATTAGTTGCTTATTAGCATGCCTATTATTAACATAGTGGCTGTTTATTAGTACTTATAAAGCATTTATTCTACATGACCATATTCTACATCCCTAATCCTGTCCAATACCTAAACTTAACAACTTCTATTAATAAGCAGCAAATTAGGAGTTAATGCAAAAGTCATAGTTAATGGTTTATTAATAACAAGAATTGGACCTTAAAATAAACTGTGACCTTTTTTTATTTATTTATTTATTTTTTTTACTTAAATTCCAACTGGGCACTGTTTTACATCTGTCACCCACCAGCATGAACTGACTGGCAGTGACTGGTGTATAGTTGAACTAAATACCGTGTTATTTGTAAACTGGCACAACATGCAATTAGTAGTTGTGCCTTTCTGTATGTACACACCACACTTTAAAAACAAACACAAAGAAATTTTAGTAAATAAGAAGTGTTTTGAATTATACATTCCTGGCGTCAGAGACAAATTGAGATGGGGAATTCTCATAAATCAGCAGCAGCGTTCTCCTGCCTGCAGAGGAATTGCCTGGTGAGCAGACGTGATTTAAGAGTGGGTTCAGGCTACAGCTCCACTCTTCCATCCCCTGGGAAACAACAAAATCCCAGCACTGCTTCACACTTATGCTCACACAGTCTGTTGTGTAGAGAACAATGCACAGATGACAACCAAAGATTTATATGTTCTACTGTGAACTTGTTGTTATTCATTTATATATTTGCTTAAATGCAGTTAATATCATCCAAGAAGAACTGTGTGGCAGTACCGTGGTACACAGACAGTATCAAATAGTACTATGGTAGTGAATCATTACCATACAAGAATTCCATGGCTTCAGTGCTAGGGAGTAACTAGCTAATGTAACTACATCTCATATACTTATATACCTATATACCATCTTTTTAATAAATATTTTGTTAAATATACGTTTAACTAGTCTTACTTAGTTACTTCGTTTTGGCTGACAAAAATATTGAAATATTTGAAATGCATATGAAATTTAATATTTAAAAATGCACAAAACAATGCGACAGCCAGTTATTCTTCTCTGAAAATGTGCCTTGCGTGTCGGAATGTCTGTTGTGTTTTGACTGTGTGACTCCGCCCACTGCCAGTTTAACCAATGGTATTGCGACACTGCAGATTGCCAGTTGGTGGAAAAAAACAGCATATTGAAGTCACTGAAGGTAACACACAAACTGGCACAGAGATCATAGATTCTACTCAACCTAAAAAGCCTCGACATCTATTTAAAAAGCTCTGTGACCAGAGGTATATAAAAATGTGTGTAAATAAACTCATAAACTTGCAGTGTAACGTTTGTTGCCTTCCACTGTCAGCTCCAGTCATTCCTGTTGTGTGCCGTCAATCTGGCAACCCATGTGAGTGTCGTGTCTGAGAAGAGGGTGGGAGAAACAATGTTTTAAATTTGGTCTGCGGTACCCATTACAACTGCTGTCTGTTAATATTACATACTGCACCTTTAATGTGATGCATATTTGTTAGTCATTTAGAAATGAAACGTAAGAAACAGGTAAGATGTCGGTAATAGGTAATTACCCAATAAGGTAACACTTTAAAATAGGGAACACTTATTCACTATTAACTATGATGTTTCCCTCAATAAATTCCTAATTTACTGCTTATTAATAGTCAGTAGGGTAGTTGTTAACTTTACAGTAAATAATAGCAGCTTTGGTTGCCAGAATTTTACCGTAAAAAAATATGGTATCAAATTTTAGGTTTTATGGTTTTAACGTAAATTTACATTTAAATTTACATCTTAATTTCATTAACTGATATAATGTTAATATGCCAACCTACTGAAGTACTGAAATTTGTTTTGTACATTTGTAATACACTGATAATCGCCAAAACCAGGTGGTGATGAGAAAGAAGGACTATAGTTCTTAAATTTTTTATTTTTTTTTACATTGAAATGTAACGCAGGGAATTCTGATAATGACAATTTATGATTATTCACTGTAAATTTTACATTCTTTTTGACTTCCGAAAATGGTTTACATGCAATGTCCAATACAGTTTTTCACAGTATATAGTAGGGGAACTTACTCTTAACCATTTGATAGGTTTTTACTGTAATATTTTTTTACTGTCTTTTACTTTAATGCACTGTCATTTTATATATGACATATATATATATATATATATATATATATATATATATTTTTTTTTTTTTTTTTAACTGACTAAATTAATAAATAAACAGATTTATGCTGATCCAAAGCAGTTTGAATAAATGCATTTTGAAAATATGATTTTACAATTTCAATCAAATCAAATAGATGCAAATATTTGGCAAAAATTTTCAGTGTAGTCACATAAATAAAGGACTTTATTTTTGTTAGTTTATTTATTATTATTTAATACAAATGTACTTTTCCAACTAATATTCTGACAATGTCTTGTACCAGATATTTTCTGCTACTTATTACTACGGTTCACAATTAATTTTGTAACTTTGTTTTCTTTTCATGTGAAATGTATTTTTAAAATTTATATAAAAGTTCTGTGATAAAAGAGCACAATGATGTGAAATTCTAAACATTTTGGTCTCTGCATTTTAAGGATTCCTCCTCATAATTAAAGACAGGGGAGAAAGGAAAAGAAAAGAATGATTTCCATTTTCCCATGACAAAACCAACAGTGCCCAACCACAGTTTTTAAAGCTGTTGTATAACAGAGTGCTGAGCAAATATACAAGCATCAACCAGTCATTTAAGAAAAATTAACGGAGGATAGAGTACATAAGTCAAAAGTACACACAGACAGAGGTATGTATATGGAGAGGTATGTATAGCTACCTTCGCATTTATATAAACCGGTGTGTAGTTGAAAACACTAGCTGGTGGTGGTGTGGCAATGGCCTTGACCCTGACCTGTAGGACACCTGTCTGTGTGCTAGACATTCCCAGCAAACATGAGCCCAAACCCCACCATAAATCAAGCCCTGCCTGAGCTTCTGTATTTATTCAGAGATTAAAACCCACCAGGAAGAGTGTTAAGCCAAGGCTGACAAAAACCTAATGAGACGGGACGCTATCAAGACCTGTTAATGATTTACTCGCTACTAAACTGCCCAACATGTGGGAATCCACAAGTATCACCCACACAATCACGTTGACGCACACTCTGAAACTATTACAACTATTAAAGAGTTCAAGAAACTCATTAAATACTTGCCAATGCATATCATAACAAATGATGGCAAATTAAGCAGTGTGTGCATGTGGGTGGCGATTAGGTGGATATGTCAAGTTTATAATTGAGGGCTGTGCCAGATGACAACTGCACTTGGTGAACTGGTGCTATTTTAATGCTCTGTGATAATAAGATAATTGTACGCTAATGAATATCCACATCTGTAACAGCACGCGCATTAAAACTGATATCAGATAATACAATGTATCTGACACCTTGTTAAGACCCTGTGCTGCTATAAAAGATCTTTACCAAGTGCACTTTCATGCAATAACATACAGTATGAAACTACATATAGATAGAAAAAGACAGAAGATAGTAGACAGAAAAAAATCTAGTACGGTTTTTGCATGTATTAAAAGTGTGGTATAACATCCTATTCAAAAGCTGCTGGTAGTTAGTTGTACAGGTCAAAATTATCAATTTTTCTTTTATGCCAAAAATCATTAGGATATTAAATAAAGGTCATGTTCCATGAAGATACTTTTTACATTTCCTACCATAAATATATCAACAACTTCAAACATGATTTTCTGAATATTTACATTTTTTTGCACCCTCAGATTCCAAATGTCCAAATAGTTGCATCTCAGCCAAATATTGCCCTATCCTAAAAAAAAAAAAAAAAAAAAAAAAAAAAAAATTGTTTAACATTTATTTTATTTTATTTTATTTTTTATCTTGCAAAAAAATTTGTAGGATTTTTACATGCATTAAAAGTGTGATATAACCTCCTATTCGAAAGCCGTTGGTAGTTGGTAATAACAATATAATAAAATAATATAATATAATGTAATATAATATAATAATATAGAGATATAATAAAGCTTTATTTTATTTTATTTTATTTTATTTTTCAGAGTAACCATTACTTATAATGGTTAGAATATAACCACTATAGCCAAGCAGATTAATAGAAACAGAAATCTACTGTTGCGTTATGTCATGATTCAAAAATGTAATAATCACAGCATCTGTTTATCACTAAATGAACATCTTGAAAAATAATATTTAGTCATTTTTACTTATATGCACTATAAATATATTATCAGTAACAATATTCATAACATACATATATGCAATATTTACCTGCATGCATTTTACAAAAACATTTTGGTAACACTTTAGAATAGGGTACACGTATTTGTATCTAATTAAGTTTTCAGTATCAGTTTTCAGCAAACGCAGTGGTCAAATAGTGCATTCAAATCGTTACAGTGTTTTATATCACCAGCAATATCATTTCAGATATGCCAATATGTCATTTAGTGTCACTGCTATAAATAAACTGTTTCTCTTATTGCTTTGCTATAGCTTTAGCACAAACTGATGTTGAAGACATTGAGGAGGGAGATTTTTTGCAAAGAAACAAACGACTCAAAATAAATGACCTAGATAAATGACTGAGCACTGATATAGCCCGATCCAACTATCTAGAAAATGAAATATTTTGTTTGGACTTCAATAATATCATCTGGTTTTACGGTACTAATGGCGTTTTTATTGACCGGACTCTTAATGGGAGCAGGGCATATTTGATGCAGCTCATTTAAAGGGGATGTGAGTAATAGACAAATCAAACCCGACCATAAAGTCTCAGTCAGGAAGAACAACATTTCATCTATTGCCCATGCAGGTGAAGAGAGGTCAGGAGATCGAAAACAGAAAAGGAAAGTGTCTGAAGGATTAAATTCATTAATAAATCCATACCGCACACAATAAAACATACCATGTTTTTACTCACCCTCATCGAAAAAAATGCAAACAAAGCATCTGTGCCATGACCCACCTCCCGCCTTTTTCTGGTCATCAGCGAGCAAAAAAACACAACAAAGAGGCCGTTTCTACAATGACCTTGGCTGTGACATCATGTGCCGGTAGAAAGAAATGAAGCCATTAGACTGAGGCAGCGCTAGGCTATAAATCAAGCTATTTCCAATAAGCTGCCTTAATGGTCATCCATCATGGAGGTGCGTGAGGCAGGGAGAGGCGAGGTCCAACTCGGCAGCGCGGGGTAGCCGAGCGGCCCGGGCAGGCCAGAGACATAAACAATAATAATCCTCATCTGATGGCCCTGCAGGAAATTTAGGAACACGCTCCTGCCTTTTGTTTGTCAACGGTCATATTCAGAGGGGGAAGGGGGGGAGGGGAGAAATGGATTCTCATTATCAGCAAACACAAACACGCATAAAGGTGCACTGTAAAACTGAAGACAGATGATAGTGGAGGGGTCAGGACAATGAAGGACACAACGGAATGAAAGGATTTGATTTACTGCTGATCTGGGAGGGACAGACACGCTGAAAATAGACTGAAATCAAGAATGACTGTTTGCTGGCATTTCAAACAAGCAGCAGGTGCTTTATGTAAGTTTGTGACACATGATGGTTTATATTTTCCAGTCTGAAATCTGCCCGGAGGAAATTTTATCACTCACATAATCTTTCATAGCTCAGAAATGTTTCATAGTTCAAAACTCCTTAAAAACAGGCAATCGAGGCAATTGTTGATGTACAAAATGTATAAAAATGTAAAACTATGGTCATTTGAGAATTTGGTAACACTTTAGGGAACGCATTCACTATTCATTGAGAGTTTTCCCTCAATAAGTTCCTAATTTGCTGCTTACTGATAGTAAGTAAGGTAGTTGTTGTAGTAGTTATGTTTAGGTATTGGGTTAGGGGAACTACAATATGATCATGCAGAATAATAAGGCAATAATATGCACTTTATAAGTATTAAAAACACCCACTATGCTAAATAATCTGCATGCTAATAAGCAAGTAGTTCAAAGTTAATAGTGTTCCCTATTCTAAAATGTTACCAAGAATTTTACAGTTCATTTTGAACTTTCTGACTTCTTGGCCTTTGGAATCTTTGCAGATGTAGAGTTGTGATCAAAAGTTTAGCTTGCAGAATCTGCAAAATGTTATTTATTTTATCAAAATATGAGGGATCATACAAAATGCATGTTATTTTATTTTATTTTATTTATTATTATTATTATTATTATTTTTATTTAGTACTGACCAGAATAAGATATTTCACATAAAAGATGTTTACATATAGTCCACAAGAGAACATAGTAGTTGAATTTATAAAAATTACCCTGTTCAAAAGTTTACATGCATTTGATTCTTAATACTGTGTTGTTACCTGAATGATCCACAGCTATTTTGTATTTTGTTTAGTGATAGTTGTTCATGAGTCTCTTGTTTGTCCTAAACAGTTAAACTGACCACTGTTCTTCAGAAAAATCCTTCAGGCCACACAAATTCTTTGTTTTTTCAGCAATTTGTGTATTTAAACCCTTTCCAACAATGACTGTATGATTTAGAGATCCATGTTTTCACACTGAGGACAAATGAGGGACTCATATACAACTATTACAGAAGGTTCAAACACTCGCTGATGCTCCAGAAGGAAAACAATGCAATGCATTAAGAAACTTTTGAAATTTTTTTTTTTTTTCATTTAGTACTGCCCTTCAGAAGCTACAGAAGATACTTGCATGTTTCCCAGATGACAAAATAAGTTAAATTTACCCCGATCTTCAAATTCAAAAAGTTCTTAATGCATTGTTTGCAAAAGCAAAAGAACAAATAAATAAATAAAACACACACAGCTGTGGAAAATTCAGGTAACAGTATTAAGAATCAAGTGTTTGTAAACCATTGAACAGGGTCATTTTTATAAATTCAACTATTATTTTCTCTTGTAGACTATATGTAATTGTCTTTTATGTGAAATATCTTATTCAGGTCAGTACTACATACAAAATAACATGATCCCTCTTGTTTTGGTAAAACAGTTAACATTTTGCAGATTCTGCAAGGCGTATGTAAATTTACCTCAACTGTAAGTGCAGTTTTAAACATTCTTGAGATCTGTTCTGAAATTCTACAACTCAACTGAGATTACTAGAGTGTTTTTCTCAAAGAAAAAATCTGGAAAGCAGTACACTTAAGCAAATGTCTCAGTTCACTCTCCCTTTCAATCTCATCTCAGCTGAGGAGAAACAACTGAGATATTCAAGAGATCTCATTTGAGATTTTCTCTTCTACTTATGAATGAATTTATTTCACTTAGCGTGAATTAGTTGGGAAATGAGTTTGAGATCTTTGGCTTTTGATAATCTTCGATATTTTGGAAAGAGCACAATTTGAGACAAGGGACTTTTTCCCATTTGCTTCCATTTAATCTCATTGCTGTCCATAGGATAAACAACTGAGATCTCTTTTTTAAATTTTCTTCCTTAATAGGAGTTTATGTAAGTTATATTAAAAGCTATATCAGTGCTCACATTTATTCTAAAGATCTCTCGAGAAGAAAAACTCTGTGAACTCTTTGATTGTTATAAGAACATGGCTGATGATGATAAGCTAGTTTTTGACAAGATCACTGGACATTGTTAAGGACCCGAACCGCTATACAATACTGCTCTGTTTTCTGGTCTGGAGCACTCTGTGTTAGCTCTCTTTGGCGCTCTAGGGAAAGATGTCTCCAGGGTTGCCAAAACCCCAGGCCTCAAAGCCAAACAGCACAGTTGGGATGTATTCCACAACGTCCCGGCAGACATGTCAACAGGAGTGAAGAAGGCCCACCACACTGACCTTCTGCTGACAGCAATACTGCAATTCATTACATTTACAAGCTGCAATTACGGTCGGAGCGTTTCACTCACCCTTTTTGTTCTCCTTACTGTCTCTTCATTTCTGAAAACTGGGTAAAGTCCGACCAATGTGGCAGACCAGCGTCAGCTAGACCTCACTCTTACTCTCATTTTTTTCTATAAATGAAAGCTGAAATATTCTTGTACTGTGACGTTGCGTCGCTGTCTCGTAGCTCAGGATACTCAGTTCTCATTCCACTGGACGTCAACATGAAATTTTACCTTGTTTTGTTTTACCTTGTAATTTTTAATTGACCTTTCAGTGAAACGACGCATGTTGGATTTTTCCAATCATTTAGTCCACTTAAACCCTGCCACTTTCTTAGAAGTCGACTGCAAGTTTGTGTTCAGCTCTGACTCCATCAACAATCAAAGGACAGAATAAACTTGCAGTAATACAGTTTTTTCTCTCTCTTTTAGTCCATTTCACTCGGATGTATGTCACAAACCGGGCAAAAAGATCACTGCAATTGCACAATTTAAACAAGTATGAAAATTGTTGTCATACAATAAGAGTATGGAGTTATAAAATTTAAGTGGATAGCCTACCCTAGTAAAAAATAAATAAATAAATAAAGTAACAGATAAAAAATGCATCTATTTTATAATACAGTAAGTATAGTTCAAGTCTATTAACATATTTACTGACATATTGCTCAAGACTTATTGATATACAAATCGTAATTAAACTTTATTTGGAGTACTACTTGTGCACATGTGCACATTTTTTAATACTAAGCCTAAAATATGTTTTAATGTCACTACTGATGATAATTTTATGATCTTTAAATGCAAAATATTTAAAGTGAACCTAAAATATACTTGCAATAGGTCCACTTGAGCACAATCAAATATACTTAAGTATATCTTTAGTTGGACTTCAGCACTACTTCTACACAATTAAAAAGTGCATTAAGTACAAAATTAGTTGTTCCAATTTAGCAGACTTTATATTAGATTAGTAAACTAAAAGTACAATTGCAGGGTATTTTTTAAGTACATAATACGTACAGGTATTTGTAGTATACTGATAATAATGAAATAAATGTATTTTAAATACATTTTAGTATATTTATTTTTCACTAGGGTAGATCATTTGTCCTTGGAACCATTTGAAGTTAAAGTTAAAGACACATTTGGGAGATTATTAATGGCTTTTTCTTTGGAGAAAAAGTACATAGCTCCATAATTCCATAAATCCATAATTCCAGTAAAGAATGACTGAAATAAAGTACAAAATGAAGTCATTATGATGTGTATTATTCTGACTTTTTCAATCTTTCTTTTTCTACTTAATAAAGAGGTATTTTAGCACAACCAAATTCTGCAAAATCAAGCACAAAACTGTGCATCAAGTAACTGATTCTTTATGTGTGTATTTTATTATTGATGTATCACCAAGAATTATAGAAAGTTTAGTTTTGCTACACAAACCTGACGCCTTAGTGTGTGTTTTTTTTTTTTTTTCATCTAGATTAGCTACACAAAATTACCAGTCAACATTCAAAATCAAAATCGGACAAATAGCAATTTGCTTCCACCCTAATTTGAGTTCCCATTGGTAAGTGTGATGGCGTTCACATCCCCTCATCAACCAGCATAGGTTTCGGGCCTTACTCAATACAGGCTCTGAAGCGAGTCAGTGGAGGCTCTTTATGGACTCTTTGTGCTCATAATGGGGTTATGCCTCTCAAACCGCCGCATGCCCCCGCTTAAACCAACAACATCTGCTGCAGGCTAGCCCTCGCACTCGGCCGAGCGCGCACAAGAGCTCGTTCTATACGTCTCGGGGAGAGAGCGCGCGCGTTTTGCGACGTGTGTCGTGAGGAGAACATTAGCGCAGCAGCCTCTGTTGTATTCACAGTGGCTAATCCCCACTCCGCTGCGCTCTAATCCCTCGCTATTGAGCTTTCTCTTCCAGCTTCCTCTGGCCCTGGCTGCCAAGGCACCGGTCACTTGTCTCCTGTTATTCACTTTCCCTCTGGGGAGCTCCACTCCCTCTCGGAGCTGTTATACGGCCCATATGTTGTTGTTGTTGTTGTTGTTTAATCCTAGGGCAATTTGACGTGCGTATCCATGACAGTGTCTCGGCTGGCGTCCAGGACTTGTGGCAGAGGTGTGGGTGATTTCCTTTAGCCAAGGGGGAGCTGGGAGGAGAAGCCAGCCCTGACAGCCCTTCACACAGCCTGCACAGAGCGGGCAGCCGCCCAGACGCACACCCACCCACACACACACACACACACACACACACACTAACAGACCATCTGAACACAGGCAGCCAGGCATATTAGATTGGGTTACACTTGACATACGCAACTGGGAGCCGGGGAGTTTGCAAATATGGCATGCCGAAGGAAGTGTTGCAAGATGCCTGTGTCAGTGCTTACACAAACAAACAATGCCTGCAGAGAGGGAGAGATGCGATCTGCGAACAGCTTGCATGCTCTTTCCCTGTCTTTATTAATAAATAAAGGCACTCTTCAGTGTCATTTAAAACGGTTAAAGACTCTCAGCTAGCACAGAGACTAAGGACTTGGTTTTCAATAAACAAAACTGGTCAGTTTGCTCTGCACAGTTGTGGTATATTTACAGTACCATACAAACATTTGGAAAAATTTTTAGATTGTTTTATGTTTTTGAAGGAGGTCTCTTATGTTCACCAAGGCTGGATTTGTTTTATTTAAGCAAATGCAGTATTTTTATTTTTATTTTTATTTTTTGTCTTTTATTTATATATATTTAAAAAATAAATAAGTAAATAAATGAAATGTATTCTTCTCAAGGCAACTGAATTTTCAAAAAAAAAAAAAAAAAAATTATAATAATAAATAAAATAAATAAATAAAAATAAAAACATAAAAACATTACTCTAGTCTTCAGGGTCCCATGATCCCTCAGAAATCATTCTAATATGCTGATTTAGGACTTTTTTTAATGAGTGTTGTAAATAAGTGTTGGTGCTTAATTTTTTTGTGAAAACTGTGATATGTTACCATTAGATTTTGGGGTAAATATGATTTACAAGCAAACAAACAAACAATTAAATAAATATCTTTATTCAACAAGGACCCAACTTTATATTTTTTTAAGGAATCCTAAAAAATAAAGAAAATAAAAGTAAAAGTAAAACAGCTAAAACTGTTTTAAACATATGTTCTATTTGAAGATGTTTTTAAAGTGACATACAATGCGTTAAAATTACAGTATTTATCAGTTTGCATTAGGGCGACTTTGTCTATAAGTAATAGCCAAAAATATTATTCATCAAACTGGTTATTTGATCATGATCATAACTAGTCCACAAATCCACATAAATAGGTCAAACTGGTAGAAATCAGTCTTAAACATAACTTTGATTATGTAATCTTAATGAAAACTGAAGTGTTTACAGAGGATTTTATGAATAATGACCAGAAAAGAAGGGGACCATATATAGTAAAAGTAGTCAAACAACTTCTATGTCACATAAAAAGGTTACATGAAATATTATTCAAACTCTGTTTTTGCAGTTGTTTATTACTGTATTATTTCTTTTTGAAAAAAAAAAACAAACTAAAAATGTAACACAATTAGTTTTTGATCACTTGGTTTTAATAATTAATTGGGTTAAGGCGAGACACTGCAGGTGAATAGGGTAAAAATAAATAAATAAATAAATAAATAATAGTTATTGCCTTACCAGTTGATTGATTACATTTATAATCTAAATACATAAAAAAAATCATGCAGATTATATATGAACAAATCCCTCTATAAAAACCTTCAGGATATAGGCAGGAATAAAAATGTAAAATTTGGTGTGTGTATAAATGCTACTGAAGTGGAGATTTATGGCCCAATGTAGGAGAAAAACAGTGTCACTGCAGTGTCTCTCTTTAATTCACAAAACAATTGTGGAACAAACTAACCGCCTGCAGTCCATTTTAATTCTCCCAAGGTCAAACAAACAAAAAACATTATTTTCATCAATATCAGATATGTTTATCTAATATGATCCAAGCAAATGGAACTGGAGCACATGACAGTGGTATGCATGTGTTCCCTAAGAATCAAACCCATGATCCTTGCATTGCTAACGCCATGCAATACCAGTTTTTACAGTTTTTCCTAACAGCAACATAATTGCTCCAGTCATCTCCGTTCGGTCTTTGGAACAGAAGCAGATTCACTCTTGAGCTGAGTGCGAAAGGAGTTCGATGTTTAAGTCCGCCAGAGTGATGCTCATTTCCATCATTTAATGTGTTAGATTACATAATTACACTTCCAACAAAGAAGTGCAGCTGTGGTAATTTCAGCTTAATTACATTAGCTAACACATTTCTTAAATTTAAATAATTTTCCCAAATAACATATCTTATCTCTAGAGATACAGATGGCAATGATTCAATTACAGAGAGGAGAGGGGGAAAAAGTGGAAGAAACACTTTAGCAATGTGGAGCACTGCTTCCCCCTTCAGAGCTTTTAGAATAAACCTCTTTGCCCCAGATTTCACTTTTATTTTTTTTTCTCTTTTCCCCCTTCCATCATCAAACATTAACGTTTCGTCTCACGGGATGGTACCGAGACTGCCGTTTTATCGCTCGAATTTCCAACCTTCTGTCTCGAAAACAGCCACCCACGGCCGTTCTTTACAAGAGCTTATAACTATAGCGAGAATGCCCTTGCAAATGTTCCTTTTATTGTTTAGAGCAAGTTCACATAAAAACGCTGTTTGCCAAGTCGAAAACGAGTCTATCACCGCAATGGCACAGAGCTACTCTCTCCGTGTGCGACTCAAGATGGCCGCCGTAAATCAATAAACTAGATGTAATCTGCGCTGTCCAGAAAGCTGGGGGAAAATCTGGAGTATAATGCTGCTGGTCCTCTATTGTCATTCAGACACAAGCTGCATCAGAAAGAGGGGCTTGTGTGCACCTGATAAGGCCGAGCCCAGAGTGAGTCATAAATCAAGTCAACCAGCCGCTATTCCGCTGATTTCACACAAGAGTCCCTGCTAGTCAACACCGCACAGGAGCAGAGAGACAGCAAGAGAGACGCGCAGAAATGATAGATCTGCAATTTGCTTTCTTATCGCATCGGGCAAGAAGTTTTTCTCTACAAAAGCCTGACCTTCAGCGAATAAACAGCCCCATACAGAAAACACACATGGGGCGGCATGCAAATTTAGGGAGCCTTTTACACGAAGCCTCCTCCACTGTTGTTTACTAGGTCAAGCAGGACGAAAACGCCAAAGATCCAGGCGCATATACGAGAGCTTTATTGTATAATAAAGTCAAGCATATGTTGAAGCAGGAGCGTCTTAATTAAAGCTGCTACAAGTGGTTCTTTTAAACACCATGTATAAAATGTCCCTACTATATCTGACAGATATCTAGGCGTCTTGAGAAATCACCACTAATTTTAATGAGAAGTTCCTAAGAGTAGAAAATAAAATGAATGGCAATATGGCTGCGTCCAAAAGCGCATGCTCTCTAGGGTTTTTCACGCTGCACTTAACCCCCGGGTTATCATGATTCTATACCCTGTTTTTTAACCCCAGATAAAGGTATGTTGCACTTATAATTTAGTAGCAGAGTTAGCGCCACTTTTTCCCAGTGTTAACCCCGTTTTGCGGTGCCGAACTTGTGCAGTGTGAAACGATGCAGTTTTACGATGCTGCAGCTAGATGCTTATTTATAGACACCCAATCACACAACTCACACATTGACATCCCTGCTGAAAAAAACAGCTAAAACCAGCCTAAGCTGGTTGGCTGGTCTTAGCTGGTCATATCCGGTCAGCAGGCTGGTTTTAGAGGTTTTTCTTTAGCTGGTCAGCCTGGAAGACCAGCTGGACGACCAGCTAAAACCAGCCTGACCAGCCTAGCCAGGATGGGAGACCAGCTAAAACCAGCTATTTTCAGCGTAAACCAGCTAAGACCAACCAACCAGCCTAGGCTGGTTTTAGCTCTTTTTTGTTTTGTTTTGTTTTGTTTTGTTTTGTTTTGTTTTGTTTTGTTTTGTTTTGTTTTGTTTGTTTTGTTGTTTTTTTCTATACATTTTTTTTTTCTATACACTTTTTAAAAATAAAAAAATAAAAAAAAAAAAAAAATAATGAAATGTATTCTTCTCAAGGCAAAACTGAATTTTCAAAAAAAAAAAACATTTCTCTAGTCTTCAGGGTCTGTGATATGTTACCATTAGATTTTGGGGTAAATATGATTTACAAGCAGACAAACAAACAATTAAATAAATGCCTTTATTCAACAAGGACACAGTTTTTTATTTATTAAGGAATCCATAAAAAATAAAAATAAAAGTACACAGCTAAAACTGTTTTGAACATATGTTCTATTTGAAATTTTTAAAGATCAGCTGGACAACCAGCTAAAACCAGCTACTTTCAGCTTAAACCAGCCAAGACCAACCAACCAGCCTAGGTTGGTTTTAGCTGTTTTTTTTTTTTTGTTTGTTTCTTTTTCTTTTTTCAGCAGGGATGCTTTGAACAGTCATGGAAACTCAGTGCATTGTATAAACAGTCATTGGAAAAAATGGAGAAAAATTTCAAATGGTATCATAAAACAAGTCGGCAATATATGTGACAAAGCACAATGCTAGAGCCGTTGTGTAAACATGTTGCCTGCGGTTTTTGTCCAATCAATGACACTGACACCGCAAATATGCAAATAAGAACATTAATACTGAGTTTAGAAAGCAGTGTTGCCAATTTAGTGATTTTGTCTCTAGATTTAGCGACCTTTAGCAACAAAACCGGTGACAAGCCTTATGTAGTTTCTGAGGTCCGCCGGTATGATGTAATCTAGCGGCATTTAGCGAGCAGACTTTCCACTTTCCATCGAAAGCATTTGACAACTGTTTTAGAAATGAATCATCAATCGTCAGTGTGAAACCTGAAGATAACCCAGGCTTCTGTTTAACCTGGGGTTTAATGACCTGAGGTTAACTATTTTTAGTGTAAAAAGCCCTTCTGAGTAGATACTTCTTTTGAATAAGCAATTATGTACTTCTAAGCCAGCTGTGTTACTTCAACAGCATTCACAAATCAACTCCTGTGGTCTCATGAGATAGTGAAGTGTCCATCATATGTTCACTTCAGAATCTCGCCAGAAGTAGGTCTTCGGGTTACATTTCGTCTACATTTTTATGAATACTATAAATTCAGATCACTCTTTTTCCATACTGTTTTCCCCCCTATAGTAGGGAAGCAAATAATAGGAGCATTAGGTGTGCAATCTTTGCTTAGTCTGTGTATTTTATAATTCTTTTGCTGCCACAAAGAATGATGGTAAGTGTAGTTCTGGTTACCTCATAAATGTGTATTATTTTCTAGTTTTATTGCAATTTTTTCACCAACAGTCTACATTTTTATGAATACTATAGCAATGCAATGCAACTACCACAATCATGGTCTGACAGGAAAAGAAATTGTTGAATATAGTCATTATTATTATTATTATTATTATTATTATGGTTGATCAAACCACTGATGTCACATGGACTATTTTAACAATATCCTACTAGCTTTTCCTAGTTTTCCTACTAGCAATTTTGACATTGTGCTGTTCATGTGTGCTTGACATGAATTCAGCCATGTCCTTAAAAGGATAGTTCACCCGAAAATGAAAGTTCTGTCATCAATTACTCACCTTCATGTCGTTCCAAACCTGTAAGACCTTTGTTCATCTTTGGAACACAAATTAAGATGTTTTTGATGAAATCCAAAAGCTTTTTTGAACCTCCATAGACAGCAATGCAACTACCACAATCATGGTCTGACAGGAAAAGAAATTGTTGAATATAGTCATTATTATTATTATTATTATTATTATTATTATTATAGTTGATCAAACCACTGATGTCACATGGACTATTTTAACAATATCCTACCTTTCTAGGCCTCTGAGTTGCATTGCTTTCTATGCAGGGTCAGAAAGCTCTCGAATTTCATCAAAAATGTCTTAATTTGTGTTCTGAAGATGAACTAAGGTCAGAAGTGACAGGCTGTGTAAAAAGCATAAAAAAGATGGCTTAGAAAACTAGCCAATCTGAAATGCTGTCTCCCTGTCAGTGGTGTTCATATTCACTGACTTTGGGCTTGCTGACATGTCTTTAGAAGGTGGGGTTTTAAAAAGAGGGCGTGAGGTTGAAATTAGCACAACGGAGGAAGTTAGCAAAACGTCTGAAATCGCTTACAGCTTTTAAAAGGCAAAAATTCCTTGGAAGATTAAAGAAAAGACTGTACTGCAAATCCTAGCATGATTGAAATGACCTCACCACCAGCTTTCTCGTCTCCTTGTTCATATGCTAAAAACTGCCAAAAACAGCACGTAATGAGCGTTAACATGTGTAATCCTCTCTGTTGGTGTGTACGCTCTTGTCTGTGTCTCTTGACGCCCACACTCCCAGAGGGATTAGCTCTGTGGGTTATAGCGTAGAGATGCTAATTTCAACCATCCAAAATGTCTCTGTCTCTATGTCATACTGTATCAAGCTGCATTTAATATGCATTTAAATAAGACACATTCATGCACATGCTAGGGCCTTCCTTCACATGTGGGTTGAATGAAGCTACAGTACAGTGTCGGAGTGCAAAAAAAAAAAAAAAAGGACATTTATGGTAATACTGTTTTACTCATGAACCCATTGGCGTACCATGCAAATGTGCACATTCAATCAGTACCATGATTTCAGGAATACTTGGCTCTGATTGGTAGGTCTCACATCACTCCACATATTTGATTTATTTATTTATTTATTTATTTGTTTGTTTTAGAGTTTATATGGCTTCTATTAATTTAGAATCATTACAAATCAGTACAATAAAAATAAATCTAATCAAAACGTGTGCAATAGCATGGAGTAGAATAGTTTTGTATAGTACAGTGAGTGTCCTGCACATGCCCAACTCAGTCTTAACATGCATTTTCCCTCGGCCAAACCAAACGTAGTCTGTAATGATGCAATTGCCTGGACGCGGGGCTTGAACCAATCTAAAGGCCGTTAGCTTAAGGACAGTTGGAGAGCTCTTTAAAGGCACTGTTACCCCAGACTGAGGCTGGAGATGTGAGGGTTCGACTACTCCAACCTCTTCCCATGAGGCACAGTACAGATTGGAACCTTCTGGCACGCTGATGATCACACATATTACTTACAACACAAAAGCAGTCCAGACATCTGACATAGATTACAATCTAACAGTCAGTGGCAATAAATGCTTTCCAACATCCCCCTACGAAGAACGTCGTTGGGTAAACCAGGAAAAGCAAAGTGTGCAAGTGAGAGAATGCTAACTTTAAAAGTTATTATTATGCCATTATGTGTCCAAACTGGCATTTGCATAGCGTATGTGCTAGTAATGAAATTTTAATAAGAGTCAATTACACACATTAAAGCAGACACTGTGGAAATGTAGCGGGGTCATTGGCAACATAATATTCTAAAGCCTGTATGCTGTTACATTGCATCAGCATGGGAAGTTCAACAAATGTGTTAATTGCTGGAGTCTTTTCAAGCAATGCCAAGTGTTTCGCAGTTGAAAGCCTTATACCATCTATTATATAAAAACTGTCCTTCTAATACGCTTATTACATCATGTCTACAACAATTGTCATCAAAGGTTTGGCTCTCTATGTGACAGACCTGCTCCTACGGCTCATTGGGTTTCATGTTCAGGCATTGGCTAAGCAGAGATGAACAAAGGAAACCAAAGATAGTCGATCTTTAAAGTTTTGTGACATTCTGGTGTCGTTCCCCTTGGCTTCATTTCAAAGCATGTCTCGCTTGAATTAGAAATGCTCACACCCTTGATCGTTTTGAACGTTTTTTCTTTTATACCGCTCTATAATTTGAATCCAATGATTCACTGTTAAAATATATTTTTTTTAATCATTTCCTTGAATATTCCTGACAAAAATTTCTGATTTCATTTCTATCTGAAGTACATTTGAAGTTTTTTTCCAGAAAAAAAAAAAACGTTCCTGCACTGCACACATTTTTGTCCAATCAATTGCTCTCTAGAATGAGAAGGTCCCTCCCTCTAATCTCATTTGACACTGATTAGTAAGTAATGCAAATCATAGCTTTATAAGTATAAGTATAAGTATAAATAAACACACAATTAACTTTTTTTTAATTCATATTTGAGTCATAAACCTTCAAAATAAACATGTTATGCTAGGTTTGCTTAAAAGAAGAAATATGTAGGTGATAAATACATTTAGTTTCAAATGCATTAAAAAAATAAATAAATCATAATAACTAATACTATTCTATTTGTCAGATTATGGCTGCATCCAAAAACCTAGGCAGCTGACTTGTTGCCTTGGTGCCTTATCAGATAATGACTTCACAGGCAGCAATTGCGCACAAAGGCACCTTACAAAACTGATTTCGGACGAGGTTCTGAGGCAGCGTAACGGTTTAATGATCTACAACAAAATAGAACGAGCTTTGGTGATAACTAAGCGAATATTTAATTACTATAATACTGATTTCTCGCTAGAAATAACATCAGAAGTACAAAAAGTTGTTCAGAAACATACATTTACACACAGACTGACCACCAAACACAACTTTCAGATGCAAACTTTATTTTTTTGCTCAACCACCACAGAATAGAATGCACAGGTTTGTGGGATATCAAGGGAAGCGAAGATACATCCATGCTGCCTTCGAAAATCGACCAAATGAAGGTGTCTCAGGAGGAAGGAAGTGAAGGTAACATTGGATTTGAACGTGTCTTGATGCCTTTCTGCCTTTAAATGTGTCCTCTGAAGGCAGTTTTTTGTTGTTGTTTTTTTTTTTGTTTTGTTTTGTTTTGTTTTACAGTTTTTTGGATGCAGCCAATATTTGTCATGACTTTTTTTTTTTTTTTTTTTTTTTTTTATTTACAATAGTTTTATTTTACAGTTGGTTATTTGTCCTTTTTGCTGTCTCAAAATCTTGAATCGGTCTTGGAAAGTTTGCCCATTGTTAAACTGATATTCCTGAACTGCAACAGACTACAGCTCGTTTAGAAGATAAAACCTTGTCAAAAAGGAAGCGTAGCGGGTTTTTTTTTTTTTTTTTTTTTTAAAGTTACTTTTTTTTTTTTTTTTTCTCTCCGATCTCCTCGCTGGAAATGGAGAATTAGCTGAAACACGAGGACAATTACAAGTGGGCCTAGTGTAAAGACCACGGGGACTAGGAAAATAAACCAATCGCAGTCCTCCAGAATCAATCTGGTTTACTTTAAAAAAGCCCTTTGAACTCGTGCCAGCTCCTTCCATCCAAATAATTTATCCCTGCACAGCCTTATGTTTTCACCTTTAAACATCGACAATCAAGGAGAGCCTTCTTGTCCCCCTTTGCTTTGTCTTTTGTTTGCCGCAGCAAGGTCGACTGAACATCGCACCTTACAAGTAACATTAGAAATATCTAATTGCGCAGAGGAATGCAGGTCAGCCTTTTGAAGTCGCTTGTTTTTTTAGCACTTAAGTCTATGGGAAAGACTGCGTGGGCCAGCTTGTCTTTCAGCTTCTTGATCCGCCTTTTTTCACCATCAACCCTTTTACAGCTTTTCTCATTACAGCATTTGAAAAACAGTGTCTGAGGAGCAGTGATGCATGAATGAATTATTTAGACGGAGCAGTGGATAGGCCTGACAGTGTGTGCAGAGTTTTAGTGCGGTGCAAGCGAGTCCTCCGAGGCACATCAGAGGGGCCGAAAGCCATAATGTAAACCCACTTTTATACCGCCGAGGGAGGAGCGGGACTACAGCTGTAAGCTTTATTTAGTAAAACAGACAGTATGTAAAGACGAGCCAAGGCCGTGGGATTTCGGAGGGTTGACGTGCTGCATTTACTGTTTATTATGGACAAAGCGACTGAGATCAGAAGCACCGGATTGTGAAAAGAAAATAGTTCTATTGCAGTTCCTTTGTTTAAATGTTTGAAATTGGTAGCCATGGAGAACATCTGAACGATTAGCAGTCTGTTGCCTGAGACAATATCATTGAATCATTCATCACGACATGGTTAGCTTGACGTGAGCGAGCGCATGTCCATCGTAGTCAACCCACACATTCTCTCGAGGCTAAAACGCAACAGTCTTTACAAGTGAATGACACAATCGCATAATTGCTACATTTCTAAAGCGGTCAGCTAAACAATTATGATTTTGATAAATGAATAAACAATGACAAAGATAGCATAAAAGTACTATAAAAGTAGTCCATGTGACTTGTGATGTAATGTGACTTACGAAGACATATGATGGCGTGTGCGGAAAGAACAAAAGATGAATTGCTGTTGTCCGTCTTCCATCTTTTTCATTTCAGCATCAGATTTAAAACGGTGCACTGATGCATCGTGCTAACAAGTCATGTGACTAATTACAATGAAACTTGATGAATAGTTGCTATTGTATAATAAAGTGTGTCTTGAAGATCATTTGAAAATCATTTTTTTGTGTTTCATGGAACATTTTTTTTCGTTTTTTGATGATCTATTCCTTTCGTCCTATTCGTTTTCGCTTGATCACAGCCAGTACAGCCGCACAATAAAACTCCACGTGCAGCTTCAACACTTCATCTGTTTAATGATCTGTGGTTATCTGCAAGCCTTTTAAATGTTCACTGTGAAAATTGCATTAGCCTAGTAAAGGTAGAATTATGCTAATGTAATTAAAAAATGGCCTGCTAAGCATATGGTATTTACTTTTATAATCTACTATATTCTTTTTCTTGCTCCCACTCCTACAGTGCCAGACTATACGTGAAACCATCTGATTAGATTTATTTAGCTGTGGAATGAAGTCAAAGGGTGTTTCTTGTGATCTGCGTTAAACAATAAAACTTCTCCTCAATCTGTTTTCTTCCCTTGTTTCTTGATTCCGCTGTTCAGATAGATGAGGGTTGGCACAGCATGGCTCAGAGTCTATTTATAACTGACGAGGTAACAGTCGGTGTGGTGGCATCTGTGTGCCAGGGCCCAAGCGCTCCCAACCCTCTGACAGTCTCTCTGGCTCAGGTGGTGGGCACGGCCCTACCGTATGACAAACACAGCTTGGTGGAGGGCAGCTGAACCCGTGCCAGGCATCCAAAAGACAAGTGGCAATGAAGAGAACAGCTACTAGATAGGTGTTTGTATGGCATGTTTAATTTCCGCAAACGCTTTCTGCAAACACTTAATGTGTGATTATTAGAAGTGTTAAATATTTACTGATATTGTCTTAATGTGACTAAGAAACTTGAAGACAATTACGATTTTTTAGTTCTGTTTGGTTCTGCTAACAGCACAAAAATGACACACCTCACTATTAATTACTATTCTCTGTAACCCCAATTGCCTGTTTTCCCAAGAATTATACCTTGGAATGATGTCATTCTGCAAGCACTCCATCAGAACATACATCATACATCACTTGACAGTCTTTCTTGTTTGCTGATCGTATCACTGGGAAAACTTACGAGGTCTGTTGCAACCTGTAAGTGTGGCTAAAATCCAGATCTAAATCATGTAGTCATAAGGAAGGTAAGCTTTGTATTTCCAAATATGCACTGACAGCAACTGCATTAATTCATTGTTGAATTGATTTCAAGAATAAATGCCCATGTTTACACTGCCTCCCACTTCTGTTTTTTCACCGATATCTGGTACGGATCTGATCTTGATACATGTGTATGATTAGCAAACCACGTCACGTTGATTTGGGCCTCTTACAGATAAGATTCTAAATCAAGTATATATCGGATATCTGCTCATTTGATATTTTTGTTTGATTCATATTCATTACTGATGTGTGCACACCACAAGTGAAGACAATGTTTGCATCGTTTTACTCCCTCTAGATTACACACGGAATGTTTTTTGCGTCACTCGTGCGAATATAAACATAATAAAGTTTTTCTGATAAAATTGGATGTGTCAAAACCAGACATGTCAAGCTATTTGCTGATTGGCTTGAGCAATAGTGCGTCATGCAAATTTTTCGTTTAAGATGAAATTTTTCAACATCCTTGTCCTAGGTTTTTTTGCCTGATCGAAACCAAACCGGTGCAGAAAGATTCTCTGGAGAGTGAATATCAATATTTATTTTTTAAAAAAGTTGAACTTTTGACTCACCATCAGAAAGGGGTGCCAAAACTTTAGAGGGCTTTTAATAAAATGCCTACAACCTATAATGAGATTACTTACCTAAACTCAGAACACTTATGTAAGAGCTCAATCTGAGGTCACAGGAAAAAAATCACAGAGCTTGACCACTTGGTGGCGCTATTAGAGGGGGAAAAAAAAACATAAAAATGGCTATGACTGCGCAACCATTTGTCCTTTCAATATGAAAATCGGTTTGCACAGTCTTAGTCCAAAGTGCCACAAATGTCTATAAGGACATTTGCGTATCTCAAAAAAACATGGCTGCCATTGACTCACGGCCCCAAAGGTCTGAGAGAAAGTTGAAAAAAATTGGCCACTTGGGGGCAATATCGCATTTTTCAAGGGCGTTAACGATTGTACATTGTGCGTTTTTGATAGAACTCCTCATTCCGGACAACTTTGCCTCTGCTGAACCACTGCTGTCAATGAAATAGTTTGTTAAATGATTGAGAGTATGTCAAAAACCTACTTTTGTACACTAGTTCTAGGATTTTTGAGAAAGAAAAAAAAAAAAAACATTGCAGTATAATTCTCTGGACTCTCTAGGTCAATGAGTATCAAAAATTTTGTTTTGACATTTATCCTAGGATATAGCGGGGTCATTTAGAAAAGGGGCATGTCAAAATTTACCCAAAATCCTATAAAGCCTAAAGAAAAACCTGGTGAGCACATGAGACAGGTGATCCTAAACAAGCATACAAAGTTTGCTAAACACTCTACAAGAGCCACAAAAATAACCAATATATCTGTGATCCACTGTGTAGTTTAAGAGCAGATTGTTTGCAACCATGCAGCAGTCTGTTGGGTATTAAAGAAAACACAGTGGAAGGGGACAATGGGTATAAGATCATAAGATCTGTGCATAAGGCCTTCCGTTGTAAATGTATTCAGTGTCCCCGCTGTAACAACATTTAGAGCTCATCCTTGCAGAGAATCTGAATTTACACCAGCACTGGAGCAGCATGTTGTGCTGTTAAATTTCAAGACTGCCCAGACAACTGTGCAATGCTTATGGCTCTCTCGTTTCATTAATTTCTCTTTTGTTTTAATTGATCTTTATTTCCCCTGATTATGAGCGTAATTAAACACCAGAAACTAATTCCTGGTCCATACCATCTGCCTGGACAGCCAGGCTTCCAGAAGGGCATATGGATGCTGAGATACAGGGCATGAACCATCACCATTGCCATCACCTGCTTCCCAAAGCATTCTCTTGACATGCACTTCATCCACAAGGTCATTTTTAGGATGCTATTAAATTATGGTAAATATACTGCAAAAATATGTTACAGTAAGTCAATTTTTCAATATTTATTGCATTAGTAATTTGCAATTAAAAGCACCCATTTAGATGCCTCGAACAAGCACCAAAAGGATGAACATAACAAGCCCTCGATAGTGGCACGTTGTAGCATGTTCGCATATTTGTTGTGATGACTTTGAGACCTGTAGGAGTAATTAGAAAATGTGAGTAGGTCTAATTATAGACATCCTTTGGGACTTGGGATGCCTGTTCATAAAATTTTGTCATTAAAGTGTCAAATTGAGCTCCCTAATGCCAAGCTATGCCGTCGCCAAATTCTCTGCTTTTGTGTTTCCACTAAGTGGTGGCTTATTTGATTAGCTAGGATCTGTTTAATGAGCCAGCGATATGAAGTTAAGCCTATTCAAAGCTAAAAGAAGAAATCTCCCATTAGAAAGGAGAAACAGTGCTATCAACTTTTGACCTCCACAAATTGAATAAGTTGAGCTAGTCATTCGAGTAGCTGAGACTTGGACTAGCTAAGTCCCCACTTACTCAGGCTTACATTACAACCATATGGCCACTGCCAGGACTGAGTGCTTAGTGCAATTTCACAGAAAAGCACTATCAAAGTGTATTGCTTTTTCTTCTCAAAGCATCGTCCACAATAAGTTTGCAGCTCTCGAAAAATTCATAAATAATCCTGAAGGCAAAAATAAACAGTTGATAGTGATTGAAATCTAAAAATTGAGGACATTAAAACTATTTTACATTTGGATTTATATGCCAACATTAGATTTATTTTCCAATATATTATATATCTTGATTTTTATTGTTCTCGCTCAATACGCCACAAATCGGGTTATGAACTTGATCAATCGCCGCTCTGCTGCTGTGACTGTTTTATGATTGGGCAAGGTCAGGGATTTTATTGACCCGATAACCCTTGATGAAAATGGACGTGCTTGACGACTGAAGTAGGAAGATGGAGTAAGAGCTAGAGAGTTCAACCAACTCTTTCTTCTCCCCGGCATTTGCCAGTTCCACGGCTCATAAATGAGAACCGACATGGACTAATTCCTTCCGGTGGTATCTCAAACGCTTCCTTCACCAATCGCGTCTGGAGAAAACTGCATAAAGCTGGACTGAGACAGACGGAAAGCTGGAAGAGAGGCAGAAGAAAAACAAGGAGAGGGTGATGGATGGCGCTTGAGACTGGCGCAAGCTTCTCTAAAACTTCCCCCACCCCCACTCATACCATCTGTATTGGGTAGATGCATTCTTCTTTGAAAGAAGTAAGAGCAATTTCCAGGGATGCTTACTGAGCAAATAGGAGATAAACTCCCTAACATTTTATTTTACTAGGCACGATATGGGCTTGAAGTATGGGCATACATAACTAAAAAAAAACTAAATAAGTCACAGAATGGGCCCTAGATGGGTTTATCCATTGGTTACTTGTTGGCCCTACCCCCAAGAAGGACTAATTCAGATAGGCCAGACATGGAACTCATGGACAAACCCATGTAGGACCCATATCTCAAGCCCACATCATGCCTACATTGGCCCAACAGTGAAATTTTGGCTGGGGGCAAATTCATGTTACTTTTCAGCTCAGAAAATTTGTGTAAAGACACTGCTTTTAGCTATTCAGCATCCTGTCTTTAGAGCATGCAGTACTCTTAATGCTACACTCACTGTATATTTAGCAAAACACCTTAAGGATCAAATATGTACCTTTTAGGGATGAATAAGGTCCAGTACAAATCCGCTACTGATTGATGTTAAAGGGAACAGCAAATGTACCGTTGAGGTAGCTGCCCCACTGTCAAGCTGCTGTACCGCTAAAGGTACATTTTTCTTTTTTTATATAACGCTGTTACCTGCACATTTAAGGTCAATGTCATTTATTTCAACACAAAAAAAATTAGGCTTATTATTGTTTGTGGCATTGTGATGGAGAAGAGTCCATGGAGTAAAGTATGACAGATCGTAGTAGTCTATCGGCAGCATCTGCCTGTTTAACGACTCAAAACGAGCCTACATGATGGCCAGTTGTGCTGTGTGAGTTTAGCACATTTTTTTAGATGTGTTTGCATTGATTTTTGCTTTGCATTATTCTGGTAGGTGAATCAGGAGCTAAAACAATGCAGACATTGCTGTCAGTAAAATAACCTCATGTGGTGAGCATTCAAACTTCCTCCTATGCAGCCATTACTGTAACATGAAAACACCTTGCTGTACAGTGTTTAACCAAACAGTCACAGTTTACTTTAATTAAGATCGCTGGGAAAGGAAGACGACTAGCCAGCTCAGAGGTTCCCAGTAAAGCATTTTAAACGGTTTTCTGACTGCTAGCAGTCTGACGTTCTCCAGACCTTTGACTTCCTTCATCACATAATTAGGAAAATTGCTTTTTGCAGACCTAAATTAGTAATGGTTCTCTTTTTCCCATCATCTGACAAGACTAAACTACAATAAGATGTTACCTCTTACCCCACTTACCATCACTACCTCCAAATCATCAACCAATCCAGGCTGATGCGGTCTTTTCATATAATGGTCTAAATAAGCTCAGCCATTGTCTGCTTCATGGCTGCAGGTCTTTGATCAGGGAACGATCATAGCGGTGAGTTCCAAGATTCGGGCAACTGCCGACACACTTGTGGAGATGGTGAGGCGGCCCATTTGAAAATAACCCATCCAACTTTCATCTAACAGGCCTGACACCCACTAAAGCTCCCCGTTCATCTAACAGCTTCCCCCTCCACAAAATTAAATTGGAAGCAGATGGAACGGACCCGCAATGCTTGTCCTGTCAGATTGTCATGGCACATTTGGAGTGATTTCACTGTGGTTCTGGACGAGAGGGGGTTGTAGGGGGGTTGAAGAGAGAAATGTGGAAGCCACTTCTGCCAAGACATCAGCGTATGATCACACAGCTGGCACCGGTCTAGAGAGAGTCTGCATACCACCTTATGGAGGAAGCAGCCGGCGTTCCACCACCAGTATGGAAGGTTCTTTGTCATTTCCATCCTCCTAAACTTCAAAACTTCCTGTCAGTTTGAATCTCTGTTTAGTTTTGTAGATGCACCCTCGAGGTTTATGTCATTGCATCAGGGACCAGTGGTGCAAAACGTCCAATACTGGAGAATAATAGCTCATTCTGACAAGTCTCGATGTGATCTCTGGGGATGCCGTGATTTCCGTAGTATCCTTCGCACTGTTGGAACCGTCACTGTCAATCTGCTATTTTTTCAAGCCCAGTGGAATCAGAGCATTCCCAGAGCATTGAGCCTCATCTGCCATTATGCTTACCTATCCCTGCATGCTCTCCATACATCCATGCACTCTGATGCGTCACGGCCGCATGCTTTTAGAGGTTCCATCTCGAACAAGGTCAGCAGGGTCGGAGAGAGAGGAGGTCTGGAATGTACAGGCTGATGTGATGTGTGCTTTGCCATGGTTGTGTAGTTGACAGGTGGAGTTCCGATGACGGGGTGAGAGAGAGACCAGTACACCTCCAGTGACCTTCTGTAGGCCTGACCCCTACCCCAGCCTTCCCAAAAGGCTCCGCAGGGGTCACAACAGCTGAACCGAGGAGATGTTCCCAGCAACGGTGAGAATACGTCTGAGAGGATCTAAATGGATGATGACTAACATCTGCATGGATTAAGGCTCCTAATACAGTACTTAAATACATAATACTTAAAATGAAAATGTTGCTGTTCATTTATTCACCCCAATAGGAAGGCTAATTCATATTGCCAATAAGGACAACAAACTTGTTTGCCACATGCTAGCTCTTGTTGAAATTTAAGATGTTAATCCCTCATTATCTTCTTTTTTCGCTGATACTCAACTTTTGGAAGAGCCTAAAAACACATTGCAGTCAGTATTGATTGCATTCACACCAAACGCCATTGGTTCCACAGTGTCACATGACTGATTGTGAAGCATTTAAAAGCAAGAAGCCAACTGAGATTTTACCAACTAATGTGACTCTCTGTATTGTACGGCTTCATAAACTTACAATATAGCTGTATTACCTTCGTCATATTTATGCAATGCTTTGTTGTCTTTTTTGGAGCTTGGTGGTATAAATCACCAACTGGGTTTTTTTTTTTTTTTTTTTTTTTGAATGGAAAACAGAAGCCCAGACATTCTGTTTAACAGCTTTAGTGTTTCACAAAAGAAAGAAAATAGCACAAGGCATGTCGTGAGTAAATCATAACCAAATTTTCATATTTGGGTGAACTGCTCCTTCAGCACCTTTTGACAGTCCAAAACGCTTGGATCGTGTCTTGAAAGGGTTTTGGATCTTCATCATAAAAACGTAATAGTCAATTAGAAAGAAAAGAACAAACAGGTTTTGTAGAAAGGGATTTCAGTACAGACCAGCAAAGCAATGTTTCTCATAGGATATAATGCAAGCAATTTCCTGTGAACATGCAGTAAGTGTGATAACATCTCCTCCTTCAACGTTAACAGGTAATGAGTCCCCTGACATTCTAGGGCTTGGTCTTGAGTGCCTTCACCACATGACAGAGGTCTCACACTGTGCCAGAGAACCACACTGGAAGTTTGATTCCGGTCTGTAATGTTATTTCCGCAGGTGCCATTAAGCTCTAATAATTGGCAGAATCATTAACATATCATTAACACATAAGCTAGGACTTATATTTGAACCATTTAATGAGGCTATCATTCAACATTAATAGATTTGTTATCATTAGTAATGACTTTGATGTCATTTGCCATTCCCTTAGGTCGAAGTGGTGCGAGAGTCACTTTGCATAATGTAGGTATCAGACTGTGCCTGTGTGAACGTGAGGTCCTCTGGCTGTCGCCGGCCACATAATGAATGGTTTCCTTCCAGGGAGTGAGCTTGGGCTGGGAGAGAGGGCCAAAATCCAGTGATGGCACACACATCACCGCAGATCCACGGATCCGACGGCCTGGCCTCGTCCTCACAAAACACCTGTCCATCCCCCAGCGGGGCCAGCAAACCCCCACTCATGCCTCAGTCCTTCAACCACATCCATCAGGCCTCTGTCGGAGATTCGGCCACGGGCCAGAGCTGCTGGCAGGCCCGTGCTTCGCTCCCCCGGCCCCCAGTACCGCTGCTCTCCACGCCAGAGCTTTTAATGGCACTCAAGGGCAACTCGGAAAGATATGGGGCCGAAAAGCTGATGGGCCATACAATGAAGCACCTCAATGAGCAGTGAATGACAGAGCTGATGTCATTTCAGAGGTGTTTTGGTGCATTTTTTTTTTATTTGACAGTGTTAAAAAAGAAATGAAATGAAGGATCTAATTTACAACATGTATTACATTCTGACACCCACATTACTCCCATGTTCAGGTTGAGTGCATCCAAGCTTCTCCAAACCAAGAAAGGCATGAAGCACCGCATGAATGCAGTGGTAAAACTTTATGAAAACCAAGTTTCCTTTACCCCTGGATTAGGGTGCAATTAATCCCACAAAATGTCGCTTTTCTCATTTGAGTGGACGATGACTGATTGAAACGAAGGATCTGTCGTTTCAGTACCGAAGGCAGAGCAATCCTTTGATTAGGGTCTGAGAAGACCTCTTGGATCACGCATGAATGCACAGAGACATTTCTGGAAGCGAGGCCCTGTCATTTTTCTTTTTTCCTCTGATGTGAAAAACAGGTAGGTGTTTTTTTTCCCCTCGCCTCCTCTTCTCTGACGGCACGGTGATGGATTATATCTCAGTGCTTAGAAACACATTGTTTTCTTTAGCACAGCAGGGTATTCTATTTGCTGGGTCTCCCCGTGAAATATTATGCATATCTATCATTGGCTAGATGCCACTGCTATGCAATTCCAAAAGGGAGCATTTGTAGGAGATTGCAGCTTTTCTTGACTCTCAGCAGTGCACAAATGAATACAAGGTGAAACCTGGGCAGCTGATGTTAAATGGCACTAGCAGAGGGATGAGCGATTGGAAAGTTTGTGCTCGCGGGGACGGCGAAGGAACAGAAGAGCTCAGACCGTTTGCCATATTGCTGGAGAGGCCACACACACTTCAGCACAAGAGATTCATGTTCACTGACAAAAACAGTTACAGGTCACAACATCCAAGCTGGCGCTGAGAGTCCAGAGCCTTAAGATGCTCCATGTAAATCTACTAAATCAACTGCAAGTGTGGTGCTTGTAGTCTGCCATTATATCAAAAAGACTTGACGTGATACATTAATTCTGTGTTCACAAGTGCATATTTGGATACACAGTAAAAACTTGTTCATGTCTTACACAGTAAAAACTTGTTAATACCAAGTGAATTATTTATTTCACAGGTTAGCAAATAGCATACCTTGTCTAGACCCAGATTTGCTTCCACCCACAATGCAAATATACATATTTACTAATTACAACAGTAAAAAAAAAAAAAAAATTGATCAGACAAATGCACAGTCTGTCTCAAATGCACACATGCTAGCGTACACATATGTAGATTGCATTAAATGTTTTATTATTGTTGATTTATTTAATTTTATTTTTAATGGTGGGGAAAATATTCACAGTTGAGGTCAAAAGTTTAAATGCACCTTGCAGAATCTCCAAAATGTTAATTATTTTACTAAAATAAGACAGATCATACAAAATGCATTTTATTTTATTTATTTATTTATTTATTTTAGAATTGACCTGAATAAGATATTTCACATGAAAGATGTTTACATATAGTCCACAAGAGAAAATAATACATTAATTTATAAAAATTACCCCATTCAAAAGTTTACATACGCTTGATTCTTAATACTGTGTTGTTTCCCAAATGATCCACAGCTGTTTTTTTTTCTTTGTTTGTTTGTTTGTTTGTTTGTTTTGTTTTGTTTTGTTTAGTGATAGTTGTTCATGAGTCCCTTGTTTGTCCTGAACAGCTAAACTGTCCATATATTTTCAGAAAAAAACCTTCAGGTCCCACAAGTTATTTGGTTTTTCAGCTTTTTTTGTGAATTTGAACTCTTTCCAACAATGACTGTATGATTTTGAGATCCAGCTTTCCACACTGAGGACAACTGAGGGACATATTTTGTCAAGATGTAAGTATCTTCTGTAGCTTCTGAAGGGCAGTACTGAATGAAAAAAAAAAAAAAAAAAAAAAAAAAAAGGCAAAATAAGAAAAATGTACACACAAATGTTTACACCCCTTGTTCTTAATGCATCATTTGTCCTTCTGGAGCATCAGTGACTTTTTAAACCTTCTGTAATAGTTGCATATGAGTCCCTCAGTTGTCTTCAGTGTAAAAGGATGGATCTCAAAATCATAGTCATTGTTGGAAATGGGGTTTAAAAAAAAAAAAAATGCTGAAAACCCAAAGAATTTGTGGAACCTGAAATATTTTTCTGAAGAACAGCAGGCAGTTTAACTGTTCAGGGGATTCTTGAACAACTATCACTAAACAAAACGAAACAAAACACACACACACACAACTGAGAATCATTCAGGTAACAACACAGTATTAAGAATCATTCATGTAAACTTTTGAACAGTCATTTTTATAAATTCAACCATTATTTTCTGTTGTGGACTATATGTAAATGTCTTTTATGTGAAATATCTTATTCAGGTCAGTACTAAATAAACAATAACATGCATTTTGTATGATCCCTCTTATTTTGGTAAAATAACTAACATTTTGCAGATACTGCGAGGTGTGTGTAAACTTTTGACCTCAACTGAATTTATTTATTTATTTATTTATGATTCTACAAAACAGACATCTTTAAAAGACCACTTAAGATTTAGTATTTCTTCCCTTTCTTCTTATCACGATCATTTTCAGTAAATAATCCTGAATGCTGTCTTGTCATACAGAATTTCAGCTTCTAAAAAAGTGTAAGCGTGACTGTTCAGACCTTTGGAAGGAAGTTTAGAACTGTAATTGTATCCCCAGGATCTGTACTGTGCGTTCAGTTAGTTTTAAAGTTCTAAGTTTTAAAAACAATGCTTACACGTGTTATGAAAAATGACCGGGAAGCTAACCAAGCCATTTGTGTCTCGTCTGAGCTTGAAAAATACATTTAGGCCTGACACCCGCTCCTCTGTGCGCCTGGCTGGAGCCAGCTTGCCGTCACAGGGGATGTACTCCTCTCTAGCCGACCAGCCCTATGAAAGAGAGCCTTGTAGCACTGGGATCATTCCAGCCCTTGGGAGAGCCGCGCCTGAGCACAAGATGGCTGCTGCACGGGGCTGCATGGGAATGATCGAAAGCCTTTCAAATCCTCACTGCGTTTGAGAAATGTCTCTGTGTGCCTTTGTGTGTGAAGATAAAAATGAGCTTGTTCTTAAAAATGTGATTTTAAGGAGAGTTTGGTAAACCGGGCAGCCCCTCAGTCAATTAACGTTAGAGCAAATGTTGTGAGTGAATGTTTATTTGTTTTGTTACATAGGAAACCACGACCGTTGAGGGGCAACAAGGGCACTTTCTGGCACAATGATCAAATGGAAGATTACCAAAGCGGGATTATTGACCTAAATCCTCCTTTTATGATCTTAAACAGTGAGTAAATAAGAGTGGGGTGCTTGTTTGCTGCTGTTGACAGCACTTATGCCATAAGCACTTTGTGGGCGCCTTGTTTGAGTCAAATGAAACTGTTTGAAAGGGCTGTTTCATGGCATTTCCTCCTTTTTATGTATCTCTGGAGAAGCTGAACACATATACACTCGTTTTGACATGCTTTACATGTATTTCTCCGGGGGATGAAGGTATTTAAAAACAGTACAGTGACAGGCCCGCGATGATGAACGTGCAGTACATGTCGAAATAAATTGGAAACGATCTGCAATGCAAACAAGACCAACGATCCAGTGTGAGCAGAGGTTTTTGTCGGCTATGGATTTAGACTTTACCCTTACGCTGCCCTCGTGAATATTTGCAAACAAGAAAATGTTATTGTTCGGTACTTGTACTTAGGAGATTGACGTTTCATTTGATTCTGCTAAAATACCTCAGGAGAAATTAAAATAGATGCAAATTACATATTTATTGTTGACATACACTAATTCTATGTGTTAAAGACAGAGTTTTTTTTTTTTTTTTTAGTTTTAACATTAGAATGTGATTTAAAATTAGTTGTAGCTTTGTAACTATTAATTCAGTCCGTAAATTTGTGAGGGACTAAATAAAACACATTATTTTCACTGCTCTGTGTCTGAGAACATTCTGAAGAGCAAGCACCATTTATGATATTTCTATGTTGGCTCCAGTGTGTGTGTGTGTGTGTGTGTGTGTGGTTATGGGCCTGCTGTTCCTGTGTGAACAGCAGACGAGGGAGCTGAACTTCTGACCCATCCCTGAGGTGGGGGCCCTGAGGCTTCAGCAGAATCACAGAGCCCATCTACTCCAGCCATCCTTACAAACGGCCCAGCAAACTCTCACACACATAACACTGACTATAAATACATTTTCACTATACACACTGCCATTTACAGGTCATGTATATAAATGCATAACAGCTGAATGAAACAAATTATCATGATCAATTCTATAAAATGCTTACCTGTGGGGATTTTGAAGACAAAAAGAATAAAGTCAGGACAACAACCCTAAAAATAACATTTTAAATGATCTAATTTTACTATTTTATTTGTGTTACAATTCAAATAACAATATACAGAAACAAATGGTCAGTTCACGTAACTAAACATATAAGCAAACTATTATTTTTTTATGTTTCATCATAATTTTTTGTAGCAGTTATATCAAAAATATTTTTCTATCTGTGATACAATTCAAATAACAATATACAAATGGTCAAATAAAATTCTAAACAAAAACAATTGTTTATATGATACAGCTCATAATATATATTTTGTGGCAGCTGATTTTAAACATATTAAAACAATGTTATACTTTAGTATGCTGTTATTTCAAGATAAAATCAAAATTATGTCAAAATCAAATCAGTGTTGTGTGCACTTTGCAAATATACATAAAATAACAATGCAAACATATTTATTTCTATTCATGTTTGCAGTGCATTTCTATTTTAGTGTTTTTTATCATAACTACCATTCAAGATCCTATTCTAGATTAAATTCACAAAAATGTTAATGTGTACAGAATTATTCCTTGCACACATATTTCTGAGGGAAAATTAAATAAACAGCAAGCTTCTCATAGTATCTTTCACATATACACGCATACACACTTGCATATGTCTATTTTAAATATTTATGCATTTAAAAGTATGCATAATATCTCATTTTCTGCGCAGTGATGTTTGTGTTAGTCTCTCCATGTCTCTTTCAATTTTTAAGCTCAATTTTTATTCTCACTGCACAAACACAGACTCTCATGGACAGACACAACAAGGAGAAGGATTGAAAGAATGAGAGTGGGAAAGAGCAAAAAAAAAGGTGGGGTTGAGCTGAACATGGTTCCCAGAGTGTCAGCACCCCCTGCTGGTTTTGTAGCACCCAGGGCTAAAACTTCTGACCCTACGACCCTCCAATCTGCCCTGGGCAACCCTAGAGCACAGGCCCCTCCAGCACACTGCTTTAAAGAGTGTGTGTGTCCACTGTCTGTTTACTTCAGCTCGGAAACGCGGCGAATGGAGTCAAAGCCATTGCGGCCAACAGCGCTCTCGTCTGATAACCCCTCCATGGATCATTTCAGCACTAGATTCCGGGATGGAGGGGAATGATGAGAATAAAAAAGCGCGAGCTGCAGTGTTTGTCTGCGAGCGCTGTGGATGCGTATGTGTGTGTGTGTGCTCGTATGAGAGGAGAGGACGGGGAACATGCCTCCCGACTGCCGATGATCTGACGACCCCAGATGGAGCGGCGGGGCTGCTCTGTTGTTTCATTATCAGCGAGGTTCACGTTCGGCAGAGGCGCTATCATTATCCATCAGCCTTAATGAGACAATGCCACTGCTGTAAAGGTCAGGCAATTATTGTGTGCGAGACTTTCCATGAGAGGCAGCTAAAATGGGGAGATAAAACCAAACACACATGCACACACACTCTCAACACACACACACAGGCTGGTAGCGGCAATGCAGCCATGACAGTCTTCAGGCAATCAGCACAGCACCTCTCAAACGCACAGACCTTTAGGTTTTCAAGAGCAGGTAATGCCACTTTTCTTGGCTCTCCAATTCAATTACATTTAATGAATGTTACATTAACATAAAAGGTGGATCTGTACAAACATGGAAGGTGGAAAATTGAAGAAAATAAGCCCAGTATGAGTCTAATATTAAACAGGTCAGCGCTTCTTTTTATTCAGATTCAAAGATGGATAGTTCAAGAACAATGCGGACATTTTTCTTTTTTTAACAACGTGTTTTTGTTTTCATTTCAACAAATGATGGACAATATGACATTTACTTTTTTTTTTTTTTTTTATATATATATATATATATATATATATATATGCATTTGGCAGACACTTTTATCAAGGAACATGTTTTGTAATTTCATACATAAACACTAAAAAATATAGATAATTACATTTTTTTTTTTTTTTTTAATAGTGTTATTGAAATGATGCCAACCCCTCAGAGGACCTCAGATGATGCCAACCCGGAAACAATATACAGCACTACCAAATTTAGCTTTTAACTGCAACATATAATTCATTACTTTTATTAGTGTTCATTACCTGTTTGATTAGATCATTAACTGATTTTTACCGTATGTATGTCAATTTAACATAGTCACCACTAGTAAGCTACTACTAAATATATTGTAAAAACTTTAATTTTCTGTAAAGCTGATTTGTAACAATTTGTATTGTGATAAGTGCTATACAAATAAGCTTTAATTGAATTGAAATAAGTTCATTATGCTCACCAATGCTGCAAAGCTATCTAATCAAGCATATAGTAAAAAAATACAAATTTTGTGAAATGCTACTACAGTTTAAAAGAACAGTTTTCAATTTTAATATATTCTAAAATAACATGTAATTTGATTCTGTGATGCAAACCTGAATTTTCAGCATCATTAATCCAGTCTTCAGTGTCACATCCTCCAAAACTCTGTTTTTTCCCCATTTTATTTTATTTTATTTTATTTTATTTTATTTTATTTATTCAAATTCTGAGGTAAGTATAGATTAAAGAAAGAAAGAGAGAAAAAATACTTATTTAGCAAGTGACAGTAAAGACATTTATAATGTCTTATATAATAATTTATAAAAGATTTACGTTTAACATAATAATAGAATAGAATAGAATAGAATAGAATAGAATAGAATAGAATAGAATAGAATAAAGATACGATAAATCTTCTAGTGCTGTCAAACGATTAATCACATCCAAAATAAACATTTTTCTTTTCACTATATGTGTACACTGTGTATATTTATTATTTAAAATTAAATACACGCACATGAATGAATCACATGAAGAGTTCAGATGTATGAACTGATTGGGCTGAGGCTGGAATTTAGTGAGTTTGAAGTAAAAGTATTTGATGGACGTATACTATGTGTCAGGAGCATTCACTCAGTATCATTATCTCATTTTTGACCAAGATGGCTTTTAGCTGGTTTTGCATCTGAACTCTTTATACAATCTTTATATAATGCCATTTATATATAAATTATATGATATATGAATATATATATATTTGTAAATACATGTAAATATTTTCAAAATATTGCATCATATTAAATATACACACATATATTATGTAAACAAAAACTTTTATTTTGATGCGCTTAATCATGTGACAGCACTAAAATCTTCAGTTTATAATCAAGGTTTCCACAAAATTATTAAGCAGCAAAACTGTTTTCAACCTAGATAATAATAAGAAATATTGGTAACACTTCACAGTAAAATTTATTAGTTAACTAAGTTAATTCTTAGTTAATGTTAGTTGACATTAACTAAGAATTATATACTTCTTCAGCATTTATTAATCTTAATTAGTATTTAGCATTTACTAAAGCGTTATTAAAATCACAAGTTGTGTTTGTTAACATTAGTAAATGCACTGTGAACTATGAACTAAAAATAAACAACTGTTTTTTTATTTACTAACATTAATAATGATAAATAGTGTAATTCAATGATGAATAAATAGTGTGATAAATGTATAATAAATAATAATAATAAATAATATTAACTGAGCACCAAGTTAGCATTAAATTAGCATTAGGATCATGTGTGTATATAAACTGACTATTTACCACTCACCACATTTACCACAAGCTCCAAAAGTTCTGTCATCAAAAAGTTTTGACACACCACAGTATAGTGCAATAAAGAAACTACTTGACATGTCACGTCAGCTGTATTTCTTGATATAAGGCTGTCGGTCCATCTCTCTGTAAGCTAGATCACATGAACCAAGTGATTAAATGATACTGCATTGCACAAAAAATGATGTGTTATCCTCTTAAAGGTAACAATGTCAGCAAATATGACATCATAGCTGTTATTAAGCGGTATTTATTGGTAGTAGCAGGTGAGGGAGATCAGGCGTTTAGCAAGTGCTCTCTTAGTCATCAGTATCATATGTGGCACATAAAGGCTTGCTGCCAAAGTCTGTAACAGGATCAGTGTTAAACCTTTAACCTCTGACATATGACATCACCCCCCATGCCGTTAGCCTGTTAGCATTACATAGAGCTCTACCACAGAGCTGGCACTGACGGCACCAGCACTAATTTCTTCATGTGACATAACTGCAAGCGTTTCCTTTGAAGCACATAAGCCATTAATGCCACACACACCGAGAAGCCATCCATTTACATTTTACTCGGCCTTGTCAGCTAGCTTCTTCTGGCTGATTGATGCATTAATAGCAAACAATATTTTATCTAGACACTTGCAATGCCATGAAATATCAATGGCACATGCTTTATGTAAAAAGTCTACTTTTAATTTCTACATCACCTTGAAAGCCATAACAAAATATATTGTTATATATTGGGAGATACAGTCTAACTCAGCAGGCCTAATAGAGCTTTTCAGATATTTTATTAAAGTAAACGTACACTTATAAAATAAGAAAATTGTATGATAAGGTATGGATGTAGACCTACGAAATACATGTGTACAGCATTGTTCATATTGAAATAACTGATTGCAAATTGAGAAAATCTGAGCACAATTTCAAACTCTCTTAAAATTCTTGAGCACATGCTTGTGAAATTAATAGGATTTTCTTCAGAGAGACAAGAAAATTCAAGTCAACATAAAACAAAGTGACCGTATTTACTTGTTAAAGTAGCATCATTCCTTCGATTCCATTAATGTTATCTTTTTGTAAACTACTCAACATTGCATGTTCCAGCAAATAAATATGTTTTAATTATCTTATTATTTAAAAACTTTTTTTTTTTTTTTTTGGACACTGGGATGTATACATCATCTGAAAGCTGGAACATGATCTTTATTTAATATCCTAACAATTTTTGGCATAAAAGAAAAATCAATAATTTTGACCCATACAATATATTTTTGGCTATTGCTACAAATATACCTGTGTTACTATGACTGGTTTTGTGGTGCAGGGTCACATATTACAAAATAAATAAATAAATAAAATGCCTCATTAATATAAAGTTAAATTTTATTTTATTTTATTTTATTTTATTTTCCACATGGCAATGCTGAATTTTCAGCAGTCATTAATCTGGTCTTCAGTGTCATGATCAGTCAGAAATACACTGTAATATGCAAATTTTATTTCTAATCTTTTTTTTTTTTTTTTTATATTGCACTGCCTCTGAAATGACTTTCCTCACCCGTACCTCTTATTTTTTAAATCTTCTACTACGCATCTGTCAAAACCACTTTTCACAATCAAATTAATTGCGATGGTTAAAATCAGGTCCTCTCTGAAATGTTCTCTCTGTCCTGTTTAACTTGGACATACATCAGATTACAGAAGAAAAATGGTCTGCGCACAGAGTATTCATGTTAACTTTAAGCAAAAGTCTCCATTTACTCTCACTGCAGTCTAGAAACAACTACAGTAAAAAAGATCTTGTTTGAGATTGTTTGGCCCTATGGGACAAATGGCACTCAGGGAGACAGTGGCCAATAAAAAGATCAGAAGCAAAAAGAAGATAAAATGTCAGCCCTAGAGTAATGGCTCCAATTGTGCAAAAGCAGAGAATCAGCCAGGCCAGGAAGAGAAAAAATAACTCTCCAACACAGTCAATGGCATTTACACAGCCACTGGCAACACAGGGACAGCTTTATGCAGACCCAATGGTTACAGTATTTTAACGGCTGGATTAATGGGGTGGCAAGAGGGGCAATAAATTGGTAATATAACCGCCGAACATACTTGCCAGGACAATTAAGATAATACAACTGGAAAAAGAGGGCCTATGAATCCCAGCGTAAGGAGCGGTGTGGCTATTATGACACACACGCCCTTGAGGCTCGGCGGGGAGAAGAGAGAGCCGACTGTGGTTGTGACTGACTATACTAGATACACCAAACAACCACAGGAGAAGAAAATATTTACTCTTATGAAATGTGTGCACTTTATTTTTGTTTTAAAATACTTGCATTGTATACCAACTTTATAAACCTCTTTATAAATCATTAGTTTGAGCGTTCCAACACAGCAACGTTGACTCAACCAATGACATCAGTTTAGGGTGGGGCTAATGTGTTTGTCTGACCAATGGCAGATAGAAGGAATCTGGAATCATGTTGTTTTTGTTTGTTCATTGTTTTGACGACAACAATTACATTTTGCAGACAGCATGACACTTGCTTTCATTATATATGAGTATGACAAATAAATACTTTAAAATACAAAAAAAAAGAGAGGTAACTTATAATTACAAACAAATGGACAAAGCTTTTGATTCACTAATAACTTAACTCCTTAAAGAGCTATTTCTACCTGATTTAACCCATAAATTAGTTTTGTTGGTATAAAGTAATGCAAACTTGGCTCAGTAATGTAAATAATATTTTGCGATTGGTAAAACTTTTTTAATAAACTTCCTAAGTTAACTTTAGTCAACTACATTTGACACATTACACGTGAACTAACAATAAAAAAATATATAGTTAATGTGGTCGCACTTTATTTTAAAGGGGTCATCGGATGCCCATTTTCCACAAGTTGATATGATTCTTGTTGATGAAAGTTGATGAAAAGTCTTTGGTTAAACAAGCTTTGGTTAAAATTTCTCAGTGGTAGTGTAACAACCACCTTTTTACCTTGCCAAAATCAGCTCTGCAAAAATCATCCTGTTCTGGTTGATGCTGCTTTAAATGTTAATGAGCTCGCTCGCCCTGCCCCTCTCTTCTCTCTGTGGAGTGACGAGCCTGTTTACTTTAGCCGCATTTAGCCACGTTTAACCGCTAAACTTGCCAACTAGCATGTTATTAAGAAAAGGCACCCTTGCACTCACTTCTGCTGTAGGTGAAGCTGGATCATGAATGATTCACGTAAACATAGACGGATATATGTAGATCAGGAGGCGTATTCCCTTCACAAATAAACGTAATCCACTGCATCTTCAGCAGCTCAGATGTCGGGAGTAAATGACGACCACTATGTTCATTATTACATCCAGCAACACAACACCTCAATCGCATAGGAGCCATTCTTGTCTAAGCCCCTGTTCTGGCATCAAAACAATAGTGATCAGACTGTTACTGCTCATTTAAGGCGGGTCTAAGGTAAGACGGCCGTGTCAATCAACTATCGTGGGAGCGGCCTCTGTGCTGAGAATGGCTTGATCTGAAAAAGGAGAAATTATTTTTACATATTAAATAAAAACCACTGGGTTGGTTTTTATCATTATATGGTGGTTGTGTACACACACTGTCAACATACATTAATGTTCAAATAACATGTAAAAGTGAACTTTGCATCCGATGACCCCTTTTAAGGTCCAGTTCTCGCTATGCCTCAATAAACTCCTAATTTGCTGCTTGTATAGTAAGTACAGTAGTTAAGTTTAGGTATTGGGTAGGATTAAGAATGTAGAATATAGTCATGCAGAATATGTGCTTTATAGCTTTATAATTGGTCCCTATACTGAAGTGTTACCCAAAGATTCATAAATACAGTCACACTTTATTTTAAGGTCCAGTTCTCACTATTAACAAACCGTTAACTATGGCTTTGCCTCAACTCCTAATTGGCTACTTATTAATAGTTAAGTACTAGTAAGGTAGTTGTTAAGTTCAGGTATTGGGTAGGATTAGGGGTATGTTCATGCAGAATAGGTGCTTTATGAGTACTAATAAACAGCCAATATGGTAATAATAGGCATGCTAATAAGTAACTAGTTAATACTGAGAATAGTTCCCTAGACTAAAGTGTTACCATAAATACTGTAACAAATGTATTGTTCATCGTTAATTAATGCTAGGAAATGCATTAACTAAGGCTAACTAAGGAAGGTTACTGTAAAGTGTTACCAGTTATTTTATATGTTGAAAATTTTTAGGATTGCATTTTGTTAGTGTATTGCCACTATCACTGACAACAACAAACACAGTCACATGATGGTTTTACAACATGGTTTGAGTTATTGTTTATTTAAAGTATTGTAACACTGTTTAAACTTTGTTAATAACAGGACAGTCTTTGTATTTCATGAATATATTTATTATTCATTTCCGTAGCATCTGAAAGCATCACTGTACTATGGTATGGTCACGGTACTTTTATGGTAAGGGGCGGCTACTGATAACTGCATTGACGTATAGAAACTAATTAATCCTCAGCAAACATATGACTCCAAGTGGCTTTGAGTATTAGACTTAATAGAGCAAAACTGAACATTTGCCAAGTCAATCCCAACTTTAACCTCCTTTTCACTTAAATACCTGCCGGGAGCAAAGGATCACATTTCTCAATGACGACCGCAGACTCTTTAATGTAGTCTGGAGGTTTACACTAAATACCTCGGCAGGATCCTTCAATCAATGGAGCTTTCGCTGATAATTAATCCCGTGCCCCTGCTGAAATAATGGAGGCACTTTTATGGCTTCATTATACGATTTATTTATATTAGACCAAAAATACGAATTGCAGCTTGATTCTTAATCATGTTAAGTGCTGCTGCAAGCATGCAGCTAGAGCCCATTTCAGAGCGTCCTCCAGAGTCATTCTTTACACCTTCAAATAGCATTTCGCTTCGGATTCTGAGCTATCCGTAATGAGCACATTTCTCAGGGCTAGCCATTTGTGTATCTAGAAACAAAAAAAGGCATAATAAGAAAGTGAAAAATGACAACGAGAGGCCGTAATTAAGATGAAAAGACTATCTGTGATGCTTAATGAAGATGCATACCCGTATTTCTCAAACACAATGCTAATTACTGGGTACGATTCCATTAATCGTTCATGAATTATTAAGCTCCATTAACTAATAAACCTTGTGCATAAAATAATTCAGAATTGCCAGAGCATTGTGGGACAGGTAAAGACACACTCTCTTTGCTTTATTGGCTGGCGCTAAATGATAGAATGCAGCAGTGACTTCATTAATCCAGCTCAGTGCTAATGTGGCAGAGATTGATTAGCCTGCAACAGAATGTTGAAGATAAAGCTACAGGAGAAGACTCCAGCAGACAAATATAGTATACGTCTAAATGATACCAAAGAAAGATACACGCCCAAAATAAAATCAGAGTATCACCTGTATCAACACCAAACAATGAAACTCTACACTAGTTACAAATAAAACTATTTTACAGATGTAGTTTGACATACAAATGTTACTACAATTACCTTGAACTAAATAAAATCTAATGCATTTAAAAAATAGGCAGTGATATCAAGATCAGTAAAGGCTTGGTTCCCCTTGGCCGTACAGTTCAGTACATTACGGTACAGAATTATTTCACTGAATTATTGTCAGAAGTTGTGAATGGTACTGTTCTGTCCAGAGACGGTCATTGTTTGTTTTAAGGTTTTACTAAAACATGACACTGGAACAACTGGAATAACAAATAAAAAGGTTTTTATTTCAGAACTACGACCCGCATAACAGTGACACCAAGGCAGCCAAACAAACCAATATTGCATCAGCTTTCTACCACCTGCACATTCCACAGGCCACACCCCATTTCTTTTGTAACCAAATGATAGGCTTTCAACATTAACAGCCAATTACAGTCTGCTATCAGCTGAACTTGGAAATTTCCTAATACTAACAGATTCTTGTAATCTAAAACAACTAAAAACACTTGATATTGGTGAACAAACACCACAGGTACCAAAACACAGGTAGCAAATGGCATCATCATTTTTTGGGACCCTTCCATTGGATTTACTTAGCACAGTAGTTTGGTCCCTAAGGGTGGGACTAGAATCACTGCAGAATTTTGATTGGTTGACAGAGAATCGTAACTTGCGCGTGATACAAGGAGAATGTCAACATAATGGGAATGAAGCATCTCCTTCACTCCGCCATGCTGCTCAGGCGTGTTGGGCTTGTTTGCCTCAGAGCAAAAAACACAAAAAATATAACAGTGTTTTTTAGAGACCATCACGAATCGTACTGTACTGTACTGCTCGGTGGAAATGAGGCTTAAGTCTTCTAAAATTTCAAATAACTTAAAGAAGAAGTCCACTTCCAGAACAAAAATATACAGATAATTTACTCACCCCCTTGTCATCCAAGATGTGCATGTCTTTCTTTCTTCAGTCGTAAAGAAAAGATGTTATTGAGGAAATCAATTTAGAAATTATCTATATAGTGGACGTCTATGGTTGCCGTGAGATAAAACTTTCAAAATGCAGTTTAAATGTAACTTCAAAGGACTCTAAACCAGGGCTCTAAAGTGTTATCTAGCGAAACGATTGGTTATTTTTTACAAAAATGTTTAACCTCAAATACTCATCTTATCTAGCTCTCCATGTACTCTGTGCACTCCGATTCAAGGCAGTTACGGTAGGTCAGAAAAACTACCATCTCATTTTCCCCTCCAATCTCAAAATTGGAGTGAACGTGCAAAGAATGTCAAACGGCCTTTACAAAAAAAGTAAAACAGCGATTTAGGATGATTTTGAAGTTGGAGGAGAAAATGAGATGGGAGTTTTTCGACATGCGCTAACTGTCATGAACCGGAGTGCACAGAGTACACGCAGAGCTAGACAAGATGAACATTTGAGGTTACAAGTATATACATTGTATTTGTTTAGAAAACAACCAATGGTTTCACTTGATAAAACCCTTCTTCCTCAGCTGGGATCATTTAGACCCCTTTGAAGCTGCATTTAAACTGCGTTTTAAAAGTTCAAACTCATGGGCACCACAACGTTTTCCTCAAAAAATGTAATTTTTTTACAACTGAAGAAAGAAAGACAAGAACATCTTGGATGACAAGGAGGTGAGTAAATTATTTGTAAATTTTTGTTCTGAAAGTGAACTTCTCCTTTAAGTTATTAATTTAATTATATTTTCAAACATACTTTAAAACATCTCAAATGATTGAGATGTATGAACTCGTTTATATTCAAGGAGTACGGGAACTATTTAATTACCAGCCCAGTTTCACAACACCACAAAAATTATTTTATGGGGGGAATTTGTATGAATTTTTACAATGATTTGTATAGATACATGCTTTTGTGTAGGTCATAAAGGTCAACCCACAAACCCAACTGTCAGTGGGGTGTGAGCAAATTGTACGAAAGCGTACAAATGAGATTGTACAAATTCATATTAAGTAGCCACCAATTCACTAAAATGTAAAATTAACAAAGACTGTTGGTTATTATTTACTTGATGGTTACACCACATGACATTTTTATAGTCAATAAGGGGGTGTTTACATGACCCCCTACTCCATTTTTAACTAAAAACTGAAAACTTTTTTATGTGTTTTGGTCTTTCGTTTTTACAACAATGGTGTTTTGGGAGCCTGTAAACGCAAACTTGAAAATGGGTTTCAAAATGCACGTCCTTAAAAACAACACCACTACCATCTCTGTGTAAACTATGAAAACATATGAAAGCAGTAATGTCATGTACATGTATATTATATTATGTTCAGCCTAAAGGAATGTGTATGTTTTTCACATGGATTTTGCAAATCTTTGTTTTAAGTTATGTTTAAGTTACCGGCCATTTATAACTTCTACTAGCCAAATTACATAAGTAAATAAATGCCAAAAACAGGTCGGAGGTAAACCAACAGCTTGAGGCTGTTCACATTGGATGCGACAAAGCCACTGTTGCAAATCATATGCACTTTATGTCACTTTAAATAGAATGAGGCATCAGTTTACTGTAGGGGAATTGATGTGCCATGCCGCATCCAGTGTAGACAGCATCACTGATTGTAATGGGTTCTATTTATTTTGTCACGTCCGGTGTAGATACGGTGTCAGTCTTCATGTGTTTAAGACTTATGGTTGTTGCTTCAGTGCAAAGGAAATCAGCGCACGTCACTATTTGTTGCGTAATGATGGCTGTGTTCAAGTAAGCTAGATATGCGAAGATGCTGCACAATTAGGCTGTATTTACAATGTGATCTCATGATAATTTGTATGCATTTTACGCAAAATGTGGTTGTACTTACGTTTTTCCAGACACTAAAACGTACAATGCTGACGTTTTTACAGCATCTGAACGTACAAATACTTACGTATTTTCAGCATTTAAACGTACAATACTGACGTATTGACGACACCTAAAAACGAATCCCTATGAATATTGAAATCGTGGCATTAATGTCATTATTGTTGTTTTTATTTGTCATACCAATGACCTTATGTTTTCAATTGCATTATTAAATGGTTAATTGTTTATTTAATATGAAATCATAACATTTTATTCTGTTCTGTGTATTTTATTCATTTCTGTGTAACGCTCCTTTCCAAGAATAGGCCTACATAATATTAAAAAAGACTGCACTTTAAACTCTTAAAATAAATAACATTTCTGCAATCCTTTAACCATTCATGTTATATTAACATGATGGGACACAAAAGGCGGTTTTTCCGACACGCTGTGACTAACAATAGAACCATAAAAAACATCAAACACGCATTATAATTACAAAATGAAACAATTTTATTTGTGCGCTGTAATCCAGATCTTGAGAATCCATACGATTGGGAGAAACAGACCCAAATTCAAGCCTTTATCTGGCGATCTTCATCTCCATCCCCAGCAGCGAGTCCAGCAGCAACAGCAATAACCCACGCTGAAATGTATTTCGCAAATTCAAATAGTACCGCATCAAGAAACAATGCTCATTGGCTATCGCCTACATTCGTCACAGATTACAATATGCCGTGTTTCTGGTGAGGCGTGCAGTGTTGCCAATTTAGCGACTTTGTCGCTAAACTTAGCGACTTTTCAAACCCCCTTAGCGACCTTTTTCCAAAAAAACGGCTAGCGATAAATCTAGTGACTTCTTGGACGAACTTTATTTCGTTTCTGAGACTCTTCGGTACTGCCGCACAAACACGAGGTCTTGCCTTCCCGATGCGCATACACAGTAACAGAAACAGTAAAATATATCAATAAAACTGTTTTATTGAGAATTTTGCTGCATTAAAATGCAGTATGTGAGCACAGAGAGGCAAGACAATACGACACACTGACGTCATAAATATGCTAATTAGCGTATGACATAATCTAGCAACATTTAGCGACTTTTCAAGCAGGGTTTAGCCACTTTCCTTTGGAAGAAGTTGGTATTACTGGAGGCGTGTAGATTTGCGTAGATTTGGCTTAAATTAACTTCCTCAAGAAATTATAGTGAACATAACCTACAAAAAAGTAAACCGCCGCAATATCTCTAATGATCTGACAGCATTACCCACATTTGCTGGGATGGCGGGTCATAATTTCAAACCTGTAAGCAATTTTTTTTTCCAAAAACTCAAAGGACAAACTTTATGTTTTTAGAACAAACCCTAAATTTAAACGTGATTGAAGGAAGATTTTTTCCTAATCTTATTTGTCACCCACTCTAATTCTAATATTTTTTTTCTGTGTGATAAACAATGACCACTTCATGTCCAATGTCTAATCTGGGTCCTGAAGCAACACCAGTTGTGAACCACTGGTCTAAACTGATCAGTTCCAGTGTAAAACAGGTGCAAGATCTTTTAGAGTTTTGCTAGTAAGACATAAGACATCTTGAACAAGGAGAGGCGGCTTAAACAGAGCTGATATAGATGGGGTGCATTTCCAAGAAGCATTCCTCACATGCTAAGAGTGGAACCCAGAGGGAACTACTCTGCAGATGAAAGAATTAATCATTAATGCTCGGGCAGTAATGATCCCCAAAGTTGGCGTTATTGGTAAATTATAATGGATGATGCTTTGTAAATGTCTTCCTGCGCTGGCCCTTAGCTTCCCGATCCAAATTAAAGCTGAGTGCCTTGGAGTCAGCAAGTAGCAGCGCAGCACACGTGCAGGATTGATTTTCTTATTTTCATGTCAGGCTCGCTCCATAGAGTGAGTTTTAAATCTGGGTGAGTTATTAAGGCCTTGAGTTTAGCTCGCATTGAAGTAGGGGAGCGAGGGGGGGAGACGGGAAGGAGAAACAAAACAGAAAAGAAAAGGCATGTGGTCGGTAGCCGGGCCGGCTGCGGGACTGAATGGCACCTGTCACCGGATGATAAACGACCTCCTTTGCCCTTCAATTCCCGCCGCTGTCAGTCAGGGTGGGGTCATTAATCTTCATCGCAGGCTTGTCAGGTCAGGCAGCCGAGTAGAAGAAGAGTAGGAGAACAGGACAGGGCCGCATCAGGCAGGCCTGGGTCAAGATGAGACGAGCGGGCCCCGAACAATACCGCCGCGTTCGTATTGTCAGCTGAAGGCCTCGTTTGCATAATTTATTATGATTCGGTGAGCAGCCCCCACCCTCTCGATAGATCTTTGAGGTGAGAATAAGGTCTGAGGATGTGCAGACAGATGGATAGTGGGCCGTAGCTGCCAGCCACACTGAACCCCGACCAATCAGAGACGAGTCGTAGCCCCCACAACCAATCACAGATGTGGCACTTCAATTACAGCGTAATAAAGGAACATTCATCATTCAATTAGGCATCTGTCATGAATCCACAAAAGGGGAAAAGTTCCAAGCCAAGACACGGTGAAGGAAAGCAGGGACAGGGACGAAATCTACTTAAAGCCGAAGTCCAGGGGCGAGAGAAGACAATATTGAGGAAGTTAATTGCAATGCCATGGCAATGACAGTGTTATGACTGATGTGCAGCTGTTATATAATGAGGATGACATCGAGGGTCACGTATATGAGTCCACAAAGAACTTTCATGAACAATAAACACAAGAAAAAGATAACAATGCCAAACTATGATGAAGAATCCATCTGTTTTTAGATCAAGACTGACTCACTTTGCTAAATATAGATCACCTCATTTCCAAGACATATTAAAGTTAAATGCTAGACTGTCAGTAGAAAGTTGAGTTTTTTATCTCATTATTAGCATTGCTGACAATAACTGTGATCTGTTTTTCCAAGTCATCTTTATTTTTATACGGCTTTATACAGTAGAGATTCAGTGCAGCTCCACAGTATTAAGCAGGAAAGTAGCAAAATTATGATGCAAACTTGAAAAATTCTGCTATAAAGTAGTTAAAACAATATTGTCATTATTCAGTTTGAGTCACTTTTTTGTGTGTTTGTTTAGTTTAGTGTTGGTTTAGTTCAGTTCAATATCTGTGTAAAGTTAATTATCAAACAAGTTTATTTAATGAAAAGCAGTTTTACTGAAGACAGTAGTGTTGCTGTTCAGCTTGAGCTAGTTCAATGTTAACTCAATTCAGATCAATAACATAACATTCATTCATTCATTCATTCCTTCCTTCCTTCCTTTATTCCTTCCCAAATAGTAGACACTGGAGTGTTTACAACTTATTATCCAAACATTCTCAGTCACATGACTAAGCAATACATACTATAAAATACAACTGCAAATTAAATTTTAATTGAGATATACATTTATTCTGAAAGCTGAATAAATAAGCTGTCCATTGATGTATGGTTTGTTAGCATAGGACCATATTTGGCTGAAAATCAAAAAATGTTGAGAAAATCGCCTTTGAAGTCATCCAAATGAAGTTCATAGCAATGTATATGACTAAAAAAAAAAACAAAAAAAAAAAAAAACAAAACAAAAAAACACGATAACTTTGACCCATTCCAGTGTGTTTTTGGTTATTGGTACAAGTATACCTTTGCTGCTTAAGATTGGTTTTGTGGTCCAGGGTCACAATTAATATATTAACAGCTTATAAACCACAAGCATTGTATTTATTCAGGTATTCAGCCATGAAATGATGTTAATGAATGCTATAAGGTTTAAATAATATTGAACCCATGGAATAGATTAATATAATTGTATTTAATCAGTTGAATTATTTATGTTCAATGCCATTATATTTATTTAAAGCATTTGTCTAATATGCTATATGAATAAATGTGTCCCAGTATATTTATTTGCCTATTAAAGTTTTTTTTTTTTTTTTTTTTTTTTTTTTCCACCAATGCGGCAGAAGAACCTTTACTTTTAAGAGTGTAGACGTCAGGGATTTAAACAATCTGCAGGGTTACCAATACAAATTCACTATTTATTACAAATGCAATATAAAGTATGCATTAAATCTAAATCTGTGCATAAATAAACACTTTACATCTACATTGGGTGTTTCACGTTTTAGTGTACATGTAAATGTTACGTAGCAAATTCTTAATAAATGAAAAAGAAAAAAGAAACAAATACAGGATGGAAATGGCATGAGGGTGAAAAACAATGGCAAAATGTTGAGATGCTGAGCGATGGTTTCTATGTTCATCTCAGCAGAGACATGACGGCGAAGATTTTACCATCCGACATAAAAGCCAAGCCTCAACATCATAACTCTCTCTGCATTCCCAGCTCTCCCCTTCCAATGAACATCCAATAAAAGTGCGAATCTGTCATATTGCGTTTCCAGCTTTTGTTTTTCCGCTGTCCCGCTGACAATAGGCTAGGTAACACTCAAAGGCCCAAGATGAAAGAACAACCAAAACTAGACGGAAATTTAGACCGGCACCCATCTGTTGAAGAGACGAAGAGATGAATGGAGAAGCCAAATGGAAGAAACAGACGAATAAAACAAACTGATGAGAGTAAAGAAAGGGTAAATAATTGATGAGTTCTGGGTTTAGAAGAGACTGCTCATTAATATCCTCCTGTAGCTTCATTAAGAAGCGAAACAACGAGCTTCTGAACAATGGTCCTTGGTACTCCGCTTAGAAGTCAAACGCTGCTCTTTTTTTCTCTCTCTCTGATGCCAGGTGCTTCAAAATCCCAGCGGCCTTTTCTCCAACCTCTTGTAACCTCCCAGAATTCCCCCGCCACACATTTACCTCCCCAGCCAGGAGAATGAGACCTTGTAAATAATATATCAAGATAAATGATAATTGCTGCGTTTTTCGAACCCATCATTTAATGAGCCCCATTAATTAAAAATGAATGCAGCTGACAGTGTTTGTCGGAACACATCTGATGTAAACACATCATGGCAGAGACACAAAAAGTTCCAGTCGGGAATAAATCTTTCTTCCGCCTGCCTCGACACTTCTGCGTAAAGCTCTGTTATCAGTTTTGCTGCATATATGAGGATGGAAAATATCTGCCATACTCCGGCTGGCATGGAACCAGACTGTCTCTGAAAATGACAAGAATACAAAGGGGGGTCATCTGAATTTCATCTGAGGCCTCAATGGTTTTACTCTAGTACAAAAAAAGCTAGCTGGATAAGATATCCCATCGTTATTGGATCGGCTTGCTTTTCCATAACAATTCCTTGAAAGCAATGTCAAAGCAACCCGAAATGCTGCTGCAGGCTGCTACTGAAAGCCGGGGTGAACATCAGTGTCTGAGTCGCGTCACCGTGTCCCCGTCAGACTTCAAACAGCCCCTTGGACATGTATCGCATGCAGGACCCCCACGAGACCGCTGATTGAATTCTGGCAAACAGAACTAAACATCTGCTTCAAACAAAAGACATCTGCATATTTCAGATTTGTTTTTCATAAATTAAAGCCGCAACCTGCCAAAACCTGGGCGCAGTAGTGTGTTCTTGTGTATAATTAGATAAAGTTTACAAGCTTTGAAAGTTGGAAATTAGCATCAAGCATCAGGCTCACCTGGGAGCCAGAGTCCCACAATGGGAGCAGTTTTCCGCCTCTCTTCTCTATCATATCGAGGAGGAGGGAAAACGCAACCGAGACTGTTTTACAGAAGACAATTTTGTGTGTCGCCTATTTTGTCGAACGTAATTCTGTTTTATTGCAAATAAATACTGTTGCTATGCTAACCTACTGCACCATGGTATAGTAATGTGAAAATGTAGAGGAGCCCAGGGCACTGAGCTGTCACAACTGACTTTTCAAAAGACTTTAAACTAATTACTGAAATAAAAATGAGAAGGTTACAATATCAAAACATTGTTTTCAACACAGAGTGAAATTATTCAAATTGCATAAAATTGCACTATAGTGTTCACTGAAAATTTCACTGAAATTATAGTTTGAACTAACTTTTGACAAAATGTTATGTAATGTAATTCTATTCATTCATTCATTCATTTGTCTTTTTATCACTTAATTAAGCCATAAACATAAAGCTAAATTCATATATTGTAGAATTTTTACTTAATATAATACTACAAACAATTTTTAAATGATTGTTTAATTTAGGTTTAAGGTTTAATAAATATTTAAAGAATTTATATTTTCTCATATATGCATAATGTTATGTATTAACGGAGTAATGTTATGTATTGGTATGTATTATGTATTATTGTTTATTTATTTATTTATTTATTTATTTATTTGTTTTTTTGTTTTATTTATTTTTTAATGGGGATTTGCTTTTAGACAACAAAACAGGTTTAAATCAGACCCTATGTTTTTTTTATTTAAATCAGACCCTATGTTTTTTTTTTGTGTGTGTATGTGTGTGCGTTTAAATCAGAAAGAGTTTGTGTATTAGATCTATCTGTCTATCTATCTATCTATCTATCTATCTATCTATCTATCTGTCTGTCTGTCTGTCTATCTATCTATCTATCGATCTATCGATCCATTTACTATAAGCACTTTAAAAAAAGTGCTTTTTTCACTAAAAAAAACACACTGTAAGTTTTCTCAGATGTGACATAATTTTTTACAGCATGTCCAAACCTTACATTTACATTCATTATTTAGTCATTATTTTTGTCTTGGAGGTTTTTACTGTGTTTATGTGTTACCCGAACAGCTACTGCAAAAATAATGTTTTAAATCTTTTAAAAAGAGAAGCTATTAAGTTACTGAAGTTTGCACTTGAAATGTCATGGCTACTGTGAGAGCCAATCTCTGTGTAAAAACTAACCCTCTCTACACATTCTCTTTCATAACTTACACAGACGATACTGTAAGTCATATGTTTCCAGATAATATAAATTCTGTATAATCTTTGTGAGAATACTGTTATAAAAGAGCTATGACCCCCAAACATAACTTCAAACAAAATAAGCAATCATCATTGTGTTCCTTGTCTACCAAAATGTAAACATTATGCTATTTGTGCTGAGATGAATCCCTCTCCCTCACTTCCTGCAGGGCTCTGATAGTCTCTTGTACTCGCTTTATGAGGTCAGATAGCAGGCTGTTGCTCTTGTAAAAACGGCTTCAATTATTCAGTGAAGTCAAGTTCTGGTTTATCTCCCACTTGTTCCCGGCCCTGAGAGGGATGGTGGGCGGGAGGGAGAGAGGGGCATTGCGGGCCATGTCCCTCTCAAAGCCCGCCTGCTATTGGAGAGTCTGTTCAACAGGGCTCCTGCCTCTAATTACCAGCCTATTTGCAGCAGCTTCAGATATAAATAACTCAACAGCTGCTCCGAGTGGGTGGAGGAGAGACAACAGCAAGTGTGGAATTATAGAATCTACCAAAAAAATCAACACCGGGCCTCTCCCTCATCATCCATGATGTGGCCGTGACAAGCTTCCATCAAAATGGAACATGTCTGTTCACACTGAAAGTGAAAATGTTGCACAATCAAAGGCGTTCAGAATATATTTGATGTTTAATTTAGAGTTGCACTGTGTCCTAACCAGACGTGACAGAGTAAAGTGACAAGTGTATAAAGCTCTCTCCTCTGTCAAACCGAGTTTTTGTCCTATCCAGCCATTATCTCGACAAATGGCAGTGTTTATGTTTATCGGACGTGTTTGTGGCCAGGTCAGACTGTCCTTATTTCGCGGGCAGGCAGAGATTATGCTAACATGTTACCGAGTGACGTAGCTCACTAACAGGCAAAAGATTTGAATATATGACCACCCGTTAAGGCGTCTCTTGCCGTTTTCTTTTGAGAGACAATATCTTTATCATGCACTTTTTAATTAACAACTTTGCAGACTGTTTACATTAAAGGATAGCTACATTACAAATGGCAAAAAAAACATATGACCTGCTCTTTAAACAGTTTGCATGGCTATGGCATGTACAGAATCACTATTGTGGACCAGTGCAATTTCATTTGGCGAAGCTATGTAGACCAGGGGCGATGTTTACGTGGTCACGCGTCTACAATTTCTCCTCCGCTAAAACGCGGACGGGATCGCGGAGTCCATTAATGAAAACGGATTTACTCTATAGCAGGGGATGCCACAGAATTCGTCAATTTTTGGATTAATAAATCAAAAGTAGCTCTGTTACTTAATTCGAACCGTGATATGGACTAGTTTTTGTGAATATTAATACGCAAAAAGACGGTTTAAATATGAATCCTTTATGTTCCGCTTGGCTCTGTATGAATGAATGGCAGAGACGCGGTTTTGTTTACTACACAAATAGTGAAGCACAGGTGACCACGGTTATTTTCGACGACATAAACGCATGAACTTAATCTCCAGAACTGCTGTAGGAGTCACTTCATGTAAATTTTACCGGTTCATTTGAGAAAATTAGCATTATATCATAGTGTACACACACAAAAAACTAACCGGCAACCTGTCAAAATAAAAGTAATGTTTAACATGTAACAGAAATGTATTAGTCTTGTATTACTTTTCTACAGTATAATGTAGGTGTTTAAATATTCCTATTTCTGGCAAATTTAAATAAAACACTTAAATGCAGAAATTATAATAATAAAATAAATAACAGAAAAAAAAATGTTTGTTTGGCAGCAAATAAAAGGGTTTAATTTTCATTTCATTAAAAATAAATAAATATATAATGCCTGTATTTTATTATCAGAAAAATTTAAGAATTTCTAAAAGAAAAAAAAAAAATGTCATTATAAGGTTTGGTCTGTTTTGAGGTCTCAGGTATTTTTGTATTTTATTTTATTTAAGTCATTTTTGATAAAACCAAAAGTTTCTTGCCATACAAAATTTCACTGTTTACATTTTTAGTACAAGCCTCTTTCCTTAGCTGAAGTCTGCAAACCTCTTTGCCACATGCACTAGAAACTATTGAAAGTTACATTTTCAAATGAAAATTGCAACATGATCAGTAGATAGGGAACCGACTGCTCCCCCATGATATGTTATATACTGTATTTAAACTGCACAGATGCAGATATTATAACAATCTATCGATAAACACAGACCTTGCCCTTTGTTTTTCGCTCTGCGCCACTGCGGTCTGCGAATTGAAGAACGCGCTCAAAGAAGGCGGGAAGGAGACGATCGAAGTCTGCCGCAATTTTCATATGAATTTTAAAGGGGACTGAGGCGATCACGATTTCGTGTACGGTTTATGGAGCTTTTTTAGGGGGGCTGAGTAGTCCTAAAAATGGCCTAGCGACGCCCATGATGCAGACAGCACACAAATCGAAAACAAGGTACCAACTAAATGTCCTGTTGCTCATCACAACTGAATGCTAGTTTATAGACCTTATATAGCTCCGCTTGTTGTCTTTTTTCTTCCGTATTTCAAAGTGTGAAGGTAAGGTCGTACAAGTTTATTAATGAACCACTTATTTTAAAATCTTCCTGGTCTGCCATTTGTTTTGACATCCGTTTTGAACATTACAATGCTCACGATAACTTTCGTTAACTACAATAAGAAAATCTACTTCACCAAAATGACTCTTCAACAGTGGTGCTACAGAGCTACCTCAAAAACAAATTTAAAGACAGAATTCTAAAGATGGCTGTGCACTTATTTATCACTTATTCGTAAGGTCTGTAGCAATACTGACATTTTATTTTACCACATATTCTAGTTGAAGAACATAATCAGAATTTCATTGAGATTATGCAGAGTAGTATTGCACTGTGTCTGCTTTTGAATCCTCCAGAACTAATTCCATCTAATTGCCAATAATACATTAACAAGAGCTGGCATCATCTTACCCTCCACTGTGCTTGAAAGCCTACACTGATATCCTGAAAGACTACGGCATACAGCATGACGATTTGTAATAAAAGTCTGGCTGAGCGTTCTCCCCAGCTCGGTGATATGCCTCCAAGGGAGAGCTACAGGCACCATTTAATGCGTGTTTGCAGAAAACTATTCTAAACAGGCTCAAATTGGGAGGTGATTATATGGACGATGTGGGACCTGTTATAATTACTTCAAACCGCTGTGTTGGTGATAATCTATGGTAATTGCAAGTTTCTGAGCTTGAGCGCTACATGTATTATCTTTATGATGAAAGAACGAGATACACATCCTTAGAGATGCTTAATGCATGATGCTTGCGCTGAAGACGTAATTGTTTTACCTTGTAGAAAACATCAGAAAAAGCTGTCAATAAACAAATGCAGTCCATGTGGACAGCATAGCAATCTTCACTCTAATTTAATTCAAAATTAGATTAGATATGTTCGTTTTAATTAGATCTGTTCATATTGCTATAAATGGCAGTAAAGACACTTAACAGTAATACCTATGTGAACTCTAGAGAAACAACCTGCAATGTAAAACTAGATTTTTTTTTTTTTCTTATGATAATGCAAGTGCTTACCTGTGCACAATACTAGGGTGTTGTGGGTAATTTCAAGGGCAACGGTCAGGGGAAGAAAAGGCATATAAATGCCTCCATAGTGTTAAATTTGCCCCCTGGAATGCGGTGTGAAATTTGCCTTCTAGAACTGATTTTTTTTTTTTTTTTTTTCCCAAAACAATATAAAACCAGATTTATATATAGTGGTGTTAGATGGTTACCTGAGCCTCAAAGTCTCTGTGATATTCTGGATTCTACATACGGGCTCAGGTCCTTTTGTTATTGTAGGTCTCTGGGATTTTTGTGCCCATTTTAACACAGTTCAGCAAAACCCATAATTCTGACTATTTAGAAACAGCACACTTCTCCTGTACTCTCCTTTCAAACAGGGATTCTTCAAACTGATTGCTGTACTCTTCAACAAACGGGCATTTGTGTTCCTGAACAATAGTTACAGTGATGCTTGTCTTAGCAAACACCATTAATAATAAACACACACAAAAGTTGGCCAATTAAATTGAAGGAGTCCAGCAATTCAGCTTTCTCACTTGAGCAAATTAAGCTTTGATCTTTTTTCCTTCTTTAAGCAATGCCAATTACTGTGATTGCCCTATATTAAGCAGACATTCTTGACATTAATTACCAAAGAAAAAAAGGAGATCCTCCAATTAAGATAATAAATTACACTGACGGCCTCCCAACAAATGCTGAGTTTGTCAAATCTGTTATTTTACGAGACCGGAATGGCTTTTATACGTGTGCTCTCTCTTTCGCAGGTGACAATGGTGTCAAGTGGCTCTCAGATCAAGTGTGCTCATTTATCAATTGAAGGACATGTTGATCATTATTACTGTGCATTAATTCCCCTGCATTAACAAACAAAGCTTCAAGGATAAATGTAGAATGAATGAAAAGAGATCCGTTTTTGCCTATGTGTTATTTGTTCACTAACGTTATTCTAAACTCATATTTCTGTTTTATTTTAAACCACTTTATTTTTCTGACCACATCTGTCAAGCTATAAAAAGGTATGTGCAAGTGCAAGACTTAAATTTCATTAAATAATTTAAAAGTAAACTTAAATAACTAATAATGTTAGAATTTAACAGATTAAACATTTCAAAATAGGCACAATCAAAAGTAAGTGAACCCAGGTAAAAAAAAAAAAAAAAAAAACCTAGGTAAAATTTAGAGAGAAATTAAACCATTGTGTTCCAGTTTAAGGATGTCAGACAAATGCAGAGCACATTTCAAAGTCAGGAGACGGTGTGTTTGTGCTGGATGTGCACAGGAGGGAGGGTTCGGGTAGCACCCTGGGATTCGCCGATGACAGGATGCAGGAATCGGAATACGGTCCCTCCCGTTGTCTGAGAATCCAGCGAGGGTGTTTGCCATATGCTCGTCGTTTCCCAGGGAAAAGGAATCAGAGGATAAAAGCGACGGCAGCTATGAGCCCTTTCAATATGTTCAAAGCCCATATGAAAATTACTGTACACAAGTCTTCTACAGAGGCCAATTTTAGATCAAAGCCTGAACAGAGAAGAAAGTTACAGATGACAAGAAGAGAGAGAAATTCGAGATAAGTTGTGCTGTGCTGTTTGCTTGAACTAATAGAATTAGCCCTAACAAAATAAAGACAATGAAAGAAAATGATTCCCTTGAAAAAGGAAAGAAAACAGGATCTCAGTCTTAAGCTCTAATCTGCTATATATTGCTATAAGGCATAAAGATATATGTCATCGACACATCTACACATGTACACATCATGATTTTCTCTAAAGCTGTCTTGACACAGTGTGTATTGAGAAAAGTGCTATATAGAAAAATTAGACTTAACTTGACTGATAGCTAATCATATTAGTCTTCAGTTAAATTGTTCAGCTGACGAAACATCCATCAGAAAAGCTTTCAGTAGATAAAAACTTCATAAAACAGTCATGAAAGTTGTGAGTTTTGAAAATGATGTGTGATCTGGACCTCACTTCTGGCTTCACTTCAGTATGACATGGTCTATAGCCAAAAGTTTGCATTTCATTCAAGTCTAAATATGGATGCAAATTAGATTGTATGAAGATTTTGAGTGAACAGTGACTTAAATGTCATTAAATTGTGTAAACTTACACTTAAATAACTCTTAATAATGTTAGAATTTATTTATTTTAATTATTACTTTTCAAAATAGGCACAATGAAAAGCAGAAGTGACATGGTCTATAGCTAACAGTTTGCATTACAGTTTGCAATCAATTGTTGACATACAGGTACAACTTTGCTGTGGAAAATTGGAAGAATAATGGAAGAATTATTTAAGCATAATAAGTAATACTAAGCCAAGTGTAAACACACTAAAAATCTAAATTAAACTAGTCTAATTTAAGTCAAAAATATTATTTAATATCACTAAAACAACCTACAGTATCTCACAAAAGTGAGTACACCCCTCACATTTCAGCAATCATTTTAGTACATCTTCTCAAGGGACAATACTATAGAAATGAACTTGGATATAGTCAATGTGTAGCTTGTATAGCGGTGTATATTTACTGTTCCCTAAAAATAACTCAACATATAGCCATTACTGTCAAAACAGCTGGCAACAAAAGTGAGTAATTGTCAAAACTGTGTCCAAAGTGTCAATATTTTGTGTCAAACCATTGTTATCTAGCACTGCCTTAATCATTCTGGGCATGGAATTCACCAGAGCTGCACAGGTTGTTGCTGGGATTCTCTTCAAATCCTCTATAATGACATCATGGAGCTGCTAGATGTTAGACACATGGTGCTTCTCCACCTTCCACTTGAGGATGCCCCATAGGTGCTCAATAGGGTTCAGGTCAGATCACCTTCACCTGCACCTTCCTCAGCAAGGCATTTGTCATCTTGGTGGTGTTTGGGGTCATTATCATGTTGGAAAACTGCCGTTCGGCCCAGTTTCTGAAGGGAAGGCATCATGTTCTGCTTCAGAAATGTACAGTACATAATGGAACCCATGTTTCCCTCAATGAACCGCAGCTCCCCAGTACCAGCAGCACTCATGCAGCCCCAGACCATGATGCTACCACCACCATGCTTGACTGTAGGAGACTCCTCACCAGGGCATCACCACACATGCTGGACACCATCTGAGCCAAACAAGTTTATTTTAGTCTCATCAGACCATAGGACATGATTCCAGTAATTCAAGCTCTTGGACAGGCTGTCTTCAGCAAACTGTTTGTAAGTTTTCTTGTAAGCCAGCTTCAGAAGAGGCTTCCTTCTCGGATGGCGCCAGTGCAAACCCACTCGTTGCACTGTGCAGCGTATGGTCTGAGCACTGACAAGCAGACCTTCTACTTCTGCAACCTCTAAAGCAATGCTGGCAGCACTCATGCAGCTATTTTTTGAAGCCAGGTTCTGCACCAGACGCACAGAACGAGCACTCAGCTTCGTTGATTGACCCTTGCGAGGCCTATTCTGAATAGAACCTGTCTTGGAAAACCTCTGTATGACCCTGACCACTGCACTGTAACTCAGTTTCAGGTTGTTACTGAAACTCTTATAGCCTAGGCCATCTCTGTGGAGAGCAACAATTCTAATTCTCAAATTAGAGTTCTTTGCCATGAGGTGCCTTGTTGAACATCCAGTGGTCAGTATGACAGAATTGTACTTAAAGCACCAAATTTGAACTGCTCTAATACAAGATACGCAACTTTGTATGGTCCTGTCAAGCAGACAAAAACATGAACATGATGAATAGGAACATGTGACTTTGGATGGTTAAATGACACAGTGCTGTTATCACTTAGGGTGTACTCACTTTTGTTGCCAGCTATTTTGACAATAATGGCTGTATGTTGAGTTATTTTCAGGGCACAGTAAATATACATTGCTATACAAGCTGCACATTGACTACTCTAAAATATATCCAAGTTTCATTTCTATAGTATTGTCCCTTGAGAAGATATACTAAAATGATAGCTGAAATGTGAGGGGTGTACTCACTTTTGTGAGATACTGTATATGCTTTCTTTTATGCTAACAAAATGGGTTAAACTGCAGGATATAATTCTTAATACAGTCTTAGAAGAATTGACTAAGGCAGGTTTTAGTTTAGAATGAAATCTCTGCAGACTAAATATATAAATCTGAACAATGTCACAAACTGTGTGTGACATTGTTCGAATATATATATATATATATATATATATATATATATATATATATATATACTCTTGATGTTTGCTCTCCGCTTAACCTCATTGCTGTCTAGGAGTTGACTGAGATATTTAAGAGATCTCTCCTGTGATTTTTCTTTCCTGTAGGAACTGTTTTCACTCACCTTGAGTGGAGTGCAGTTGGTCAGGTTGAGAGCGGCCCACTCTGCCTCTCTCTCCCGTACCATCTGGCCTAGTTCCTGTCATTGCTTCCCCAGGAGAGACTGACCTGAGCAGGAAAACACTGCAGGGAACAGCTGCCACCCTGTGCTCACCTGCAAGGAATCCACACAGTGACGAAAGTTTTGTTGGCAAAACAGAACAATGTAGACTTTAGGGTGTGGAATAGCAAATGTAACTTTGAAAGTGAGCTGTCTTCATTGCCATCTGGTTTCTGAACAGAGAGAAATGGCAGGATTTATTCAAAAATAATAACTTTTCATAATGCTAAAGGGTGTGCATAAGGATCTTTTTGCATTCAAAGAACAAAAGGATATGGAAGGGATATAAAACAGCTGTGCACAATGTCTTTAATCAGAGGAGCTTGATTTCAGATTTGGCATTATGATTTTTGGTGGTCCACATTCCTTCCTTTAATAGGCCTGTCGATTAACAACAACAACTCTCAAATTTGGGTCTGTTTCTGTAGGAAACCACATCAAAGCATCAAACAAATTATTGTCTCCTCGCACATCAGTCGGCATGCTAATTTCGCAAAGAGGAAATTACAATCGGTTAATAGCAAGCACACGGCGTATTAATCTCAATGTCTCACCCATGGCCTGCATATTCATATAAATATAACATGACTTGTCACCACTCTTGAAATTTATTGGTTTTCCACCTTTGCAAATTAAGAGTTCCAATTTATGAATATTTTAGCACATGTGCGCTCTGCGGGACATTTATCACCGGCGTCGCTATTCTAAACAGAATAAATGAGCAGTCAAGCTGCCGCGCAGCCGGACGTTCCTGTGGACAGATTAATGAGAGAGCGGGTGCGATGGGGCAGCCGGGCAGGTTGGGCCTCCCTCGGAGGAGAGAGGGTGGAAGCACTCTGAGGGGAGGACGGAGGAGAAGAGATACAGGAAGCACGACTGAGATCCAAGCCTGAGATTCTCAAGTCAAGCGCATGATCTTCCTGCTCACTAATTAAGGAGTAGTAAAATGTTGCATGTAGGAGACCTCCATGACTGTCTAATTACCCACAGTTCTGTTTGTCTAATTGCACCACCATTTCTAACCTTCAGGATTTTTTTTTACTGATACCATGTCAAAAAAATGTCAGACTAACATGTCAGAATAATGAAGTAATTTAATGAAAGAATTATACATCAAAATATTGTCATAATGCCAAGAATGTTGCAATCGCAAAAAAAAAGTTGTAATGTAAATTATTCTTCATGTAAGAATAATATTGTATTGCCAAATTAGCATTGCCATGCCATTAGACTGTTGTAATACCAAAAAATATTGGCAAAAGAAAGGTGTAAAAGAGTGCTGTAATGACAAAATATTGTAACGTCAAAAGAATTCTGTAATGCCAAAGGAGAGATCTGCTTCGACGAGCCGATCTACTCCGGTTGCCGCGTCAGAGCTGTAACGGGCAATGAAACTAGCAAGTATGTAAATTAGCATGATAATATCATGTATTGACAAACTCGCAGGCTGACGATAGCGCATTATTTACTCACCCTCCATGCATCCTAGGTGTATATGACTTCCTTCTTTCAGATGAATGAAATCGGAGTTATATTAAAATTTATCCTGGCACTCCCAAGCTTTAGAATGGCATAGACGGGTGTTTCTCCTCATCAGTCCAAAACAAGTCCAATAATATGCATCCATCCATAATAAAAAAAAGGTGCCTCACATGGCTCCAGGGGTTAATAAAGGCCTCCTGTAATGAATCAATGCATTTTTGTAAGAAAAATATCCATATTTAAAACGTAAGAATCACTTTAATCTAGCTTGCGCTAACAGTTGTACACGGAACTTGCTTCTTTGACTAGGGGCGTGGCAGTACTGAAATACCGTCTAAGCGGAAACATGTTGCAAATACTCGCAACACAACCAAATGCAGAAACGCATTGCAAAAACAGAAACACATTGCAAATACTCACAACACAACTGAATACAGAGAAGGGCTGCAAATACTTGCAACGCAACCAAATACAGAAACGCACTGCAAAAACAGTAACGCGTTGCAAATACCCACAACACAACCAAATGCAGAAACATGTAGCAGATACTCACAACACAACCAAATGCAGAAACACAGTGCAAATACTCACAACTAAATAGAGAAATGTGCCGCAAATACAGTGCAACCAAATACAGAAATGCGCTGCAAAAACAGAAACGTTGCAAATACTTGCAACACAACCAAATGCAGAAAAGCGCTACAAATACTCACAACACAACTAAATACACAAATGCACTGCAAAAACTCATAACCAAATACAGAAATGTTCTGCAAAAATAGAAATATGTTGCAAATACTCGCAACACAACCAAATACAGAAACACAACATTGCAAAAACAGAAAAATGATGCAAATACTCACAACACAACTAAATACAGAAACGTGCTGCATACTCAAAACACAACTAAATACAGAAATGCACTGCAAATACTCAGAATCAAATACAGAAATGTGTTGCAAAACCAAAAACTGCAAATACTTACAACACAACCAAATATTGAAACGCACTGCAAACACAGAAACGTGTAGCAACTACTCACAACACAACTAAATACAGAAACGCACTGCAAATATTTACAACACAACTAAATACAGAAACGTGTAGCAACTACTCACAACACAACTAAATACAGAAACGCACTGCAAATATTCACAACACAACTAAATACAGAAACGCACTGCAAATATTCACAACACAACTAAATACAAAAACGCACTGCAAATATTTACAACACAACTAAATACAGAAACGCACTGCAAATATTCACAACACAACTAAATACAGAAACACGCTGCAAATACTTCGCCTAAATATGTGGAGGAAATACATATTTACTGTAACTCTGAAATGTTATGTAAGCTGGCTGACTTTTTACAACTTCCCTTATGAAAAGTAATCATGGTAAGTGATACCAAATAATCACTAAAAAATATTTCCAAAAGAAAGCTGTAAATGAATTTTATGACAAAATGTTTTAACGTCAAATGAATCTCACAATCTCAAAGTAATGTTGGAATGCCAAAGGCGTGCTGCAATAGTAAAATAAAATTCCAAAAAAATATTATAGCTTCAAAAGAATCTTGCAATGCCATAAACACGATGAATTGTCAAATGTGAGTCATAATTCAATGTGTTTTAATGGCAATAATTGTGGAAATGTCAAAAGTTTGTCATAACATCAAAAGAAAATTGCAATGTCAAAAAAATGTCATAAAGTTGTAAAAAAAAAAAAAAAAAAAAAATCCTGATTTTGTCTATGCTGCAACATAAAAGGAATTGTGCAATGCCAGAAGAATGGCAATGTCAAAAGAGTGAACTTGGCTCAAGAGGTGTCAGGTCATTATATCATGTTCTGCTATGAGAAGAGGCATGATGGTATTCGAGCACCATCCAAAATGAGCTGCAGCCATGCAGAACGATGTTCCTAAAGTTTACTTTGCAACCCATCTGCTATGGGAGTCAGTAGGATCACTTGACAACAGCCTCAGTGGTGACTCAAAAATGCGTGCCTTATTTCACATACTCCCACCCAAAACACCTGGCACAGACAAGTGTGAGATCATTTAGATAAAAGCTGGCAGCAGATCTGTATCCTGGACTGCTTCCATATCGCCGAGTCCAACCACATGCTTGGTGTCATCCTCAAGGTTTTGCCTGCCTAAGGGAGCGAGAGCCCAAGATAAGAGAAAGAGAAGCCCTCGGTGGTGGTAATTATTTCTGCAGCTTCCATTCTGTTCCGCCCCGCAATGCACGCCTTGGCGACTGCTCGCCGCTCACCTGGCTCTCTCCACCACATCAGAAGGAGGATGAGAGCTAGCTCTCCTCCGAGAGAACCGCAGAACCGCCCGGCTTTTCATAAACACTGGCAGCTGCTGCGGCAATTAGCCATGCGCTCTGTACTTTTACAACAATGCAATCCTCCCTGATCTCCACAATTAGCCTCTTAATTGGGTCTAAACAACCAAGGCGGAACAGATAAATAAAAAAGGCGAGGAGAGCGGAGGGGTTGGGCAGCTGAAGCTCGAGAAGCCAAATGCTCTCGCTCAGCGGCCTTTGGCATTTTGCCGCTTGTGGCAGAAAGGCGATGGAAAACACTGTGAAGGAAAAAAGAAAAACTCTGTGTGATGCCTCATATTCAGATTGAAAGTGACATATCTTTGCCCTTTACTTTCCCGTCTAACTATCCAGCTCTGTGAAATGCTAACATTTCGTGTGACTTTATGGTGAAAACACGCTGTTGAGTGCCTCATGACTTGAAGATGCTTATATAACCCAAAAAGCACACTTGATGAAACAATAATCATGTCTATATATACATATGGTGAGCCCATATTAATCTCTTCATTAATAATGCTTGCATGTCATTATAGAGTGCATACCTCATCATCCCTTAATTAACATTAATTTGATGTCTAGACCCACACTACAATTGATGATTTTAACAGTTTTATGCATGTGTGACCGTGGACCACAAAACCAGTCACAAGGGTAAATGTTTTAAAATTGAGAACTATACATCCATTGATATATATCCATTGATGTATGGTTTGTTAGGATAGGACAATATTTGGCCAAGATACAGCTGTTTGAAAATCTGGAATTTGAGGGTGCAAAAAAAAAAAAAAAAAAAAAAAAAAGAAAATAGTCTTTAAAGTTGTCCAAATGAAGTTCTTAGGAATGCATATTACTAATCAAAAATAAAGATTTGATATATTTAAGGCAGTAAATTTACAAAATATCTTCCTGGATCTTTACCTAATACCCTAATGATTTTTGGCATAAAAGAAAAATCGATAATTTTGACCCATACAATGTATTGTATGTATGTATGTATGTATGTATGTATATATATACAGTATATATATATATATATATATATATATATATATATATACACACACACATATATATATATATATATATATATATGAACACACATGGTGAATCACACCAAATCTGTAAAGAAAATGTTTGAGTCATATTTCATTTCCCCAAATCATATTTTTCAAGTAAATGAACAATTAAGACATTTTGCATTGTGACATTTTATGATAACTAATAATAATACAGTTAGGTCTCACTTGTTAACATTAGTTAATGCATCAGCTGAATGATCAATGACTGACCTATGAGAAATATATTTTTACAGCATCTTAGTTATTAATAAAAATGCAGTAGTTCATTGTTTGTTCATAGTTTGCGGTGCAATAACCAATGTTAAATTAATACAGCCTTAAAAATGTGCCAGTAAATGTAAAAAATAAAACAAATAAATAAATAAAATACCATAAATAAATAAATGCATAGTTAACCCATGCAACTACAGTTATTAATGTTAAAAAAAAATGTATTGTGTTATATTAATAAATATTTAACAATTATTTAATAATAGTGTTACTTTACAATTATGACATTTTCCCCTATGGATTTTCATTAATGTGATCCAATAAACAAACAAAAACAAATATATATATTAGATTTTTATTTCTTTCTTTTAATTTGGAGGTGAAATGCACGGTTTGTATGGTTTGATTGTTATATATTAATATTGATTCACCAGTGTTTCCTTTATATTATTACAGATATCAGATAATATCAGTCACTTACATTACAGAGGCACAGATTAATGCCGGAACGTCCATGCTGAATAATCTGACAAATCATTTTGTTACAGTGCATTATCAACAGAGCAAGTGCAACAGCAGAGCTTGCCCGTGACACACTACTACTACAAGGTCGCTTGCTTTGATAGAGGCCTTTTCTTGTCCATTTATTCCAGAGGAACATGTCTCAACTAAAGGTTTTTATTTTGACTAGTGGTTCCTCTCAGCAGGTAGAGTTTGAGGCGTGTGTGTGTCAGCTGTGAGTGCTGACAGCAGCGTCTGGCCCTCACACACACCGCTCCAGCAGGGGAGCCCGGCTGCAGCGTACAGCATTTCTATATCAGCAGCACACTCAGTGTGCAGCCTCCACAACATCACACACACACACACACACACCACTTATAAAGAATACAGGCACCATCTAGTGCTTTCAATTGGCAAAGACTAAATATGTGTTTAAAATTCATGCACAAAACAAGTTTAAATCACAATACAAACTTTAAAAAGCTCCACTGAGCATCTATAGTATTTTACTAAAATTTATATTCACATTATAACATTTTTATTAGTTTCGGGTCCGAGTTTACCTTGTCAAGTCCAAGTCAAATCCTAGTTTTTGACCAAGTGAGTTTGAGCGGGAGATGTTTTTTAATGCCTTTTTATCTTAATTTTAACTTGTTACTTTTATCTTTAATGTTACCCATGACATGTATTTGTCTGTTCTCTGAACAATATCCAGTCCAAAATGTCCCAGTCTGTGTCAAGTCTGAGTAAAAGTCCACCCGTGTCTGTCTGAATTTAAGTCCAAGTACCTAAACTCAAATTTTATACACAATAATATATTTCTAAAAAAAAAAAAAAAAAAAAAGCAAGTAAATCTAATCAAGTAAATCTAAGTTGCTTCAGTCCAGTAAGTGTTCTTAAAATATTGCTAAAAATAAAATAAGTTAATCAATCAATTAAATATATTTAATGAAGAAAAAAAAAAAAACAAACACAGCAAAACAGGGACTTGTTTTACAATTACACTAGAAGGTATTTTAAAAGTATTTTACTTGCTGAAACTATCAATCAGATGACAGAAATCATGTAGTTGATTGCATACAACATGTTTTAAGCATAGTTTTGATCATGTTGATAATTTGCAGGCCTTAAAACTGTGCATGTTAAATATTTTTATAGGGTTTATAGGGTTACAAACTCTATTCTTCTACCATTGTCACTATGCATATTACAGTATAAAGAGCTGTTTTCCAACTTGACACAGCAATATTTACACTACAGAAGCAGCACGATGTCCTTGACATGAATCCAACTTCAATAATAAATCATTTTAGGTAGTGTGGTAACCAGCGAGAGTGTATTATGATAAATGTCTGAGAACTGTAGCATTTTTTTTTTGTTGTTGCTGGTGTGGGATAAACATCTGAATTGTGTCCAGCTGGCATTAGTAATGCTCTGCTGAGGACAACCAAATGGATGGAAATCAATGGGCAGAAGACCAGCAGAGATTTTTTTTTAAAAGTATGTTTCCACGGAACACTGAGGTTTTGTAATGCGATCAAACCAAGATATTTATTGACAGAAAATGTTTAGCAAAATGCAAGAAATATGATATGTTAATATGGGCCTAAGGAGAATGACACATCATGTTCAGAGACCCATAACAGATTGCTGGAGAAGATCAAATTCTGATTTCACTTTTTGCACAGCAGAATTCCAAGGGTGAAATGCAGGCTTAATGAGACTTATTTTTCAATGCAGAAATGTTCTGGGAATGTGCAAGACATTTAAGTTCAGTAAACTGTAAAATTATTTGCATTGCAAATCAGTGTGTTTATAACATAGATAATAAATTAAAATAATATTATGATAACAACTGCCAGTTTGGATTATGAAGCTAAAATACCTAAAGCAGCTCACAATGGCTGCACCCACTCTTATTTTAAACATGGATCGGAATCCGCACAATCAGGTATTTCATGTCAAGGAGCCTCATTCATAAAAATGTTGTGAAGAAACGTCTTACATTTGTCTTGGGTTCATTTCTTAAAAGTGCATACATGTGATTCTGAGAAACGAACATACACACAAAAAAGGCATGATGTCTCTCTTTTTGATGATGTCCGAATTCTTTACTTAAGAATGTTGAGTGGCAAGAATTGCTTAGATTTCTTACTAACTGCAGTACTCTGACACCTGCATAAAACCTGACGTGGCACTAAGCACTTTTCCACATCAGTTGGAATTTGGAAATTACAAATCTGAATGTTGGAGTGGATTTTAGCGTATGTTCAATCTAAGATCAAATCTGTACATAAACACGTTTTATAATTAGTCCCCTGATGTAAAATGTATGTGAATATATGTTTTAGCAACTGATAACAAGATTTCGCAACAAGATTTCAGGGCCTCATTTATAAAACGTGCATACGCACAGATTTGATCTGAAAGTGTGTGTATGCTAAAATCCACCCACTGTTCAGTGAACAGTTCTTCACATGTTTTTTACATCAGGGGACTGCTTATAAAACATGCGTATGCACAGATTTGGTCTTAGATTGTGCATATGCTCAAATCCACGCCAACATTCAAGTTTGTTGAATTATAACATGTGGTTTCACCCTCTTGACCAAAAGAAAGCTACTATTACCAATGGACAACTGGAAACGAATAATTAGAAAGGAGCTCCAAACTGGTTTATTACATTGGAAACCTAGAACCAGTTCCTTTACCAAGTCTCATTGTAGTCTCATTCCAAAAAAAAAAAAAAAAAAAAGAAAGTTAAATAATTGAGCCAATTATTGTGTTTTTGTTGTTGTTGTTTTGGTTTTTTTTATTATTAAAATATATGAAGAGTTTAGATGCAAAAGCCTCTAAATTCATCTGACATATCTGGCTACTTTGTATAGGTTTCTATGTAAGTACTGGTACTTTTGATTGGGCTGAGGCTGGAATTTAGCGAGTTTGAAGTAAAAGTATTTGATGGACGTATAATATGTGTCAGGAGCATTCACTCAGTATCATAGTCTCATTTTTGACCGAGATGGCTTTTAACTGGTTTTGCATCTGAACTCTTCATATATATCATTTTAATAATTAAAAAAAAAAAAAAAAAAAAAAACGTACAATAATTGGCTCAATTATTTTATTTTATTATTTTTAATTATTTTATTTATTTATTTATTTTTTTTTGAATGAGACTATACCATTCACACTGTTATCTCTCTCTCTCTCTCTCTCTCTCTCTCTCTCTCTCTATAATTTTTAATATTTTTTTTTTTTTTTTTTTTTTTGAATGAGACTACACCATTCACACTGTTATATATATAATATTCTACATTAAAAATAGAAACATGGATAAAAACATGCTGTATATTACCAATTAATGTTTCTTCAGTGCAGTCATTGTAAAAATTTTCACTTGTTTCAGCTATATGATGGATTTTCATTATTTATTTATTTTAGTCTCAGTTTTATTATTTTAATGGCTTTTCATAATCACTTGTGATTTTTTTGTTTGTTTGTTTTTTTTAAGTTATATATACATTTGTATTGAATACCTCTCCACTATTCATATCAACCTGCTGTGGTTAAAAAGCTGCAATGAGAATACAAAGTCTCAAGAGATGTCGCGAGATCACAAGGACCAATCAGGAACGCGTCTTCATGTAAATGTACAAAAAACATGGCGGCGATGTAGCAGAGCACTCTTACCTGAGTAACCAGACATTTTCTGGATTTAAACCAAATATCGCAAAGGTTTTGTGACTAGTTCAAACAAGTTATGAATACTGGAGCGGTACTGTTTATATTAGTTAAAATAAGCCATGACCGACGAGAGGAACATCGGTGTACGCCATATATCAGATGCGAGAGAAAGTCGGAGCAAAACTTCCAAAGTTGCTCTGAAGAAAATGAAAACAAAGAGACGAACGATCGGACTCAAACAGTCACAGTCTCCGTCTTATCACACTTCATACAACTGTCGCAAAGGTAATACATTTTAAACACCGCAGAACGCGTGTTAACCGATTGCAGAACAGATGGATGGATGTTTTCTTTAGAAAATAGTGCTAAAATGCTGCCGTACTGTCATGGTGGCAGTGCCATTGCACTGAATGATTATCATATTTACGTATAATGTTATTTACATGACACTCCAAGGTACTTAAAAGAGTTCTACAGTGGAACATGTCCAGAGACCCATCGTACGTGTTATTAGTGTCGACGTGAAATGTTATTTCCCCTATACTAACCGTATTATTGTCATTATTATTTTAATTTTCAGATTTTACGACCCCAAAACGTCGACCAAGAGTCAGATTCAACAGTTGTTACAGTGGAGATTCGCCTAATGAGACTGAATCCCCCCAAGACATCATCTGGGACACCAACTCACCCACTGAAAACTTGAATGGCAAGTGTGGTCATAAAACTTAAAGTAGTCTATATTTATATCCTCTTAAACAATTGTACAGATTAGGATTTGTGGTTTGGTGGTGCAAGCAAAAATATTTTCCTTTTCTTTTATGGATTCCAACCAAAAATAAAAGATTATTCATAACTAATGATGAAGATAGGTTTCACGTTACATAACACTTAAGTTCTAAGCAGTAAAATTGCAAGTGTGTTTTTTATTTATTTATTAATTTTTTGATGTAAGACACTTCCATCTCTGTGTTTACAAAACTATAATACATTTATCATGGTATAAACAGTAGATATATTTGTAAACTGATTGTCATATTTTATTGTCTGTCATAGCACTTTTTTACAGTAAATGTAACTTTTGTGCATTGTATACATTTGTGACCATTCACAGGACAAGGAGATGTAAGAGTCATTGAGATATCAGAGATTGTCAGTAGGATTGCACCACAAGTAAGTATTATACTAAGTGAAATATAGATAATTAAACTGAAATTATGGGTGTCATGGTAAATGTAATGTAACTCTCGTTCTTTGTTTAAGGTTAAGAAGTCAAATGAAGGGGACTCAGTGCTCCAGTGGATTGGAGATGGTGCCATACCCTGTACTCCAGAGATCAGACAGCCCAGAGTCAGGAGGATCTCAGCACGGTATGTGTCCTCTATTCAATAACATGATGAATACTTGAAAGATGTAAAAATATTTTGGACTGTCATACATAAAATGACTGTAGCCTATTAGCTGACATATAACATTCGGGCACATATTATATTATAATTTGAACTTGCCTCTACTGTACAGTTGTAGCATAACAACCATTTCTCCATCATCTTTTTCCCCATTACACCACTGGATCTGTAGCCAAGTTTCCATCTAGTTTTTTTGCGAAATTTGCTGTCTCCAGCCTGTTTCCATCCAGCTGGCTTTTTATCAGTAAGATGGTGTGCGTGATGACATCATCCCTAAAAAATAAAACAAATTGTCGCAAAGTTTTGGTGCATCACAAAAAAAAAAAAAATATTGCCCTTTAGCTTAGTGCTGGGCGATATGGGCAAAAAAATTACCACAATTTTTTTTTTTTTTTTTTTCATATCAGTCGATATCGATAATTATCACGATGTCAAATCTTTATTTCTTTCAAGTTTAAAGTCAGATTTTTGCTCTAAAGCAAAAGTTATAGAAACCAGACGATTAATTTTCCTTAACAAAATAAATCTATCTAAATAGAAAAATTCATTTCTGCATGTTCTAATGAGTTATATAGTTTCAAATCAAGAAACAGGTTTGGGTTGTCTGATAATGATAATAATAATAATATAACTTTTTTTGTGTCTTAGAAATGCACATTTGATAGTAGCTTGAGGATGCAGAGGTAAATTTTTGTTTATTATCAATCAGTAACATTTGTAAAAATTGTAGCAACCTCAGTTTTATATGGTTAAATTTATTCTGACCCAGTTTTTATTTTTGTTTTTTATTTATTTATTATTTATTTTTTTAATTAAGCATTGGTCTCCTATAGTAGCAAGCATACATTTTAAATCATGATAAACACAGTTAAAACCACACATAATGGTACCTCAATACCATGGTAAAAATATAACTACATGGTTTTATAGGTTTTATATTTGTATGAAAAACGGTAGTCTAAAAATATTCAGTATAAATGCACACATGCTATAGCTTAATCATAAGTACATGCATACTATAATTATATACCATTACTCCTCTAATAAAATTCAGTGTGAATATCCTACATTGCTGCCACAATACCATGGTGCAGTGAGTGTTGCTACAGTAAATCCATGGTAAATGATGGTGATGTGTAGACTGAAGAGCCTTCTGACTGTCTTGTTGCACACAGCTTTAAATTAGTTTGAATCTCACAGCGCTGTTTAGTGCTCGTGACGGAGCCGTTCACATATCGCATCATTTGCACGCTCAAGTTTGTTATTTCAGATGTAGGCGCCAAGCAGCTGCGCTCATAACGGAAGCGGCGCGGTCGCGACAAGCTCGTTTTTTCCAGGCGCGTCCGCTCCGCTCCACTCTTCATATTGTTTTATTGGGGAAAATTATATCGCGATAATTATCGTTATCAAATTATCGACCAGCCCTACTTTAGCTGTTTCTATACATAATGTCACCTATTGCGCAAATTGCATTGGCTAGTAGGCCTGTTCTTTATTCATTTACAACAAAACTTTATTTTATAGGCTATTATTTAATTGTATAGGCCTTCATAATTTTTTTTATTAAATAATTTTTGTCATGAGGTTTTTTTGTTGTTTTTTTTAGTTTTTTTACTTTTTTACTTGTTTTTAAGACTATTTAGATGCTTAAGCATGCAAGCAGTTTTCATAAACAGATTGCATTATTATTATTTTTCTGATTACCTTTTTTTGTTGTTCTTTTTTTTTGTGTTTGTTTTTTTTGTTTTGTTTACTGTATTGGAAATAGGAATGTTCATTTCGGTTATTTATTTCTCCTAACCAACAACCGGCGGTTGTTAGGCCATTATTAACTGTTAACTGACAAAATAATGTTTAATTACAATTAAATAACGTGACTGTGACCCATTAAAAATACCTAAATTTGTTTTCCAGGGATTAAATTTATACACACAAAAAGAAGCATAAACAACAGAACGTGAGGATTCACGTCACGCACCTGCAGCACTTCTGTGAATGGAGAAAAACTTAATAAAGCTATAGACTATATAAAATAAATAAGTAGGCTTATATGCAAAATATATTTTTTCTAAATAATTCATAAATTAACAAAATGAAAGAAAAAAACTGCAACAAGTAGCAGCTTATATGCAGAATTTCATTTCATTTTTGTGATGCGCTCTTGGGAAAGCGTCATTTTGTTGGTTTCGTTTATTTTACAAAAGCACAATGTTTTGTTTTAGTTCTGAATGTACATAAATAAAAGAAATATTTAAAATAGTTTCAAATAATGTCTTATTCTTATATGACCAAAAAAAGGAGGAATGTTGTAAGTTGTTTTCACTTTTATAAGGGGGTGAGGGTCGCACAGTTAAGCATTACTAACTCGACAACGCAGCTTGTTGATTGTCATTATAAAATACAGTCAGCCAAACATATTAAAAACCATGCTACAACAAATCCTTTAAATTTAATGGTAGAATAGAACTGAGAATGAAACAAGAATGAAAATACAAGCTAACAAGCCAAAACAAATTAATGTAAAATGTTGTACTTTTTGTACAAAATGAATACATTTGAACTTGCAACGTACTAAAGGAACATCAAATTAAGATATGTATGTTTTGTCTTTTTCTTACCATTTATAAATTTTTTTTTAGATACAATTTAACAGTGTGAATATGATTGAATCCACTTTTGAACTACAGAGAAACGGTGCTTTAACTTAAGCAAACACCACAAACACAGAGACTGCCTATAGGCTAAGTCTGTCATGTGACACCACATTTATTTGCATTAAAGCCCCTTTTCTTGACAAAAAGTGTTTCCAAATAAATGCGACATTTGAAATATCGATATAGAATTTATGCGCTAAAGGTAAATGGAAAAAGATTGTGTCGACACATGAGAAATTTTATAAATACATCAGCTATATCACAAAAAATCCTTGGATTGGAACCTAGCTTGTGTTGCAGTCACTTTGAGGTATTGTAGCTTTCAGGATTTTGAGGCTTTTGAGAGAAAATGTAAAGCTAAAGCTCCTGGTTTTAGCACTGGCGCTGTTGTGGTATATTATACTGGTCATAACATCCATCTCTAGTATACTGAAATAAAAAATGGTGTGGAATTTACGTTAAAACAATATTCAAACTGAAATTGCTAGTAAATTTCACAAATAATTGAAGTTAAACGGCTAAACTAGTTTTGTTTTGTTTTTCTGTTTGTTTGTTTGTTTGTTTGTTTGTTTGTTTTTTTTGTAAAATGTTCCAATAATCTTCGTTTTATTCACAACTTTGAACTATGCAAGCATTTCAGTCAATGTCAAAGAAAACATTTTTGATAACATATATATATATGTACTATAAATGCATATGGCAAGTTTTTTAGAAATGCATATTTTGTATTCATATTAGTTTCATTTAAATTATTATTTAATTAATTGAAAATTAATGAACAATCACCCTCGCACACCTGTAAGTAATTGATAGGTACGTAGAAAAAAAAAACAAAAAAGGTCAAGCTTTTAAATTTATAGAAAATTAAAAGCATGCTCATCTTGGAAGAGGTGTGCTCAAATCAATGCATGTTCAATTGCTTTGTTAATGTGTTTTTAAACTAATAGATCCATGCAAGTGACAAGTTAGTAACCCATTTGTTTAGGCATACACACTGAAATCAGTGTCATAGATTTGTGATTTCCATATTTGTTATTTCCTCATCTCTTTTCATTAGGCAGAGCAATGTTGAGGACCTGATGAAACTTGCCAAGCAGTTTGACATCAATATGACTCGTCAGGACAAAGAGAAACAACAGGCGAGCACAGAAAAAAGAAATAAACTCAATAAGCCGCAAAGTGATGGTGCAGAAAGCTTAACATCCATCTCGGTCTCATCGGAACAACTGACCAGCTGCTCAACTCAGGCCCGCCAGGAAGAGGCGGAGCTTCAGGCGTTGTTTGATGGCCCCACTCAGCACGTAAGTGGGAGACTGAGCCCACCATCAGTAAACTGCACACCAGAAAGCAAAACCGAACCAGTAGCTCAAGAAGGACCAAAGTCGAATTCTTCAGCAATCAAGAACGTTCCTGTAGTTGCACCTAAAGCCATAAAGGAGGACTTTGATGATGACTGGGAAAACGATGACCTTCTGAAGGACTTGTTTGTGTTGGAAATGACTCAGAACCCAGTGCCTTTGAATGTAGCTCAGAAACCAAGCACTGCTCAGCCTGAGTCTTGCTCTAGCAAATGTAATTTTGTGGCTAAGGTTAATCCATCTGCATCTGTTGGCAGAAACGTGTGCTTAGAGACTCAACAGAGCACCAGCAAAAGCAGCACCTTTACCAAGACACTTCCTGAAGTTAAAACGTCTAATCAGAGCACTTTTAGGTCAAAGCCACCTGCTTCTGCCCAGAATCGTACTACTGACAAGCTGCTAAAGACTTCACCTGTGGACCAAGTGAAGCAGCAAACACAGTCATCCCAGGCTTCAAGTCAAGTTAAGGTTAATAGAATGACCAAAGATTGTGGAGTTTCAAGTCAGGCGGCTTCTGCTCAGTTTGATGGGGTTTCAAAGGAGGACATGAAGTCTCTGTTTGATTCCGACGGTCTGTGGAATGACAAAACGGATGATGATCTCCTTTTTCAGGCTTGCGATGACGTGGAGAAGTTAACGGCCAGTCAGGAACAGCAAAGACGTGACGAGGAGTCCAAGAAATTTGCACATGACAAATCAAGAAGTTTTGCATCTAAAGCACCTTCTTCTTCTGGCACTGTTTGTGCTCAAACTGTGGCCATCAACAATAGGGCCAAACCACAAGAACCCACAAAGTCCACACGCATCTTTGCCCGCTCAAATTCAGTACCGTGTGCAAGTGGCAATTCCGGATTTAAACAGAGCTACAGTGTGTTCCCTGCAACTAAAAGTTCCAGCTCTGCATTAGGAAGTCATAGTGCTCAGCATTATGGACATGCACAAGGGAAAAGTGCCTTAGGATCCAGGCCTGGTACTGTCAGAGCCACGGACACCTCGCAGACTGTTAGGCCACACAGCGCAACAGGAGGAAATGCTTCCAACTCCCACCACTACACCTTCAAAAGGCATCTGTCTGACTCCATGACGCTAACCAACAAAGGTAAGCTTTGTGCACTCTGGCACCTGCAGTACATTAGCTCTAAAATTGCATCATTGAATGCTCCTACAGGAGATGACTGCAATAAGCAAGTTTGTTTAACCTGTTAAAGGAATAGTTCAAACATGAATGAAAATTCTGTCATCATTTACTCACTCTCATGTTGTTCCAAACCTATATGACTTTCTTTCTTCCGTGGAACACAAGGGAATGTTTTTGGAAATATCCACAGTGCTCTTTTCAATTCAGTGGAAGCACACCATTTTTACTCCAAAAAGACATAAAAACCTTAAAATGATTGTAATTGTCATCCAATAATGCACTATATTCCAAGTATTTAGAAGCCATTTGTGTAATGAACAAACTCAAGCAGGGTTAATGTTGTCAACAAAATAACTGATGGAAATACTTTTTAATTTTTGTTAATGAGGGCCCTATAAATTTGATTTCTTATTTTATTCCAAATTTATTCATTTGTTTGTTTTTCAGTTGTTTTTTTGTGTTTTTATTAGTGTTTATGAAATATTTAAACATTATTATTATTATTATTATTTATTTTTTTATTTTTTTATTATTAAGTGTATTACATTTTTACGACCTTCTGAAATCTGTTTTATTCTTCCAAAATTTTGTTTTGTTTGTTTATTTATTTTCTGGATTCAGTTTTAATTATGTAATTGAATTTAATTAATTATAAATCTTTAACAAATTAAAGAAAATCACAGTAGTAGGACCCTATGAACTGTTTGCTGGTTTGTTTTTTTATTTGTTTGTTTGTTTATTTAGCTAGTTAGTTATTATTATTATTATTTTGTTTTGTTTTGTTTTTAATTTAAGTTTAACATTTAATACAGACTTCATAGTTATCTTCATATTTCTTCTTTTTGCACTAATATTCACAAACATTAGCACATTTCACACTTTGATTATGCGTACAGCCCTAATTTTCAATTCAGTGGAAGCACACCAGTCATCTTTTTACTCCAAAAAGACATAAAAAGCACCATAAAATGTTCATAACTGTCATTCAGTAGTCATGCACTATATTCAGATTTAATGCTGTTAATAAAATAACTGATGAAAATGCTTTATTTTATTATTTTATTATTATTATTATTATTATTATTATTATTATTATTATTATTATTATTATATTTTTTTTTTGGTTAATGAGGGCCATGTAAAATTTGATTTCTTATTTTGTTCCAAATGTATTTATTTGTTTGTTTAATTAATTTATTTATTTATTAAAAATAATATAATTAATTCATTGTTTAATTAATTTAAACTATGAAATATTTAAAAACATTTTTAATAAGTGTATTACATTTTTAGGACCTTATGAAATTCTGTTTATTTATTTATTTATTTATTTATTTATTTTTCGGATTCTCTTTTAATGGTGTAATTTAATTTAACTAATTTTTAAAACTTTAACAAATAAAACAAATCACAGTAGTAGGACCCATGAACTGTTTATTTTATATTTATTTTTATTTTATTTTATTTTATTTTACATGAATGAGACTGAATGAGCTACAGTCAAGGGAAATATTTTAAGTGTGAATCATTTTTGGTTTGTTTCTCTCACAAAACTATACTGTGGCTTATGAAGACATAAAATTTGAAGTAACACTTTAGTTTAGGAACTAATTAAACATTGAAACTAAGGGATTACAATTCATGCTTTAAAAAATTCACATCTCCCAGTTACATTGCACAGAACCATAACAAATCTTTTGTTTTTGTTGTTTTGCAGTTTTTATTCCATCCCATACGACAGCCAAATGTTCGGCCGCTGAGATTGAGAGGAAAAAACAGGAAGCGATTGCGAGGAGGAGATTACGGATGCAGGCTAGCCAAAAAAATGGAGCACCTACATAGAAAAACCACAGAGGAGCCTGTACTGTACTGAATGCCATGGATGTTTAGGGCTCTAAAGGACTAAATTATGTAATTATGACACTGTAACAGTTGCAATGAGGGCTGAGAAACGTTTATCCCGGAGATTTCACTCTAGTCCTCCAAACCCTTTACTAATTAAGCGTTTAACACTAATTTGTCTCTTTGAAGGAGATGTTACTTGAAGATTTCTCATGCTTTTCTGAATAATGTACTGCAGTGTTATATCAGTCTAACTGCCAAACTAAATGGCCGGAGTTTCAAAAAAAGCAATTTCTCGCACATTACGGTTCCGTTATTACAACCCAATGTTGTCAGTAAAATTAATGGCAGATGTCTGCAGTCTATTTTTTTTTTTCTTCAGCGTTTGATGAAGCATTTCTAACATATCATCCGAATTGTGAAAGAAAAGGCACAGACTTTGGATTATGTCTGCAATTACAAATGCCATTTGATTATAGTGTTTACTATAAAAAATACTTGAATTTTTGTAAATCAAGCAAAAGGTCCTGGAGATCTCCCTTTTTTTTATGTTGTCTTATGTTCTTTTTTCCTGTTTAAAACAATTATCACAGTATTAAAAGAAGCAAATAAAAAGAAGCAAACATGTGACATTGTATCTTGTTGCTTTCAGAAATCTCTATTAAAACATTTTGCACGTTTACCGACTGCAATCTTTGGGTCCCTGTCAGTGCCTAACAACGTAATGACATAATTACATCCAGAAATAGCAGTTCAGATGTCTAAACCTCATTCGCAACAAATTACCTTCTTAATGTGTAATGCTTTTGAATATAATCTCTTAAAAATGACATTTTCTAGGCTAATAATAAAATATCACCCTCCACACCTGGTTTATTGTATACATCACAATGTTAGTCATTGTGTGCCTCGGGGAATGCGGGCATATCATTGGGATCCGGCCCCTGGCCCGTCTCAGGTGTAAGTCCCGCAGGTGTGTGCGTGTTTGGACTCGGCCGGTCGAGACGTAGCACGGCGCGCATTGTAGCGTAAACCCCCTCGCCCCTCCTCTCCCGCACAATTACTGTAAATCAAATGCCACAGTAATTTGGCAAGACGATGAGGACTTTTTTATTACTGTGATTATGGTTATGATGATGACTACAATTTATTCCAAGCAGATGATGAAAACGCCGGGCCCTACAGGTGTTGAGTTCATACAATATAGAAGTTGGTGAAGGATTTTTCTGTAATGTGGCATTATCAAGCTGCTGTGGAACTGAGTAATGGGTGTTTCGGTATTTTTGCGTCAAAAATGGAGAGCAATTACTGATTATTGTGATGGATCCGTGCCATGCAGCGGGAGCGTACTCTGGTATCAAGCTGTAGTAATTACGTCAAATTACTGTGCCTTGGTGCCAGATGCAATTTGCATTTCAGCATACTTGTTGGTTTGGGCAGAAACAAGATAACGGCTCTCAGACTAACCAAGAAGGAAACTCTAACTGTAAATTAGAGTTTGGAGACTAAAGCCATCTTGAGCAGATGGTAATGTGGTGTCTTAAAGCTTAGTGTACAGTGGTGACATTGTGCTTTCCCAAGAGCTAACAACACCTAATCTTTATCACTCACCTGGCTTTTCAGAGGTGCCCGATGTTGTGTCATGGCCCCACTTACCAAAGTCAAACCAACCAGCGAGAGTCGACGAAAGGTGCTAATTTAAGCTCTGACAGAGTGTGTTATCTGTACGCTAACAGCATTAGGACGCAGTATGCGTGACATTCGCTGAGTGTGTGTTCTTTGAACTTCAACAGCCTGGGAAATTACAGGTCTTTAAAGGACAGTTCACCCAAAAATTTAGTTTCCCTCATTATTTATTCACTTTCATGTGATGCCAAACCCATATGACGTCGGTACTCAAAATGAAATGTTTTGAAGAATCTTCATTCAGGCCTTTTTCTCTAAAATTATAGTTTATACAATATAACTGTGTGCATTCTACATAATCTCTTTGCATGTAGTTTTCTATGAAGGTTCTCTACAGAGGAAACAGGTTCTTTAGTTATTAAAATGTTTTTCACATTAAGAAAAAAAAAAAAAAATGGTTATTTTAAAAAAATGTTCACTGAAAGCCAAAAATGGTATATGGGCCATTCTACAGAATTCTTCTCAAATCTTAGATGTTTACTAACGTCATTTTATTATCTGTTGAAACCCACAATAATATTTAAAATATCAGTCAGCTTAATATGTATAAAATCATCATTCAGTGGGTACTTTCAGTTGGGAGGTGGCTGTCCTGAACCCTAAACCCTAAATGTCAACTGCAAGTGATATTAAACTATTTTTTGCATTTTTTTCCACTGCTGATTTTTACAAAATATTTTTTTGGGGAAAAAAAAAAGAATAAATGTGAGATGTGTTCACTACCAAAGCATTACTGTCAAAAATATTTGTCAGAAATAACGTATACTGAATTATCAATTATCAGAAGATGTTATGATAGTGTTTGGTTCAGTGTATATTCAAATGAATGAATCATTAACTTCAAAATCAGTATGATACATTTTTGTCTTATACGAAGAAACATTGGAAATAAATACAAATACAAATCAAAATACAACAAAATATCATTGTTATTGATTTACCTCTGAAAACTTTTTAATAAAACGGTAACAAATATATTTACAAGGCAGATGTAAGGAAAATCTTAACAGGTCAATATAACCCTTCTTATTAAATTATATATTACTTTCAGTAGTGACAAATTACTTTCTGAAAGCACAATATGATAATTAACTGCACAATTATTAAAAATGTGCTCTTTTGATATTATACAATTTGCATACATATCAAATTTGTGGAAGATTTTTTTTTTTTTCTCTAGACGTTTCCAACTCACCAATTTTGTAGAATGGCCCATATGTGATGTATATGAAGTGGTACATGTGTGAACAATGTATGCTCAAAGTTTGTTGACAAATACACAGAAATCTGGGTTCAGGTAATATTTAGGCCTACATATACTATCAACACAATCTCACTGCACTTCATAACTATTTTACATTTTGGCAAACAGGTGGCTAATAGAGTGCCGCATCAACTTTTAATTTGCTGTAGCCATGTTTCTTTCTTCCCCTCATGTGTTCCATTAATCTATGTGTCATGCTTCCATTGGCTGATTTTGTTGTCACGTGAGTATCAGTTCTGTTTGTTCATTGGTTCCTGTTCATTAGTTCTGTCTCATCATTGGTTGCTTTTGTCATGTGTTCCCCTTGTCTAAAGCTGCGTTCACGCCATATGCCGTAATTCCGAGATGGCAGCACGTGACATTCTACTCTGACAAACATTCTAATCTGAATTGTGTGCTTCTATGGCAACACTATCAACGCCAAAGCCCTCACATGCTCTTGAACTCATAATAATTACATACCGTAAACTCTGAATGTTCTGAGAGTTACGACTTGGACCAGTGACAAATGTACCACCTGACCGCCGCCAGATACATTTGGGTGCTACTCAGGCTCTACGTCTGAGTCCGAGAACATGGAAAGCTATGAGTAAAATGTCACGTGTTGTCATCTCAGAATTACGTTGATTACGACGTGGCGTGAACGCAGCATAATTATTTTAGACCTCTTGCAGTGTTAGCTTTGCATTGATGTCATTTCCTGTACTGTTGATGGTGATTGTTATGGTTTCAAGTGTTGTCAAGTTATGGTTTAGTTTTGTTTGTTTTGCTCTCAATAAATGGAATAAAGCTGCACTTGGGTTCATCTACAATTCGGCTCCAGTGGGTTTTGTTACAAGACTTTACTATGGGTTTTTATTATGGGGTTTTTCAGTTTATGAGTAAAACAAGGTCTGTGGTAAATATAAACTTGACGATACTTGGGTGTTTACTCTAAAATGTACATCACACACACCCATACAAAAAAAACAAGGATTTTTAGCTTATTTAAAAAAAAAAAAAACATGTTTGTAATAAATAATTATATAAAAAATGTTTGGAGTCAGAGTGTGTGCCACTGTCATGATCTCAGCCTATGTTCTCCTGTCTTGCATTAAGGACTCTTTTTTTTTTAAATGTATTTTCCTATTGTTTCTGTCTGCTTCCTGTGACCTGTTCCTGTTTCCCTGTTTTCCCTGTAATTTCGAAATGACAACACATGACGTTATACTTGGAGCTGTTCACATCCTTAGACTGTCAATGCCTAAACAGCTAATGAATCTGAGGTGGTCAGGTGGTACAAGTTGTATGCTGCGTTCACGGCATATTGTAATTACCGTAATTGCAAGATGACAACACTTGACGTTCTACTCGGAGCTGTTCACAACCACAGACTTGGAATTATGCTTTTCTATGGCATAATTTAACACTATCAGTGCCTAAATAGAGCCTGCGTTGGTCAGGTGGTACAGCGGTCATGTGGTACAAGTCGTACCTCTCAGAAGAGCTCACAGTTCACAAGTTGTAATTACAAGTTCTACGAGGACGTGAACGCTTTTTACAAGTTGGAATCTCGTAATTACGGGAATTCCGATATGGCGTGAACGCACCTGTAGCTCTCAGAAAATTCCCAGTTCACAAGTTGTAATTACGAGTTCTACAAGGACGAAAATGCTTTTTACAAGTTGGTATCTTGTAATCAGAGATTTTCTTTCTATAGGGAGATGAGAGGGTCTGTATTAGTTACTATATGAGAAAGCGTAACGGCTAACTTGGATGACGTGTCCCTTAATAACCAATCACATTACAGCACTGACGTCACTGAATTTCAGTCAGAGTTGTGCAACACTCAATCGCCGTTTACGGATACCATAGGAATAAATGAGAAGTGCCATAAGCTGAGTCCCACTTGTTGCAAGAAGTCAGTGACTTCTCTTACAAAACAGCATTTTTTTTGTGGTAAACTCTAAAAATAGTTCAATCCAAAAGTATTGTTTAGTGTAAAACATTTGAAGATTAGCAGATAGGCTGTCGATTCATTAAATGATGAGCTGTTTCCTGTAAAAAGCTGTTTATTCAGCATAGTGAAGCTTCTCTTCCATTGACTCCTTTCCCACACACTGCCAGACCGGAAGCGTTAGCTTTAGCCGTTACGCTTTTTCGGCTAATGGTTGCAGGCTTGTCATCTAGTGGTTTTGTCGTAATCACGGTAATTACAACACTGTGTGAACGCACCTATTATTTCCCTTGTCACCATAGCCACCCTAGTTATTTACCAGGACAATTAATTATGTTCACCTGTCCCTTTGTAATCTCTGGTTGTCTTGGGTAAATAGACCAATTTTGAGTAGACGTCACAGTGACGTCACTGCAGCTGCGCACACATAGTGGTTGCAGAAAAACACTGGTAACAAGTGGGGGTAAATGGGTAAAATCCATGTAATAAGAGTAAAAAAAAAATGTTTTTGTGCCTTTTGATGTCAAAATCTGAATGCAAATTATTTTTATAGAATACGGTCGTCAAAGACGCCATTAGAAGCTAAACGCAGATGTTTTAACATACATACTATGGATAAAAACTGCTATGATTGCTCTACTTTAAAAGCATAAATTTGATGTAAACAATAGGTCTACATAATATTCACATATGCTGTTCATAGGGGACATATTGTATTAGCCCTACAGTTACAGCATAAATTATTTAAACCTATTACTATTAACATTTTTACATATAATCTATACTCTTTTTAAATCTAAGTATTTTGTACCGTGTCCGTGTCCCGAATGTTTACAAACAGATAATTGGTCTATAGACCCCAGCGTTTCATCTGTTCTTGGTCCGACGGTGTCTTAAATGGATGTATCATGTTTCTTGTCAGTTCTGTTGTTCTTGACCACGTCTGGATTTATTTTTAAGTTTGTTTGAATGAAAGTTTGTGACTGCACCTGAATCATTCTGAAGCAGGCGCATTAACACAGTTTACAGTGTACAACAAAATGTCCAAGAATTTGTTAGGTTTACACTGCAAAAAATGCTTTTCTTACTTAGATTTTTTGTCTTGTTTCCAGCCAAAATATGTGTTATGATCTGGTCGGTGAGCTGCGGACCGCTCACCACCAGACGTCGCTCTCGCGTTTTGTCACGCACGGACTGCCACACTACACCCCGGACTACACTTCCCATCAGCCACTGCTCTTACTATTTGCACCAATCACGGACTGTATAAATACCCCGGTCTTCCTGTCACTCCTGGCCGAGTATTGTTTTGCGTAGCATTCTTACAAAGCGTTTCCCCGAGTTTCCCTATGTCTAGTTTTCCTGTCGTTGTCTCGTTTTGATCTCTCGCCTGTTTGACCACTCTCTTGCCTAGCCCTCGTAAGGATAACGTTCGCCGCTGTATTGACCCTCGCCCGTTACGGATTACTCTTGTCTCTCCGTCTACACACCTGTCTGCCATTGATTGACCCTGCCTGCCTGACCATGCCTATGTCACATCCCTTCAATAAAAGTTTGCATTTGGATCCGCTCGTCTCTCGCCTCCCTCTCCTCGTTACAGAATACTCGGCCCCAAAAGGATCCAGCAGCTTTTCACCCAGACATTCATCAGGTATGGACACTAACAGGATTTTATTCGGACTTAAACAAGGACCACGTACACTTGAACAGCACATCATTGAATTTCTAGCCATTGCAAATCATTCTGACCTCCCAGATTGCATTCTCATTGAAATATTTTGTGATGGTTTAAATGAACTGTTAAAAGCGAGACTGAGACGCGAGGGTCCGCGTTCGTCTCTGGCCGTGTTTTTGGACTTTGCTCTTTTGTGTGAGGGCTCGTCGTTTACTGTGGGGGTCGCGGACGGAGAACGCGACAACGCGGTAACGGCGGCCGCGCACCCCGCTCACAGAATGGCGGCCGCGCCGGAGCGCGATGCCACAAACACGTTAGCCGCCTGGATCGCTCGTGAAATGGCGGCCGTGTCGAAGCGCGCTCGAGCAAGGGCGACAACAACGGTGCCCGTTCACACAATGGCGGTGACGGCGGAGCCCGCTCACAAGATGGCGGCGAAAACAGAGCTCCGTCACGTCACAGCTGCCATACCAGAGCCAAGTCACGCTGCAGCTGTGTTTCCTGAGTTCAGTCAAGTTGAGTCGGTGTTTCCTGAGTCAAGTCAAGTGTCTAAGGCAAGTCAAGTTAAAACTGTATTTCCTGTATCAAGTCAAGTCAGAACTGTTGTTACTATGTCAAGTCGAATTACAGCTGTCGCAAAGATGGCCGCCACGCCAGAGCCTGTCGCAAAGATGGCCGCCACGCCAGAGCCTGTCGCAAAGATGGCCGCCGTCTCCAAGCAACAGCACAAGATGGCCGCCGTCTCCAAGCAACAGCACAAGATGGCCGCCGTCTCCAAGCAACAGCACAAGATGGCCGCCGTCTCCAGACCACTCCACAATATGGCCGCCATCTGGACGCCACCTGTGGTTATGATGGTCCACGTGCTGGACACTCCTCTAGTGACGGTATGGGCAGCTAAAATGGCGCTCAATGCCACGGCGGCTACCCCAGAGTCAAGCCCAGTCACAGCGGTGCTCCACGAGTCAAGCCATGTTGTTCCTGAGTCAAGTCACGTCACAGCAGATCTTCACAAGCCAAGTGATGTTATCGCTGCTGCTCTTCCCTTAATGGCAGTGGCCATGTGGTGTGTGTGGGCTACACACTGTGCTCCAGAGCTCTCGTCTGATCACAAGCCTGCCCCAGAGCTCTCGTCTGATCACAAGCCTGCCCCAGAGCTCTCGTCTGATCACAAGCCTGCCCCAGAGCTCTCGTCTGATCACAAGCCTGCCCCAGAGCTCTCGTCTGATCACAAGCCTGCCCCAGAGCTCTCGTCTGATCACAAGCCTGCCCCAGAGCTCTTGTCTGACCAGAGCTCTCGTCTGATCACAAGCCTGCACCAGAGGCCTTCCCCGTCGGAGAAGCTGCGCCAATGCCTCCAGAGGTGTCGGTGCCTGCCGTAGAACCTCTTATGGAGGGGGCGTTAACCTCTAAACTCTCTGCTTCTCCCTTTTTCCTATTTGCATCCTCTGTCCCTGCTTTCCCCAGGTCCCAGACCATGACGCAGCCTCCTGCTCCGCCCCGGAGGGCCGCTCCGCCTCCTGCTCCGCCCCGGAGGGCCGCTGCTCCTCCTGCTCCACCCCGGAGGGCTGCTGCGCCTTCTCCCTCTATTCTGTCTGCCTCCTCTGTCCCTGCTCTCCCCAGGTCCCAGAGCGTGATGCGGATTCCTGTTCTGCCCCGCAGGGCTGCTGCGCCTCCTACTCCGCCCCAGAGGGCTGCTGTGCCTCCTGCTCCGCCTCCTGTTCTGCCTGGGAGGGCTGTTCCGCCTCCGGCACCGCCCTGGAGGGCTCTAGCGCCACCTGCTCTGCCTCCGGCTCCGCCCTGGAGGGCTCTACCGCCACCTGCTCTGCCTCCGGCTCCACCCTGGAGGGCTCTAGCGCCGCCTGTTCCGCCTCCGGCTCCGCCCTGGAGGGCTCCACCGGCTCCGCCCTGGAGGGTTCTTGCACTGCCTACTCCGCCTCCGGCTCCGCCCTGGAGGTCTCCTGCCCTGCCGGTCCTGCCTCAATCACCGGGGCCTCCGCAGGGATCTGGCCCTCCGGCCCTTGCTCTGTCTAACCCCCGCCCCACCGCTCCCTTGGACTGTGGTTTGTTTGGAGTGTCTGGAAGCCGCTCTTTGGGGGGGGGCTATGTTATGATCTGGTCGGTGAGCTGCGGACCGCTCACCACCAGACGTCGCTCTCGCGTTTTGTCACGCACGGACTGCCACACTACACCCCGGACTACACTTCCCATCAGCCACTGCTCTTACTATTTGCACCAATCACGGACTGTATAAATACCCCGGTCTTCCTGTCACTCCTGGCCGAGTATTGTTTTGCGTAGCATTCTTACAAAGCGTTTCCCCGAGTTTCCCTATGTCTAGTTTTCCTGTCGTTGTCTCGTTTTGATCTCTCGCCTGTTTGACCACTCTCTTGCCTAGCCCTCGTAAGGATAACGTTCGCCGCTGTATTGACCCTCGCCCGTTACGGATTACTCTTGTCTCTCCATCTACACACCTGTCTGCCATTGATTGACCCTGCCTGCCTGACCATGCCTATGTCACATCCCTTCAATAAAAGTTTGCATTTGGATCCGCTCGTCTCTCGCCTCCCTCTCCTCGTTACAATATGTAAAACTTCTTAAATAAAGAAGGATTTTCTAGACAAGCAAAAATTATTGTCTTGTTTTCAGAAAAAAAGACATCAAATTTAAGTGAGTTTTTGCTTAGAACAAGCAAAATAATCTGCCAATGGGGTAAGCAAAATGATCTTATTTCAAGCAGAAAACAAGATTCTTTTGCTTACCCCATTTATTTTATTTTATTTTATTTTATTACCCCATTGTAAAAACCTATAGAAAAATCTTGTGGGAACCCACATGGTGAATAAGTCTTTCGGTTTTTGAAAAGTCATGGACACACTCTGTTTACATGAATTTGTATGATCTTATTCGCATGTTTTTGCATGCATTCATCTGACAGGATGCTGACAGTTAGGCTTAGGAGTGAGATTAGGGGTGGAGCTTCATCCTTTTTTTTCGAAAAATTGCACATTTTTGTACAAATCATAACATGAATTAATATAAAATCGCCATCTCATAAAATAGTTATATTTTTCATGACATCGGTATACTACTGACACTGTAACAGTGCAAAGCTGGTTGAAAATCTGCAAATTTTTATTTTTAAAACATGTTTAATAGCCTGTAGCACAGGTGGCATAGACTTAATATATCTTGAAGCTATACAGGCAGATTCTTTACAATTTTCCTTTTGTGATCCACATCAAAAATAGGTTTGGAAGTACACGTGAGTATACGAAAAAAAATCAGAATTTTCATTTTTTGTGTGAACTATCCCTTTAAGCCCTTGTCATGCCATGATCATCATACCAAGTGAGCTTTTCTTTCTGGTATTGAGCATGTAAAGAAAACATGAGATAGTATCTAACAGTAGGCAATTTGATGGTTTTCCCATGCATTTTGCCATGCAAGAAACGGCTGTTGTTGTCATAGATTACGACACGAAGGTATGACTAATACACAAAACAGTGGAGCGGGGGCGCAGGGGGGCTGCAGTTGTCATCAAGCTAAATGAACTGTGAATATTTTCACAGTGCGTGTCATTAGCAGCTTAGATTTGTTTCAACAAGGCTTACCTGAGGGCTCCATTCATTGGCCCCCAGGTATGAACGGGCTAATGCACACTCTTAAGCAAAGCCTTCTCCCCTCCACAGGCATCTCCAAGCTGAAAGAAGCCTCATGTTTTCTCCATTATGAGAGCATTCCTGCGCAGACAGGTCGGTCAGTAGATTGCACATGGAATATGCTGAATCCACTCATTTGAAAAGAGCCATTATTATAGTATGTCTTTCAAAATATTTCTACGATATGACAAACCTGCCATTGGTGAACAGTTTTTGTTTCTTACATTTTGCATTGCTTTCCGAGTGTATTCGTTCTGAAAATGCATGTTCTTGAAGATGGGCTGCAAACCTTTTTTTTTTTATGCATGAGTTACTGCTTTATAACCTTTGGTTGCTAGTGTTGTAGTATACTTTAAAAAAGAGCACATATTACAGAAATTATATACCTTAAAATAATATACCTACATGTGAACTGAATGCAATGTTTTCATGCACTTAACTGCATGTTATTTACAGTTACATGAAAATGTATTCATTTATTTTAAATGCAATTAGTTGAACTTAAGAGTGCTTTTTAAGTAGGACTTCAGTGCATCTTTATATGTAATCTCATAATTACTTTAGTTGTCTTTGAAATATGATTAAAGTGTGCTGCCAAATGTACTGAAAAAACATTTATGGTGAGCTCAGATATACTTGTATTGAAAATTGTATGTCATGTATTTAAATAAATATGTAATCACACATTTGTACAAGATTATGAAGACATAATGATTTATTTGCACTTTAAAGTAAAACTTTTAATTTGACATTATTACAACGTGCACTTAAGTACACACACGCACACACGTGGTAATGTCTGAAGTACAAGTGCACATTTAATGCAATTAAGCACACTTCTTTTTCACAAGGTTTCTGAAAGCATAAAAGAGATATTTGTGACTTGACCAAGTCAGATCATCCAGTCAGAGCTGACATAAGGTGCTAATTTAACCTCTGACAGAGTGTGTTATATGTATGCTAACAGAATTAACATAGTGTGTACTACATTTGCCAAGTTTACCATTCCTTAGAATTTCATCATCCTGTTGAATTACAGAGCTTAAAGAGACAGTGTACCCTATTATGTTTTTTTTTTCATGTAATTCTTGACAGGTGTGCTGTTATTTGTTTGTAGAAGGTCAAAGAAGAAATTTTCAAGAATGACCACATTCACCAAAAAATAAGGTTATTAAATTATAATATATGTATATATAAATATATATATATATATATATATTTTTTTTTTTTTTTTTTTTTTTTTTTTTTTGACTTCAGTTAATGTTTATTTCAGGTAATTATATAGCCTCACATATATGGCCTAAAGAGGCTTAAATATAATGTACACAAGCAATATGGATTCATATTCTTTCCCTTATTCCCTTAATTTGAAAAGACCCCAGCAGGTATATTTATAAAAAAAAAAAAAACATTTATGGTATATGATAAATATCTGCATGAGATTCAAGACTTTTAAGCCATACTAAATCTCCGTGTAAGTGACAGACCAAAATGTAATCTATCTATCTATCTATCTATCTATCTATCTATCTATCTATCTATCTATCTATCTATCTATCTGTCTGTCTATCTGTCTATCTATCTATCTATCTATCTATCTATCTATCTATCTATCTATCTGTCTGTCTATCTGTCTATCTATCTATCTATCTATCTATCTGTCTATCTATCTATCTATCAAACATAATTACTGAATTAAATGAGACTTACACAAGGGGAACATTCTCAGTGATTTAAAATTTGATTAGTTTCTCACCCGTGTTATTTTAGTATCTTTGACAATATTACAGTTTCAGATAAATAAGTACTTAATTAAAAATGAGAAATGTTGCTTTGACAACTAGCTGATGCGAAATATATCATTTTAAAATGACTTCTTATTTGACTTCAGTTAATGTTTATTTCAAGTAATTGCATTTTCTTTGCATATATGGCTTAGGAAGGCCTAAATATAATGCACGCAAGCCATATAGATTCATACTGATTCCCTTAATTTGATAAGACCCCGGTCGGCATATTTATTTAAAAACATTTGTGGGATATGACAAATATCTGGCATGGGTTTGTGCTTTTCCACAGCAGATTACAGGGCATGCATTGTGTTTCTTTCAGAGTTTATTCTTTCTGCAAACATGCATGTTCTTGCAGATGGGCTGCAAACCTCTTTTTGGCTCGCTGTCCTGCATGAGTCATTGCTTCTGGAGACTGTAGCCTTTGGTTGCTAGTGTTTTGCGGGTTTTGTTTTTCTTTCTGCCCTTATCTGATTTCTCATCAAGATATTCCCCTATCTAACTCTATTAGGCTTACTGATAAGCAGCCACAGACCGAAGCCTTTTTCCCTTAAACATTTCTCCATTGCACAAACTCTGTCCAACAAATAACCCTGTCACTGCATTCCTTAAGCCTACATCTGCCAACACCTTCTCGCTACAATGGCTTCAGTATTTTTTTTTATTTTTTTGGCATGCCATCATATGGCGGCGTGGGCCGTAATGGTGTGCTGACAGGTTTAGGGTGAGGTAATTTTTTTTATACACCAGATCAGCCCCCGAGGAACCGTGCAGCCTGTGGGCTTCAGCTTTTAATCAAACGGACTTATTATGAACTAATTGTTGATATAAACTTTTAACGGATTGGACAAATCACTTTCCGCTCAGCACATTGTCATTTCTGACGTGTCTTTTCAATGCGCTCGCAGCACATTTGGTTTTGATTGCGTGAGCTGTGGTGTGTGTGTGTGTTCAGTAATGATGCTAAAACACTGGTGGTGTGTGTGTGTGTGTGTGTGTGAATAAGGCTTGCTCATGCTGAGCAGTGCTTCAGTTCATTATGTGTTAGAAGACTGCATAAAGAAGTCTCTGATTGAAATCCCAGCTGTCCCTCTCTCTCTCACACACACACGCACACACACTCTCTGTGGAAAGTGCAACAGAGAGCATGTCCGTCTGCTTCTTCAGATTTTCTCTGCTTTCCTCTCCGGTTCTTCTCTCGCTCAGGTCGACTTGACTTCGCTGTCCCACCTGGACACGACACATCCCGTAACACCTCACCATGCTTTGTGTGAAAGCCTCTTCCACCTCTCCAGCCTTCCGCCAGTGGCAGCTAATGGAGGTATTTGTTACTGTCAGCTCATCTGGCCTCCATTACATCCCTCAGTGTTTTTCTCCACTTCTGGCCAAGGCACAATGTTTTTGTTTTGCAGCTTCATTATGTTCTGGTTTTGCAATTTTTTTATGTGTATTTTCAGAACGTCCAGCTCTGGAAAAAGAGATGGGATTGTTTTTCGATGCTCTCTGCCAGAAGTATGACCTTGAAAGGAAAATCCCCCTAAAATTAGGTCTGGTTTATTAGAAAGTCACAACACATGCTTACATGCTTCGACATGATCGGGATGGCCTACACTTACATACTAGTGCATGTAGACAGATGCATTATCCTCATTTAAACATGCCAAATTTAAAATTTTTACAATAAGGTGTTTGTTAATATTTACTAATTATTAACTAACATGAATGAACAATAAACAATATATTTATTATACTTTGTTAAAGTTAGTTAATAAAAATACAGCTGTTCATTGTTAGTTCATGTTAGTTCACAGTGCATTAACTATTGGTAACAAACACAACTTGTGATTTTAATAATGGATTAGAAAATGCTGAAATTAACATTATATAAGATTATTAAATGCTGTAGAAGTATTGTTCATTCTTAGTTCATAGTAACTAATATTGTTAACTAATGAACCTTATTGTAAAGTGTTACAAAATTGTTTTAACTCATTGTAAATAATAATAATAATAATAATAATAATAATAATAATGTTGTTTTGTATTATTATTATTATTATTATTATTATTATAAAATTATCTGCATGATTGTTTTAGGTCCGGTGATTACAAATTACATGAGGAAAATTATGTTAGTAAAATAATCTGTATTACACATGATAATGTAGTTTGACTACTTTTTGATTACTTTTAATCTAACTCGTTCATTTATCAAATAGACTTTCATGGGTTCATTTTGTATCATATTTATTACATAAATCTGGGATTCATAGGAAAATAAATAAATAAATAAATAAATAAATATGTTGATGAAAAACTAACATAAAATATGAAATTAAAATGACTAATAATATTGAAAATTTCTAATTAAAGCAAGTAAGCAGTAAAAGCAGTAAAGCAAGCAAGTAAATAAATGAATAAATAAACAAACAAACAAATAAACAGTTGAATGAATGAATAAATGAGGCCCCTGTATATAAGTGCATCCTCATGCACAGATATATTCATACGCACAAGCATTCCCCAGTGCAGAGGGACACATTATTCACTCACACACACACACACAAGGCTGCATTCCCCTTCCATCAAGTAAGCCAGTAAAAAGTCTGTGACTATGATCAATGTTTATTGCTCTTGGCACCTCGTCAGAAGTTCCCTTACCTGGATGTGCCTAATTAATCGTGGCAGGCTCAAGAAGTGCAAAGCAACTCATATATGGAGATGAGATCAGCAGCGGAGCAGAGCAGAGAGGAGACGGGCTAGGCCGAGCTCTCTGCTGACTGGAGATCAGCCTCTGCACCCGAAAAAAAATATGTTGCAACCTGAATCGAGGCTTTACAGGCAAAGTGGGAGTTCCCAGTCCAATTACACAAGCTGCAGGCTTGTGCAGGTATGCATTAACAAATAAATAAACAAGTTTTTGATGTTAATAAAGCACCGGCTCAGTTAGAAACTTTTTACAGTCACTTTTTGCCATCACAGCTAGAAAACCCAGAAGTAAGTGATCTTCTAAAAAGGCACACGTTTTGTGAATGTTTCATCTGTCTTATTACATTTTTTAAAAGATTTTAAGGAAAAAAAAAAGCTGTGTTTTTGGTGTTGTTGATACTGATACTGTGCTTCTTAAAATTAATTTTATTATCTCAGTCTTAACAAAAAAATAAAAAATGATAATAATAATTCTGACATTCAAACTCAACCCTGTTACAGTTGTAATAAGAAAAAAAAAACAATTATTATACAATAATTAATATATATATATATATATATATATATGTAATTAATTACTGTATAATAATTAACTAAGTTTATTTAATAACTACATTTAATTTAATTGTTTATTAATAACTACAAATCAACATTCCTAATTAGCTAAACGCTGATGAGTTACAGTTTAATTTGGGAAAAATGTGCAACCCTGTTACCCATTTTAAAGATTACTATCAAAAGAATGGGAGTTTTTCAAAACTAAAAACAGAAATGAACTCATATAGTAATTAACTTTTATTTTCTGAGTTTGATGACCAATAGTTTTTAAAGCTGGCTTCTAACCATTCTTGAAAAAAATTGAAGCATATTTATTGAACTGGCTGGAGACTGCATGAATTTATGTTTAGCTTTATAGACACACACACTCCATAGGAGCACATTAGAGTTTTACCTGGGTTTAATGTGTAATTGATTTTTTTTTCTAGGCACTGCAGTAAGGATGTAGTTTGTGACTGCGGCGTCTCAGTTCAGATTGACTGAGGTGCTTTCAGCACTCTAATGAGTGTTGTAAATTACCGGCCTTAAAGCGAGTCTCCACCATGCTGCAAGAGATGGTATTTTAAAGAAAAAAATGGCCATGAAATTTATTATTCTTCTGTGATATGAATGAGTGTGACTACTTTCACTTAATGTTAAAAGTAGGTCCGCTGATTTACAACATGTCATTTCCCAACAAGAAGCAAAAGTGTAATTCAGGGATAGTAAAACACTTTACGATGCATTATTAAATCGACAATTTAATGTGCTAACTCGAAAATGTGTTAGCAGAGAATATACTCATATTTGAAAATACATTAAATAGGCTTCTGTTGAACAAATGGCAAAACTGGTCCCAAAATATAACCGTTTTCCAACTTTTATTTAAGCACTGCTGTAAATATTCAAAGCTATACTGATAAATTACATGCAGCTGAGGTCAAAAGTTTGCATCCCCCTTTCGGAATCATTAAAAATGTTAATTATTAACAAATATACGAGAGATCATACAAAATGCATGTTATTCTTTAATTAGTACTGACCTGAATAAGATATTTCACATAAAAGATGTTTACATAGTCCACCAGAGAAAATAATAGATGAATTTATAAAAATTACCCAGTTTAAAAGTTTACATCCTCTTGACTCTTAATACTGTGCTGTTACCTGAATGATCCACAGCTGTGCTTTTTTTTTTTCGTTTGTTTGTTTAGTGATAGTTGTTTATGAGTTCCTTGTTTGTCCTGAACAGTTAAACTGCCAGCTGTTCTTCAGAAAACCACAAATTCTTTGGTTTTCCAACATTTTTTTGTGTATTTAAACTCTTTCCAACAATGACTGTATGATTTTGAGATCCATCTTTTTACACTGAGGACAGCTGAGGGACTCATATGCAACTGTTACAGAAAGCTCAAATGCTCACTGATGCTCCAGAAAGAAAAACGTTGCATTAAGAGCCGGGTGGTGAAAACTTTTGAACAGAATGGAGACGTGTACATTTTTCTTATTTTGCCTAAATATCTTTTTTCTTTTTTTTTTTCTCTTTTTTTTCATTTAGTACTGCCCTTCAGATGCTACAGAAATTAACTACATGTTTCCCAGAAGACAAAATAAGTTAAATTTACCCTGATCTTCAAATTCAAAAAGTTTTCACTCCACGGATCTTAATGCATGGTTTTTCCTTAGCAGATTATTGCTGCTGCCAATACATAAAACAAAGACAAACTGCTACTGCACAAGTAGCATATATAATAACCTGTAGCAGATCTATACAGGTGGAGCTGGGGAGGTAGAGGGTTTTAAAGTGTGTTGCGAAATGCTCTAGTGACTGTTAACCACCATTTAAATGTGAAGCAGCTCGCTTATTGGCTGCGTATACAACATGAACCAGTCAGCTTGTGCCAAGTAGTTTAATGCTGTGAATATCATTAGTTTGCATTAATGAACCATCAGCCTGCGCCATCTAGAGTTTCCTGAGAGAACTTGGCATTTGCTGGATGATTTTCATGTCACAGCTATTCCACAATAGTGTGGATTTTAGCACAGCTACCATACAGTATTAGCCAATCAGCATCCAGAACTGCAACTATCCCTTGTACAAAAAGCATTAGGATAAAACATTCCATTTTTTTAAACAGTTTTATTATTAATTCAGGTTTATTATTTAAGCTTTGTATGATTTCAGGTGATCATGTGGTATAATAATGAGCTAAAGGCTCATTCACAACAAGAATGCTAACTATAAAGATAGCTATAATGATAGCTTTAAAACCGTCCTTACTTATTATGTTTATTATAAGCACATGCTGCAGTTACGTCATCTACCACCAGCTTTTAAAAGTCAGGTGGACTCTCAGTGTTTTTATCGACGATCAGCTGGAAAAGTCATTCTGAAACCAACAATATCATTTATGTGTTGTTATTGTTATAGTTGTTGTTTGGACCTCACAGTTCTCGTAGAATTAGATCAATTATTAAAACCTTATATCTATGGTTACTGTCCTTTATGTCAAAGGAATAGTTCACCCAAAAATGGCCACTGAAGATGTAGATTTGAAGAAATGTAGCATTACATCACTTGCTCACCAATGGATCCTCTGCAGAGAATGGGTGCCATCAGAATGAGAGTCCAAACAGATGATAAAAACTTTACAATAATCCACAATTAATCCTCACCACTCCAATCCATCAGTCAACATCTTGTGAAGTTAAAAGCTGTGTTAGTAAAAAAAACAAATACATCATTAAGTTGTTTTTTTAACTTTAGACTGTGACTTCCAAATATGAATCCTTCTTCCATGTGTTCTACTGTGAAAAAGTCATCTCATCTGAATCAGCAGAGAAATATGCACAGATCAAGCACCGTTTACAAGCGAAAACAGTCCAAAATGACTCTTAACAAATAAGTGGGTGAATTTTGATGTGAGAGGACAACAGATGACAGATATTTCACTAGAGGTGTTAGCATTGTTATGGATTATGGACTTGTATATGGCATTTGATCCACTGGCGAGCAAGAGATGTAATGCTACATTTTTTTAAATCTGTTCCCATGAAGAAACAAACTCACCTGCATCTTGGATGGCCTGAGGGTGAGTACATTTTGAGCAAATTGTTATTTTTGGGTGAACTACTCCTTTAATACTGCAAATCCAATCATTTTATAACCGTCTTTGTATGTTTTCGTGCATTATGAATTAACATAACACAAATTAGCATAATGAAGCAGTCTGGATTTCAACCTCAGAAACATTATTATCGACCACAACCACCATACGAGTCCACCTTTCTATTCTATGCATAGTATAGATGTATTAAAATACATTATGTTTACCATGCCCTGTGGCTGTTATGGAAATCACATGACTTTAATTGGCAGCTGTGAACGATAGCACCTGCAAACAACTTGGCGGTTGTTCTCGTGGTCTGGCGGGAGTCTTACTGCGCAATTTAAACAAAGACTGATCATTGAGGCAGAAAAAAAGCAGGGTTGCGAGGAGAGAGGGAGGCCTGACAGCTCATGATTGATGATTGGCCGGCACCCTAAGCCTGACACCCACCACTCACCCGTTCTGCATTTACAACAAAGTCACCAGTGTGTCGTCCGCCTGCGCCCTACCCCAGCGCAGCCAATCAATACGCTGCGGCCCAACACTCCAAATCACACTCGACCACATACTGCTGAGTAGACACAAGACACGGGAGGGCACATCGTACATGTAGATTAAAAATCTGCCAACGGTAACCTTACACGCACGCACTTACACTGAAGACACACACAGACGCCCACGTCAAGCACCAAAGTGTACGTCTGCTCACGCTGAGATGAACCGAGGGCTAAGAGGACAAAAATAGCGACCCATGCCAGAATAATCAAGCTGTCAGTGCAACTGCATTGTAAACACTTGAATTATAAGTTTGTTTAAACACTGAAGTGTTTACTTTTTCAAAATATCACATGAATGAAATGTCAACCCAACCCGACCGCTTTCCAAAGAGAGCAACTCTCTGTGGAAATTCTCTCTGTGAGAATAGATGTTTGGTGATTTCATAGGCAGAGAAACTCCAGTATACAGCCGTAACCGAGTAATTCTGCAAAACGGCCATTTGTGTCCCTTATGTTCACATGCTTAGAAAAGTAATAATGATTATGGGCTTATTATTTATATTGGGTACATTATTTGATATACAGCACAATACACTGCTGTATTTATACTTTAAAATAACTCTTTTCTATTTTAATATATTGTAAAATGTAGTTTATTCCTGTAAATTTTCAGTTGCCATTACTTCAGTCACATGATCCTTCAGAAATCATTCTAATATGCTGATTTGCTCTTTAAGAAATATTTCTTATTACTGTCAGTGCTGAAAACAGTTGCTGCTTCTTTAATGAATAAAACGTTCAGAAGAAAATAATTTATGTGAGGTAAAAAGATTTTGCTTTTATTAATGACTATTTATAATGCTATTTATAATGCTGAATAAAAATATAATTTCTCTGTAAAAATGTATTTATATTAATGCATTATGTATTAATATTAATATTAACATATTTATCTTGATCACACTTTATTTTAAGGTCCAATTCTCATTATTAACAAACTATTAACTACGGCTTTTGCCTCAATAAACTCCTAATTTGCTGCTTATTAATAGTTAGTAAGGTAATTATAAAGTTCAGGTATTGGGTAGGATTAAGGATGTAGAATATGGTCATGCAGAATATGGCAGTGCTTTATATGTACTAATAAACAACCAATATGTTAATAATGTTAATGTTGCTAATAATGGCATGCTAATAAGTAACTAGTTAATAGTGAGAATTGTTCCCTGTACTAAAATGTTGCGTTAGTCTTCTATGTTGTAGGTGATAATCTTAAAATTTCTGCCGTGTTACTGACAGTAAACAACCGATCACTAAAAAGTGGCAATTTAAAGTTGTATTTGAGCACAAGAAATGCAATGCCAAATTAAACTGTAGAGCTGTCAACCCTGTTAACTTTCTGAGGGCATAAATATATTCCACTCTATTAAAACATATTTAGCTTGTGATGGCACAAATCAACTTAAATGTGATTAATACAATGTAACAAATCTGACAAAACATGCATTTTTTCATAATGTACTGAATTACCCATCACAGAATAACTCACTCACTCACTTTTTTTTTTTTTTTTTTCTGGTTTGTGATAAAAGATATTTTCAGGGTTATGATTCTGGTGGGTGACAGAGAAGATGTGTTTTCAATTAACTCCTGTTCCAGGCACTGATGGTAATACAATCTAGTACAGATTTAAATCTTTTTTGCAAATGTTCAGATTTGCGTATGTGTGTATGTGTGTGTGTCTTTCTGCTAACAGTTATTATCAGTCATAAAACCAGAAGTAGTAATAAGATATATAATAGTCTTACTGAAATTATTTATTATCATGATTTTGTTCTTTATAGTTTGGTCATTATCTGCCAAACCAGACTAATATTCGTATTTTGACCATAATTTCCTCACAGATTGATATCCAATGCCACTCAAGTCAAGCAGCCACTGACTCAAGGACACAAGAATCTAAACCAGTAGTTCAGAAACCCTCAATACAACAAAGAGATTGCTTACATAGAGAATATGCCATTTGCTGCAGCATTAGCATGCATCTCTCAGCTGTTCAAGGACATGTCAGCGTCCTTATCAAGAACCGTTAACATGAATCAGATAAATCAGGACAGTATGTTAGTTTTGTTTGTCCACACTTAATCTGCTTCTTCACTGTGCTGAAAGTAAAATAAAACTTAAATAAATCTATGATGTATCGACTCACTACTGGACTTTGTTCAAATGATCTGTTTAAAAATATTTCAGTCCTGTCTGCTCCAAGACATTGCAGACAAACCCACAGAACCATTTTCGGAAATGACTGCCTCCAGACATACGAAATATTTTGAAGGATATGAGCAAATCTATTTCAAATTATTAGGTACATCATTTGCCTTTCTCTAAAATCATTTTCAAGACAATGTAAGTGCTCCAGTAGTTCTTTTCTTTCATTTAAAGTGATGAGTGATGAGTGTCATATTAGCATTGAATTAATTTATCCCATTACAATAACATTCATCCCACGTGAAAGGTGTGCATATATCTATTCATGAGCTAATAATGGAATGCCTTTCCATCATAATTATGTGCCACGCATAACTATTTACGTTCTCTCAAAGAACATTTTAATCTTCGCTTTTCAAAACTGTCAAGTCTCCATAATTTGCACCTGAATTAAAAATATTTTCACCTGAACATATCAAAGTCTTTAAATCAATATAAAACGGATATTTGGGAGTTGAAAGTTGGTTTAAAATGCTCATTAACTCACACCTGTGATTGTATAGTACTATTTTTTTTTTCTTTGTAAACAGCCTACAGTTAGAAAAACAGTTTATCAGTGGTGTCTTTTATCATATTTCTGTTTTATAAAGCAATAAACTACATAAATGGGTGTTGATTTTTTTAATAGTAGTAGTAATAATAAATACATTTCTAGTTATCTAGTTTAGATTTGTAGTTATATGCGGTTTCTCTTATCTTCTCTCTTTGACGTATTTCCTTGCTGCCTGCTACATCCTATGGGCTGTGTGTAACACAAGCTCTGCATCAAGTTACAATAGTGACATCTAGTGTGTCTGTACATGTTTCATGTTTCAAATGCAAGTACATGCAAGGGATCTGCTTCTTATACCAGAATTAAACAAGCTGCTTAGGACACAAACACTATGCATCCTAATATTTGATTTTGATCGATAACTCTTGTCTCTGATTTTGGTTGACAGATTGTTTGAAAAACAAACAAAGGTCTGGAACCTATTCTGAAGACATGGAAATAATTTCTGTTCCCACTTGTACTTTTTTCGATAGTCCACTTTAGGCATTTTACTAACTAACTTTGCAACTAGATGTCAACTAACTCTCATTACACTCTTAAAAATAAAGGTGCTTCACGATGCCATAGAAGAACCTTTTTTTTGTCTAACTGGTTCCATAAAGAACCTTTAACATCTGAAGAACCTTTCTGTTTTACAAAAGGTTCTTTGTGGTGAAAGAAGGTTCTTCAGATTATAAAAGGTAAGAAAGAGATGGTTCTTTAAAGAAGCATTGACTGAATGGTTCTTTGTGGAACCAAATATGGTTCTTCTATGGCATCGCTGTGAAGAACCTTTTAAAGCTTTATTTTTAAGAGTGTAGAGTGTAATTGCACTGTCAGGTTAGGTTTAAAGTTGACATGCAAAAGTTAACATACTAAAAGCTGACATGCAAAGTTGACATGCACATGCAAAGTTTCTTACAGTCAGTAGAATTTCTGACCATCAAAATAAGGTGTCAGCAGATATTAAGCAGACAGTCTACTAATATGACTGCTAGTTGACTTGTAGTTACTTATAGTTAGTAGAATGTCTAAAATGGACTAAAGTGTTACCCTGCTCCCTCCCTGGCTAATAATAATAATGCAACTAAACATGGATTTCCTGTTTAAAAAAAAATTAAAAAAATAAATATGGATGGACAGATCATAGATAGATATATCAGGTAACAAAACAATATTGTTGAGGTTTTAGGTAAAATAATTGCAAAATAAAATGTATATCCAGGTCGCTACAGGCACAAGTGACAGTAATATGCAAAAATAAATAAAATGGGAAAATAAATAAAGGCAGCTTGATAAATATATGGAAGCCCAGCAGTTTGTTCTGAATGCAGTGTAAAGGCCGGGACACACCAAGCCGACTTCAGACAACTAGCGGCGACAAAAGCCGACGGTGTTGTCGCCTCGCGTCGGCAACGTCTAGACAAAAAGTTGTGCTTGAACACACCGCACAGACTACAGCCGACTGCAAAATAACATGTGCGTTCTGCGCCTGCGTAAATAGATTTAGCTGTCTATTGCAGCAGCTTTTAATAGTATATATTCGTCATTCAAAAGGAGAAACCCAAACAAAGATATACGACATAAATGCAGATATATGAAACGTAAACAAAGCAGCATTTGCTTACCATTTTGAATATAAGTTATGTTGATAACTTTCTTCATTTTAAGCGGCTCATGTTGTTATGTTAATATTCACGTATTGGAATGCTTAAGAACATTAAAACAGCCTTCTGTTTGTGCCGCCTTCAGTTACTTACTCTTTTTCATCACGTTCGCTTTAATTTTCCGGCACTGACTTGTTCGCGAAACTAGGCATCCAATCAGAGTTCTCACTTTTCCAGACGGTCCCGCTGACATGGAACACACCGAACAAACATGCCCGACAGACGCTGCCCCAACAAGAGCCGACGTCCGACCGTTGGGTTGTTGTGTCCCAGCCTTAAGACTTAGGGTCAGAGGTCTACAACAAATCAAAAGCAGAATTGTTTAGAAAAATCAATAAAGTAGTGTATTTAAAATGCAGTAATATGCTTAATTATCACAGTTTTATATAAGCAAAGCATTAACCATTTACACCATCATCATAAAAATACAACAGTCCAAACTAAAAGATTTTGCATTTAACGTGTGTTTGTTTTCGGGTGTGTATGTGTGTGTTGTGTGGTTAAGAGCAGTCTAAAGTGGTGGGCAGTATGCATAATGGAGTTCCCATGCAGCTGTAAATAATTCATGCAGCAGGAAAAGAGGGTAAGCATTGACCTGCTGCATTTTCATACATTAATCTCGTCCTGACTAATGGCAGAAGGCACTGAGCTGAGAGCGAGAAAGAGAGAAAGAACACGCCACACACTTCTGCTCACAGACGTCATGTGTTTTCTGGGTTGCTAATGGAGGTAAAGTCAAATATCTTTTGTGTTGCTACACATGTGTGGTTGGAATATTCTATAAGGACTTCTCATTTCAGCACTTTTGTACCTTTATTTGTAAATAAACACCATTGGTGATTATGTCTGTGTACAGTAACATTATACAAAAATAAAGGAAATCAATATTCACAAACTGGAATGCACTCATCCGGTGTGTACGGACTGACCTTTTGCCTCTTTATAAGACTGAAGAATCTCATATATTATTTATTATTTGTAGAGTAGGCATCCATACAGTGTATCAGTAGGAGTTCTTGTTAATTCAAGTAAGTATTAATGTAATTGCATTTTTGCCTCGCACATAAATAGAAGCAGCATTAGTGATCACTGCAGATGAATAAATATTGCATCAAGTCGTTGTTATTTGCAGAGAGCGAGAGTTCCTAATGGTGCACTTTTCCATACGATTATTAATACATCCATTAAAACAAAAGGTTAGATTCATAAAATGATGCCCCTTCATGTTAAGGAACACACACTGCCTGCCCGCACCCTGTGGCTCTGTTAAAAAAAAAAAAAAAAAAAAAAAAAAAAAAAAAATTCTACTGGCCTGCTTACATAGGGAGTATTTTAAGGCATCATAGACAAGCTGTAGACATAAAGACTGCTCCAAAAGAGTCAAAATCACAGGATTGTTACTTTGATGTAGAAAATGAATTGGTAAAAAGTCAAATTTAATACCTATAAATTTTGTATTTCGAGGTTTTTATCAAAATGTATGGACATTGACAACAAATGCACTTATATGTACTGTACAAGAGTATGATTTGGCTTATCTGTTTTAAAACTGAACTGTCTTAAAACATTTGGTCTGATGATAAACTCTTACATGCACAGAAGCAAGATGATGGAGTATGTTGTGAATTTTAGTATTTCCTCCAAATAATTTGCATAACATTTTCTAAAATATTTAATTTTTATTAGAAATGGAATCATTGAAAAATTTCAGAATGAAAGAATGAATAAATAAATAAACGTAATGCCCCTACTTTACAACTCCAAATATTATGGATCTTGAGTTTTTAGAACAAAGGAAGATACTTCTGTTATTCTGATATTTGTGTCTTTTGATTTACCTTACTATTTTTTTTTTGTTGTTGTTGTTGTTTTGGTCGATCTGAGAGGGGCGGGGCAAGCAGAGCTCATTTGCATTTAAAGGAACAATCCCTCAGAATGGGATGATTTTTGCAGAGCTCATTTTGACAAGGTTAAAAGAGTGTTGTTTTACACAACCTTTGAGAGTTTTTAACCAAAGTATATTACAGACTTTTCATTAAGACCCTAAAGAATCATATCAACTTGTGGAAAATGGGCGATGACCCCTTTAACTAAAAAACACTGAAAGTGTCTTAAAAATATATTCTTGGGCCAAATTGTAAAGCAGCATCATATGTAACTTTTGCAAAGAAAGCTAATTCATAAATGCAGTGCAAAAAGTTCAGTTGCACTATAACAAGCTCAGTGTAAAAACAAATTCAAAATGGCACACAAAGTGAGTTTGTAAATGTCAGTTTGAATTACCAAAGATTATTGATAAAAAGTTGAAAAAAGGTAAGTATTTTTGTTTTATGTATTTTTATGCATCATAGCCTATAGCAATGTGCTTTGATGAGTCTCATCCTATGTAGAGTGTTCCAAATCAGTCACTTGAGGTTTAGAAATGGAACCGCGTGAGCCTCCACTTCAGTTATAAAGCTGTCTTAGAAGGCAGCTGCTTATGTAGGCTATAGATAGCAAGGCAGGTTTTGAAACAGAGCCAGTGCGTGTGTGTTTCTTTTGACATAATGACAGTTTTAACTTTATTCATGCCCACCATCACAAATTACTTATTTGCTTTGCGCATGACGGGACATTATAAAACTTGCGAGAAGCCATAAACCAAACCTGCAGGGACAGCAGAAATCCACTGAGGATTTCATCCACGGAAAGCCCCATCAGTTCAATCCCCCATAAGCCTTTGCTACCCAGTGACCGAGAGTGCGTGCGAGGGTGTGAAGGATGACCAGGATGTGTCTTCTTTGTGGAAATCCTCCCAATACCAGCAGTCTAAGTCCGAGAGTCAACAAGACTTATTCCGAAAGCCCCACAGTAATAATAGCGAAGCATTAATAAATCATAGTGCCAAGCGGCTTTTATCTGAACCACTACTCCGCCTCAAATGGAGGTTTTAAGCTCACAGGCATGAGTTGAAAAGAGAAGTTCAAGAGAGAAAAAGAGCTAATGCAAGGCAGATACCCCCACGTAAAGGTCACCAGTGAACAAAAATCCAGATTCTAGATTGGTTACAGATTTGTCATAAAATAAATAATTATAAAAGCAAATTCAGCGCACAGAAAACAACAAGTAAACTGATTGCCATGACTGTGCTGATTCTGTAACGTATCTACACTTGAAGCAAGTGGCATGTCGCAACACAACAAAACTAGATCAATAGATAGACATTAACTTATTACATATGTATTACCATTTATCTTGCAGACAAAAACTATTGTACGTATGTAGTTTACAAACTGCATGAAAAACTTCTCAAACCCCCCCTTTCAATGCACTACATTAACACGTTACAATAGCAGGCCTTAAAAAATGTTTACACTGGGAATTCTGCAGAACTGAGATTGGCTCTGATGTTTTCAAATCCAGAGGCTGTGAAAAGAGGAACTGTGTAATCTGCGATGAGGTCACGGATGTGGAATGCGTATTCTCCAATCGATCGTCCATGTGAACAATAAACATTTTGTAAAAGATAATTCAGCCATTATCCACCGAGATATCAGCAATAACTGTTTGTTTAACCTTTGAAAGGCCCTAGCCGTTGTTTCTCTTTGGTGTTCAGAGGTGAAACTCAATACCCAGCCGGAGCCTGTTTATACCTGGTCGTCTCAGCAACTCCAAAACACAGAACTCCATGAATGAAATTCCAACATATCATCAATCATCCCTGACAAAAGAGGGATTGTTGTGGTATAACAAGCAGGGGAGGATGAGTGTATGTGTGTGCGCGCGCATGTGTGTGTGTAGGCATAATGCAACATGCCCATGGTCTCGGAGCCAATTCTTGTTTCCACGGTTGTCACTATCTAACCACAGCCACTGTGAACGACTCACCACTAATAATGCACTGCATATCAAAAGATAAAACAACTAATGTAGAGTTACTCAACCGGTGTGCCCCGGGGAAAGATGCAGTTTCTAATTGGTTCCAGAAGAGTCGGCTGCAAATTGACCCTCCTGCCCACATGGCTAATCCACCGAGTTGTTGAGAATGGTCAGACTGCGGTTGTGCGTTCAGCGGTACACAGAGGGAGGAGAGATATCAGCTATCTGAAAATGCAGCTTAAAACACCTCCCATCAGCCCCCCTCATTTTGCATTTATGAATGTTAATGAGGCTTTGCAGGATGTAGGCCAAATGCCATCATAACCCTACATCCGAAATCTCAAATTTGGAGTCTGGTTCACATTTGTACCCCCGTGTTGATTTAGTACGGAGTGTTCAGGTTCAAAGCGGAGCCCGCAGAGAGGTACCATTTCAGCATGAAAGAAAACTTCACTAACCGAAACAGGCACTTCGTGCTGTGCCTCATTGGTGGTGAAAAGTAAATAACTTTCGTCGAAAACCACAGAAGCTGTGGAGCATTAATGCAGATAACTCCAACTAACAGGAAGACAAAGGGAGCAACCAGTGGTGTGCACCCCAAACCGTCGAATCACTAGATTGCATAACGTGCTATGGCAACACACAAGTAAAACCTGTTTAAACTTCACATTTCCTGCCAATAGTGTCTAATGGAGTCAATAACAGCTCTTAATGACACATGTTGATGGACAGGCATACTATGAGAGTGTGAGGTGAGGGAGGTAGACAATGCCGCCCTCTCCGCCCTCTCTCTGATGTTGTGTGTGTTCAGCTGAGCTGCTTCCTTATCTGTCAACCTGCTGTAATTTAGGCCGGCACTCTGATCACAGCCCCAACCTGCTGGACCTGTTGACGGCATGCAGGAGTCACGTACACAGAAGAGACACCAAGACAAGACATCATCACTCACTTCTCTGACCCCACCGACAAAGCCCTACGCCGTTTCAAGGACGATTCCCATTCAGTCGCACTTAACGCACTCTTTAGTGCCTCCACTCGCTTCTCAGCGAGGCGATCGGATGTCTCAAAGACGGAGGGCTCCATTTCCTTCGCCTGGCTCCCTCTCATTTACCCAAAGCAATATGTAACAGTTTCCTTATTTTCTCCAGTGGGACGGCCATGACAGTAAATCTCTATTACTAATATTCTTCCATATGGTCGCATGAAAATTTGATGGTGGAGCGCCCGAGGCTGGGGTTGCAGCTGAGAAGTGGTTGGGTAAATGTAGCGTTGTACAATCCAGGCCAGGAGGGGCTTCCTCGGCTACATCTGCTCTGGGACGCTGAGGTGTAATCAGAGAAAGGCAGGCCCCAGAGCTCGGCTGCCACTTTTATCGGATCCTAGCTCGGAAAATGAGAGGGATCCATCATGGCGAAGGTGTTGACAGCATGCGTGTTTGGGTGTGTGCGAGAGTATGACTTTGTGATCATATGTTCCCCAGCTCACGGCGCATAGACTTGGCTCAGAAATGATTTCCCTGAATTGCAGAGGGTTTGGGGTTTGTGTCAAAAAATATAACATTGCACAATGTTTTGCGTAACGTCTCTGCTATGTCTTGAAATCCCAGCCTTCATCCCCTGCGTGCATTTTATAACCAGAACAGACAAGTAACCCGAGGATGTCATTACCCATTAACACTAAAATTTCCTCTGCAGTTGAACATTGGCCAAAATAAGGCTCACAATGCCTTGACAGTACATTCTAATTGCTTGCTGGTAACACTTTTATCTCCAAGGTACAACTGGAACAGCTTGCCAAATCCAAGATGACTGTGCCACCCCGAGGCTCCTATTGAAATGGTGTGAAGCCACAGGAAAACCAGTTGGTCTGATCCGATAAAGAGCTCCCTGTGGAGAATACTGAATCCATATACTCTGTACGGGAATCACAAGAATCAAACTGGCTTTGATAGCCTGCGTAGCACTACTTAAACCTGAAACCCTGATAATATTAAAACTTTAGTTTAGTTTGGTGATTCTAAAACCGATACACGTATGTCGCACTACATGTTATCTTTAAAACTAGGCATTTAGTGGTTGGCTGGATAGCTTTGGCAGTTTGCCCCTCCTGGAAAAATACTGTAACTACATCATTTGGCAGACAAAATGCACTAAAGGCCATTAGAAAGTAGAAATGGCTGCCCATGAAGCAAAAATGGCAGCCTCTAGGTTGCATACTTCTGGGGGGCCCTTATGAAAAAGAAGTTTATTCAAGTGTGCTATTAGTATACTTCTTTTAAACTAAAAAAAAAAAAAAAAAGGAAAGTGTATTTTCAGTCTACTTTTTATGTACTTCTCAGAAATGTGCTTTTTTCAGAAATATACTTAAAATGACATTTAAATATACTTGACTTGATTTGAGCTATTCTTGTTCTCTGAGAATGCATGTTTTTTTATTGTTATATGGTAGGGAGCGCTATTACACATTTTCTGTACAGAATTTCCAAAACACAAACAAAGAAGAAACCGAAACAACAAATGCTTCCACACGTTTTTAACACCATCATCAATCATAAAACAGCATCAAAACTGTGTAAGGTTATGGAATAAAATGTGTCCAATTCATAGTCTTTTTTCAGCTTTTTTGTTTAAAATGTTTCATTTTATTATTATTATTATTATTATTTATGAAACTTACCCACATTAAAGTGCTTATTAAAAGAATGCATGAAGCTAGAATAAAATGGTTTTGTTTACAAGTGGATACCTTGTTCTTTCTTTTGATGTTTTGTATGTTCAGATATTCATATAACAAAATATATACAAATTAATACCTAAATAGGGACATAGTAGTATACCTAAGTATACTCCAGTATACTGAGACTAACTATCAGTATACCTATAAGTTCACTTTTAGTATAGATGCAGTACAAACTAAAAACAATAAGAAACCAGTTGTGTTTACAACTATTATACTTAAATATACAATTTTATATACTAGAAAGTGGGCCAATTTAATACCAAAGAGTATTGATATAGTATACTACTAGTACACTGATACTATATAAAGTATACTGAAGAATATACTTGAACTTTACTTAAGTATACTTAATGAAATAAACTTGAAGCACACTTTTTGGTAAGGGGCTGCATGCACCAGCTAAGCAACTGTCATTGAGATGACTGGGAATGCTATGAGAAAGCTATCTCAAGTATTACAGAGCTATTTGGTCACAAAATGCTCCAGTGCATACATTCAGATATCTATTCTACAATTAGCTGACAAAAGACCAAAAAAGTGCACAACATATAATAGCTAGAACATATCACAGGTGTGAAATGTTTCATTCCAAGAAGTGCTGATTGGGAGACAAATAGAATCTAAAAAGAGGTGGGAGGTAGGTATACACACGCATGCACCTCTGCATGAAAGATGCATGCAATTAAACGTGATGTGGCACCACAGGCTGCCTTCAGCCAACTCAATCCATCATGGGAAACTTTATCAGTGGGTGTCTGTCCCGACATCCACCCCCCAAAGCTGTTGTGCTAACCTTCAATTCCAAACTGCGCCCTAGCCGGGCCTACAGCCTAGCCGCCATAACCTGATATCCCAACTGCAAGTCTTGCACCAATTCCGTCTCGTACAAAACATTTTGGGTTTGGCTTGCATTCCTGTTTTCTTTCCTTTCTCAAAACATTACCTCAACTCTACTGCAGAGATTGTTCTACACAAACACAGGAATGATGGCTTTTATTAGAACTTCATAAATATGCGGTAACGGCATATGTTTATTTATCTGCAGACATCATGCTTCACTGTTCTTTTAACCATTCTCTTGTCAACTGGTTTTGCCATTTTACTTGAGTAGCTGTACTACGATAACAGTTATCTGCATTTCCCCACTTTTGAAAAGCACCAACCGCTGGTGATACTCATGTTATGACGCCAAGGCTCAGATAAACTGTGGTCAACAATACTCTGTTACTAGACAAAAGGTCATCTTACATGCAAACCCAGGGTGAGCTGTTGTTTGTCTATTCTAATCAAAATGGTCCAGCACGCTGTGTACTCCGAGCTTTCTCTGGGAAACAGATAGCATCTAGTAATAAAGCGAGATGGCTGGTATCTCTTTTACATGGATCGGGTGGGACCAAGACAAGGTCTGCTCAGCCTTGCCGAACACAGTCGGTCCCTATGCTCTAAATGAGGTGGTTTGAGAGGACCGCCAGTGACTGATTATCCTATCCCGACCCAGAGGAATGCTGACCTCTGGAGAGCACTTCATTAGCTGGCTGGCACTAGCCTGTGATTGAGCTATCAGCAGTAGCGACGGAAAGCCAGCCAAGCCGGTAGAAAGGTGAGTCCCTTTGTCCAGAGACAGGTGTGTAACTGTAGCTAACTGACGGAGTTGCAAATCAGCGCCACTGAAACGCTATCTGAACAGGCTAACCGTGTCCAGATGGCCCTGTATCCATGACTATTTCTTTCTTCCTTTGTCTCCGCTTCTCATTCTCTCGTTTCTCAGATACACAGACAGTTTTATTTCTCCTCTGCGCTGACGATGCATTATAAATGCGCGTCATCCATTGTTCATGTTTACTTTGATTTGCTGCCCTCATGCATATTCATTCCAGACCTTGTGAAGATTCATGGCGTTGCTGTCCAAGCTGCGCTATGATGTCATTGTCCTCTTTTGCGTTTTTTTTTTTTTTTTTCAATATACCACACATTCAGCCCTGTTTTAAAAGCTAGAAAGATGGCTCCTGCCTACAGCCGAACACGAACTTTGGGTATCTTAATACTAATCATTTCAATAATATGTATATATATATATATATTTTAGTACTGGAGTTTTGATTACATTTATTACATTTCTCTCCCATTATTCGCCATCTTGGATTTATTTTTTAACAGAGTTTGCTGCAATGCATTATGGGAGTGCCTTTTACACTACAGATACATGCTGACTGGCTAAAATAGTTACAGTAACTTTGCTACCTGTTTAAGCACCTCACTAGGTTTCAGGACAGCCCATACATTCGCACGCACCTTTTTATGAATTTAACGTATTACTCTGATGAGAGCCAAAGGCTGACCTTTTTAAATCAGCCGTGACATGTGACTCCTCAGAAGCTGTTATCTAATGGCCCAGGCTGACCCTTTAAATAGGATGTCTGAATGTGTTATTGAGGATATTGTTTCCTATAAACATCTAGCACTCGGGCAATAACAATCACATCAGGCAAAATGAAGTTATCTGAGAATAGAATTAAACTCCAAATGACCCTTTGCTCTGCTTCACAGCCCTCCATTAATAATTTCTAATCTAATCAGGGAGGATAAATGTACTATCGCCGGCCACGCCAGGCACCTTGCCAGGAAGAGGGCCATTCAGCACAAGCCGGGCCTCGGATGAGGGGCGAGAGGGGAAAAGAGAGACATCTTTTCAGGGGAGGCCACTGCTTGATTTCCTCCTTTGTTAGCTCTCTCTTGGCAAAGTCATGTCCTTGTAACTGATAGACATGTCTCTTTGTAAATAACCCCGGGTTGACTGATAAAATACGGAAGAGAGAGAGAAAGGGGGGGGTAAAGAGGGTGCTCTAAATTGGCAGACATTACTCATCCGACCTAGAAGACGACTATGTCACATCCTCTGAATAATCTCTCTCATTTGAATTAGGTATTACTTTCATCAACATCCCTATAAACATTCACACACACGCACACACGCACACTACTTTCAGTCTATGCAGTCATTGTTTGACATATTTATGAATATGTCAGTGCCTATAAAGTTCCAAAATTTTAGACTATACAAACAAATGCTCAGATGAATCAAATGAAGTGCTGTTCTGTCCAGGCTGGACTATTGCAATGCTTTCTTGCCAGCCCTTACCAAAAAGTAGTATATTTATATTTTATTTTATATTATATTTTATTACGTATACTTAAGTAAAGTTCAAGTATATAGTATACTTTATGTAGTATACAAATGTCAGTGTACTAGTAGTATACTTGTAAGTGTATTTCAATACTCCTTGGACTAAATTGGCCCACCTTCTAGTATATAAAGTATACTTTTAAGTATACTTTAAATATAACAGTAGTAAACTTTAAATACACAACTAGTTTACATCTATGTTTTTAGCTTGTACTGCAACTATAATAAAAGTAAACTTATAATTATACTGATAGTTTACTAATTAAAGACTTGTAGTAGCATTTTTAGCACACTTTGAAGTATACTCTCAGTAAACTACTAGTTTAGTAGTTTTATACTGCAAGTATACTCGTAAGTTTTCTTTAAGTGAACTTTACATCATACTTCAACTATACTATTCAGGTATTAATTTGTATATATTTTGTTATATGAATATCTGAACATACAAAACATCAAAAGAAAGAACAGCATATCTGCTTGTAAACAAAATATTTTATTCTAGCTTCATGCATTCTTTTTTTTTTTTTTTTTAGAAGTTTCATAAATAAAAAATAAAGAAATAAACAACATTTTGAACAAAAAGCTGAAAGACTAGGAATTGCATTCAGAATGATATAATCAAAACATAGATTTCAGTAAGTTCAGCAACACCCCAAAGCTTTACAGTCATTATTACCTCTTTATTGGTCAACATTTTATTCCACAATGTTACACAGTTTTGATACTGTTTTATGTCTGATGATCCTGTTAGATTAAATGTGGAAGCATCTATTGTTTCAGTTTTTTCTTCACTTGGAAATTCTGTACAGAAGATGTGTACTATTACCCCTACCGTATAACAATGAAAACATTGATTCTAAGAGCACAAGTATAGCTCAAATATATTTTGACTTTTTCTAAGTATAAGTCAAGTATACTTAAATGTATATTTCTGAGAAGTGCATAAAGCCCAAGTACAAAAAAGGACACTAAAAATATACTTTTTTTTTTTTAATTTTTAGTTTAAAAGAAGTATACTGATAACACACTGGAATATATATATATATATATATATATTTATTTTTTTTTTTTTTCCGTAAGGGAGGTCTTCCAGACAGTTCTATCAAACCTTTAAAACTAATACTTCAGTCTTTAAGGAGCCAAAAAAAAAAAAGCGCATGTCGCACCTCTGTTCATCAATTTACACTGGCTACAAACTTGTTCGCGTACAATTCAAGGCATTGATACTACTACTACTTAAACTACTTCAAACTTATGTGCCCTCCAGAGGCTTGCATTCTGCAGATGAACGGCACATTGTAGTGCCATCCCAAAGAACCACAAAATCACTTTCACTGACTTTTACAATAACTGTTCTGTCCTGGTGGAATGATCTGCCCAACTCAATCCGAGCAACTGAGTCTTTAGCCATATTTAAAGAAACGACTGAAGACACATCTCTCTATTCTAATTCTATTTTATCTACTTGTTTTATTTTTTATTTATTAAAGGAAAAAAACAAACTTGCAACGGTTACTGCGTTTGACTACCCCAGACTTGTCACAGCCTCTGTTTTCCTCATTTGTGAATCACTTTGGATAAAAGCATCTGCTAAATGGCAAAATGTAAATGTAAGTGTTAAAAGGGTCATCGATTGCCTCTTTTCAACAAGTTGATATGATTCTTTAGGGTCTTAATGAAAAGTCTCTAACATACTTTGGTTAAAATTTCTCAATGGCACTGTAAAACAACACCCTTTTTACATTGTCGAAATCAGCCCTGTGAACAGCGCATGTTGCTTTAAAGGGGTCATCAGATGCAAAGTTCACTTTTACATGTTGTTTGAACATTAATGTATGTTGGCAGTGTATGTACAAATCTACTCTATAAAGATAAAAAATCCATGCAGTGGTTTTTAATTAATCTGTAAAAATAATATCCCCTTTTTCAAATCGAGTCCGACCTCCATTGTTTCGATGCCGGAGCAGGGATGTAAGTTAGACAAGAATATCTCCAACTGAGCGATTGAAGTGTTGAACATAGTGAACATAGTGGTCGTCGTTTACTCCTGACATCTGAGCCGCTGAAGATGCAGTGGATTACGTTTGTTTGTGAAGGGAATGCACCTCCTGATCTACATATATCCATCTATGTTCGTGCGAATCATTCGTGATCCAGCTTCACTTTCAGCAAAAGTGAGTATAGGATATATGAATCTATATGAATATCTAAATCTTCGCAATCACCTTTCCTAATAACATGCTAGTTAGCAAGGTTAGCGGCTAAAGTAAACAGGCTCGTCACTCCACCGAGAGAAGAGAGGGGCGGGGCGAGCAGAGCTCATTAACATTTAAAGCAACCTTGACCAGAACAGGATGATTTTTGCAGAGCTGATTTTGGCAAGGTAAAAAGGGTGTTGTTTTACACTACCATTGAGAATTTTTAACCAAAGCATATTATAGACTTCATTAAGACTCTAAAGAATCATATCAACTTGTGGAAAACGGGCATCCGATGACCCCTTTAAATGCTAATGCGCTCTGCTCACCCACCCCTCTCTTAGCCACAAAACTTGCTAACTAGGAAAGGCAATTTGCAAAGATTCATTAAAAAAAACCCTTATACTCACTTCTTCTGCAGATGAAGCTGGATCACGAATGATTTGTGCGAACACAGACACATTTATGTAGATCGCCAGGCGCATTCCCTGCAAAAACGAAAGTAATGTTAATCCTCTGAGTCTTCAGCGGCTCAGATGTCGGGAGTAAATGACAACTGCTGTATTCATTATTACATCCAACAACAAAACACCTCAGTCGCTCAATCTGACACATTCTTATCTACTCCTGCACTGGCGTCGAAACAATGGCAGATAATTCACAGCTCACTCAGGGCGGGTCTAAGGTAAGACATGTCAATCAACTATTGTGGGAGTGGCCTTGGTCTGTGTGACATCACACCGCCAAGAATCAGAGAATGGCTTGATTTAAAGAAGGGGTCATGATTTATATGGATTTAAAATCCACCCCACTGGGTGGATTTTTATCATTATAAGGTGGTTGTGTACACACACTGCCAACACACATTTATGTTCAAACAACATGTAAAAGTGAAGTTTGCATCCGATGACCCCTTTAAAGCAATATGGTATGAAAGGCCAATGCTATATTGCAAATACAGTCATGACCAAAGGGCGCTGGTACTGTATCTGTCAGCGATCTCTCACTCTACAATCACTGTTTACTGCATTAAAATGAAATTTAACTCATATCTGTCACTGGTGTCAATATGGTGGCTTTAAATGCCCCATCCAATCAAATTTTGCAGTCTAAACTATCATATGGTCTCATTCATCACTTACTGTATCTCATTGACACTCCACTCTTTTTTTCCTGTAAATGGAAATACATGTTTGTCTAAATACTGTAGCTTGTATGTCTCTTAAATTCTGTTGAATTTTTTTTTGATTGGTCAAGGACGAGATGGCTTCATTGTCTCTGCTCTCAGCAAAGCCATCATTCACAATTTAAAATACTTAACCCCCCTCCCAAACACACATAATTAGGAAATGATAGCACACAGGGGCGCCCATTGGATTGACCGACTAATGCGACCACATGGAGACTTATGGATAGCTTTATTTTTGCAGGGTGAAAAAATAAATCATAATTCATTTGGACAGCAGTATACAGAGTCCCAGCCTCTGAACACCTAAGAAGGAATAATAAGGTGGTTGTTTGGATCGCGAAGAAAATAGAAAAAGGGAAAAAAGCAAAGGTTTGCTTCTTCTGTTTCCATTGTGTGTGTTTCCATTGTAACATATGGCCATCAAAGCTTTAGCCGAGCAGAAGAGGGGAGAATGTAGGGAGCTATTTAGAAAGAGTGGAAATTATTAAGTCAATTTGGTGGAGAGAGGGTTCAAAAGCTGCCATCAAATTGTTTCAATAATGAGCTGTTTCCGTTATTATTGAGTGGAAAAAATGACGTTTTCCGACTCCTCAAAGATTTGCAGATAATTGGATTGGAATTTCAAATGAGAGCCCTCATCATGGCCATCCTAATAAGAGACCTATTTGGCAAAGTTAAATTTACTCTAAAACCATCTTGTCGCATGCAAAATACATCAATGATTTAACCTCACTTCACATAAAATACACCTGGCATCCAATCCAGATGATCTATGCCAATGCTAAAATGAATCTAACACTTTCATCCACTTTTATGAGAAGATTATCAATCTGAGATGTCATCGCTATTAGACGTGCTAATAACTGGCTAGCCCATTCATTTGAAGTTTTCTCAGTTTCATTATTCCCACTGCTACCATATCTAACCTGTGCCGCACCAAAGTCATCATGCATCATTTATGATGTCTTATCTCTGTATCTGAGCTCTTGTCTTTTATGAGCCCTGCTTTAAACCCTCTCATTAGCCTTCAGTAGCTTTGGGAACCTTCCACTATTGACATTTCTCACTTAGTAGCAGGGTATGTTTGATGGGAACAGCATCTCTATTGACAAACTGATAGCTAGGAGGCACTGAAACCCTGACAAGGCTCCACACAGCCTGCCGCCCGTCCAGGCCACGGGCACAAATAGGCTCGTGATAGTTTTTTAAGGCTTTTCTCTACTAATGTCTCATATTTTTCTTTGTCAAGAGTTGCTTAGCCATGCTGCAACATGATGCAGCTTGCTAGATATCCAAACACACAAACTGACCAAACAGAGATGTCCACACAAAGAGCATAAGATGAACACATAAAGGTAAAAGTCAAAATATAAAAACTAAATGTCCACACAAAGAGACTAAGATGAACTAAATGTCTGTGTGTGTGTGTGTGTGTGTGTGTATATATATATATATATATATATATATATATATATATATACACTAATAACCAACTGTCCACACACAGACACTAAACATCCCTGCATAGATGAACTAAAAGTTAGTATTTAAAGACTAAATATCCACATATAGATACTAAATGTCCTAAATGTCCACACATGGAGACTAAGATTAATTAAATGATCATACATAGAATGTCTAAATGTCCACACAGAGACGAAGATGAACTAAATGTCTATATATAATAAATGTCCAAAAAAATTAAACACCCTCACATAGACCAAGCGTCCACATATGACTAAGAGTCCATATATAAAGACTAAATATCCACATATAGATACTAAATATCTTCTTACAGAGACTAAATTTCTAAACACAGAGCTTCAACGTCCACATATGGAGACTAAGATCAATTAAATGACCATATTTAGAATGTCCAAATGTCCACACAGAGACTAAGATGAACTAAATGTCTATTTAGAGAGACTAAATGTCCAATAGACACATAGAGAAATTAAAAGTCCAGAAAGCTATATGTAAACACACACAAATGAAACATAATTGCAAAGAGACCAAATGTCCACACAACTAAAAGTCCATATGTAGAAGCTAAACGTCCACACAGAGACTAAAATGAACCACTCAAAGAAATGAAACAACCTCACATAGACCACGTATCCACATAGAGACTAAATGTCCACATATAGATACTAAACGTCCTCTTATAGAAACAAAATGTCTACACACAGAGCTTAAATTTCCACACATGGAGACTAAGATCAATTAAATGACCATTAAATCACCCTGGCACAGATACTCTGTTTAAGGTGGCGGTGTTATGCTGCAGGCCATGTTTTCTTGGGACACTTTAGGCCCCATTATCCTAACAGCACAATCCTTGACAGCTGTCAGGTATCTGAACATTGTGGACCAAGTGCACCCATTCATGGCAACTGCGTTCCCTGCCGGTGATGACCATTACCAACAGGATAATGTGCCATGCCATACTGCCAGAACTGTCAAGGAGTGGTTTGAGGAACATAATGGTGAGTTTCTGTTAATGCCTTAGCCTCCAAATTCACCCAGTCGAACATTTGTGGTTCAATTTGGAAAAGCAGGTTTTGCTCTACATAACCACCCCCATACAATGTATGGGAACTGAAGGTCCTGCTGTTGACATTTTGCTACCAGATACCCCAGAAGACTTATCTCCACCTCACTGAATCACTGCCTCGCCGTATGGCCACTTTTTTTTTTTTTTTTTTTTTCTTTTTTGCCAGCTAAAGGATTTTCTTTGAGTAGGTTGTCATAATGTAATGACTCATCAGTGTATAAATACTAAATATCCACATATACATACTAAACGTCCCCTTATAGAGACTAAATGTCTACACACAGAGCTTGTCCACACATAGAAACTAAGATCAACTAAATGTCCATATTTAGAATGTCCAAATATCCACTCAGAGACATACAAAGTCCAAATATAGAGACTATACATCCACACATAAAGATTAAACATCTACGCAAATGTCCACACAACAAAATGTTGATGTAAAACATGACATAATGTGCATGTCCTGACATGGAGGCCAAATGTACATACATAGATTGACTGTCCACATTTAGAGATCAGTGTCCATATGCTGAAATTAGAAAAGCATGCAGAGCCTACAAAGCCCACAAGTTATAGGTTAGAAACTAAATGTACACACATGAAGGCTAAATGACCATACACAGAGACTAAATGTCTATATATAGTAACAAAATCTCTCTATAGCGTGAAAATTAATATAAACTTCATTCCCATATATAGTGGCTAGAGGAACTAGTCCGCACATAGATACTAAGTGTCTGCATATGGAGACAAAATGTTCACACATAGAGACTAATTATATGGTTCTAATTATATAAAGTTCAAACAGGCATAAGCACTAATATATGGGAACTTGGTTAGTGAACATTGTGAATTTACAGGCTTTGACAAGAAAAAATCAGTGCTCTTATTTTAGCACCTCAGTTCAGTTTCGTGGCAGCAAAACATAGGCTAATTGCTATGGCATTGCACAGTATAATGCAGTGTGATTTCATGACTATTCCTATGTATTTTACATTAAATGTGGTTCTACCACACTTATTTATTTGCAGAGAACAACTTTACCAGTGTTACTACAAATGCTTACATTTATGAATCTTACTTTAATCTATATATACTTAATTCATGGAATTAATTGGTTGATTAAACTGTATTTGTGAAATTTTATTGTATAATCCATAAAATTACGTTTTCGGTTGCATTAAATGCAGTTGACTCATTTACTTAATTTGAAATATAACATTTCATCCTGTTCTGCATGGCAGCTTGTTTTAAAGCATCACATCATTTTAAACAAGTTGTCACCAGTTGTGACATGCCATGTTTCAGGTGATGTATGCTCTTAAAAATGATTCTCTCACCCTCACGGAGTGGATCAAGTTTCAACTTCTCATATATACAAATAAGTATGTGTTTGTATCAGTAAATGTTACATAAAAATTAACAATAAGAGCAGTCTGAATAATGTTAATATTTACCCATGATGCTGTGTTTTGTTTAACTGTGGGCTGTTCAATGATAAGGACTGCATTCCTTTGGAGATATGAGAAGACAAACACACACACACACACACACACACACACACACACATTCAATCGACAAATCACATATCACTGAGTCTGAAGTCCCTCAAAAATCACTTCAAACTCAATTGAACAATGCTATTGACTGAATCAAATTGAAAATAGGGAAAATGTGAAATGTGTTTAGCACGTATCTAGTGATTCTCATTGGCCACCCCACGACTGGTGATTTAATAGAAAACACTGTTGATCTACTGAGCTGTATGTCAGACACAGGTTGTGCCGTGACACAAAGGATTGACGACGGAGAGAGCATGCCCTTCATGTCTTGACATAAAAACAGCTAAATTTATGGCCCATAATACCATTATTCAATCAGCTGATTGATTTTGTACTTCTGTTTGGAGTTATAAGTTCAGACTCATCTCCCTTATTGACTCGTACAGCAGGACCGGGGCCTTTCTACTCTCACAGTGTAATTGCATTACAAAATCAAAGTCCTCTTCCTTTAACTCCACAGGGCAGAATGATAAATCCACGCTTACATCCGGAGAGAGACGGGTGGTTGGGGGAGAGAAGGAGATGAATGAGTCAGTGCAGCATTCAGGCTGGGGCTGATTGCTCCAGGATTTACTTCATTACTGTGTTCTTATCCAGTTAAGAGCGAGACCAGAGAGAGGAAGCCATTACAGAGGCCCAGCGCTCTGAGAATGCTGAATCTGCACTTTCATTTCACTTAGCAGCCACATTCTACAGCATTATTTAGAGGCCGTGTTGAGACGCTTCTGTGCTGATCTAGGATTAGGGTTTGACTGGTCAAGATGTGTGTTTTTAACAGCCAGTTCCAGCGTTTTTGAAATATATAAATATATACATGCCGTGGCTACTTACCAAATGCATGGAGATACTGAAATACTGATCTGGGTTGAAGCTATTGTTTAATTGTTGATTATCGTTTGGTAAGGGAAAAAAGTATTGAAATAATTTAAATATATATTTTGCTCTGCATATTTGCTCTAGCACTTTATGAAAAAGTGATACTTCATGTTACTGGATGCATTCTGCATTTCTAAATTTGGTGTAAAAGACTTTAGCTAATACTTAAGATGGTGCATAATAATACAGTATTATATATTTTACAATCAACAGTTAAACTGCATAATCTATATATTGTGTTTTTATTGTTAGACTAATGCATTGCAATGCATTTTTGCATACCTTCATGCAATGTTTTTCAGTCCGTAGAGACACCAATTGACTGATTTGGGGAAAGAAAAAAATAAAATAAAATTGTTTCAAACTAATGCTGTAGGTGACTGTTCTTTATTAGAAATAGAGTAGGCTCAAATAGAGTTGTCTTAGGTGGTTTAGAGCTTGTAATCTTTCTGCAAAGAGGTAAAAACCTTATTGTATTGTGCTGCATGGTTGAGTAAAATGTGTTTGTCACAGTTCAGTGCCAAGCTGCAATGCCATTTGGCAAGCGACAGGTGTGTCAGTTGCAAATGCAACCGTACACGTGCGAGAGTATGCGAGTGTTCGTGTGCATGTGGGCAGGCAGGCCGTGATGCCTCTTGCCGCGCACCTTGTGGCTGCCCATTAATATAATTAAATTGCACTAAAAACTTTCCCTTTGAAACAAATTAATTAAGATGCTATTATTTAGCCATTGAGAGGTTAATGACCGTCATTAGAAACAAAGGCAACATCCACCATCATTAGCCAAACTCAGTTATTTTGTCAATTCTGGTTATTTACTGGGCAGAAGATTAATGAGGCCAGATACTAGCCCAGACGCTAATTAGCTTTAAAAACATAACACAATCCATCACTGCTTGTGATTGTTACAGCGACACACACCAACACAGACGTAGACACACACAAACAGAATCACAAATGCACACAAAACGCATTTTCTTACCCTCCCAAACAATCTCAGTATATAAAAAAAATCCAATTAATTAAGTACCAATGTTTAATCATTACAATATTTACTTACTGTATATGATGTGCACCAAAATACAAAAGTCTCCTTGTATCTTCCACTCAGTCCATCAGAATCCTGAAGCATGGCAATAATGCTAAATGCTGACTCCCTGTAATCCAGTCTAATCAAATCTGAACTCTCTCTCTGGCCTGGTTTTGGCTGAAGTGATACAGCAGATAGCAGATTCAAGAAGTATGTACCAATATATGATGCATGTAGAGAATGTTTTCTCTGTTCTTGTACTGCATGAACACAAAATGAATAGTTATGTCTCAAAATTCACAGTGGATGACCCACATTCAAAGTTAATATTGAGTATCTTTTATTTAAGACACAATTTGGTCAGTTTATTTGTATTTAATCTGTTCTGCGTACATCGTGCGGGAAGCAAGTGGCTTCTAGCCATGTACTGGCATACTTGCACAGCAATGTACGAATCAGTCAGTTATACATATTATATATTTATATGGGCAGTGGTTTTGACCTGTCAGAATCAAGCCAATCAAGCCATGTAATAATAGAAAATAATATTTTGTGTCTCCCTGCTTGAGCTGCTTAGGGTGCGAATGAATGGGCCTGTTTAGGAAGTCATGAAGAGAACACACAGGGTCCGAGCTTGTTCCACTCCAGTCAGCTGATTGGTGGAGATAAGAGGACATGACTGCTGTGGGGCGTGACCGCGTGGCAGCCATATGAGTAATGGGTTGAGCTCCACAGGGCATTGAAATGACATTGCAGAAGATAACGGAACTTATTGTCAACCATTTATACTGGAGGGGATTTATGACCACACCATAAATGTTTATTAGCATTTTTCTATTTATAACTTGAAAAAACGGAGACAGCTCTTGCGCCAGTGTGTCTTTGGTCTTTTTATGATCTGTGTGCATAGCAGGCCCCGCTCTTCTGGAGCCTTCTTAGTGAGCATGTGTAAGCTCTACTGTGCTGAACATAGCTGGTGACTGTAGTGAGAAAGACAGCGAGCACAGATTTGATTTAAGACACACTGGGCCTGTGACTGTCTTTTATCTGAGAGCCGGTAAATCATTCAAGCTGTACATCAGCAGGAAACAGCAGGCCTCTGGGCAGCCCCAAACACACTCCCTCAGATGTTAACCTTGCTGGAAAAACTCATGTTCTCACACGTCAATGTGTTCTAAGAGAAGCTTAGGGGGCAGTTTACAATAAGGTCAAAACTAATGTACTGACATGGCTTAAAAATACATAGCACCTCTGTGAGCTGCCAGCGTAGACAACATTTTCAGTCATAATAGGTGGTCTCTCAGTGCAAAGGCTGTTCTTAAAAGGTAAGATACATAGGTTGACCACATGTCCCCTTTTTCCCAGTCACGTCCTGGACAGGATTTCTATATTACCTAAAAGATCCAAGTTTTAGCTTTTTTTCCTGTTTACATACTTGCTGAAGGTATTAATAATTGACCAATCGTGGTGCGTGAGGTGTGATTTACAGAGAAGCGATGCAAATATACGTACATATTAGGTGTGTTCGACTTGAAGCAGCGCTCCGAAGACTGATCGGTGTATGACATGAAAGTACCATGAGAGCAATTCAAAAGCTTAAGGAACCGTTAGCTCTCACGGTAGTTTGATGTCAAACACCGATCGGACATTTTAGGCAATATAGAAATCCTGGCAAGGATGTGTCCAGAAAAAGGCACTTATGGTCACCCTAAAGACACCTCCCTCTGGTAGCATTGCATCTATCGCATCTGCAGAGAATGCATTCCCATAATGCATTGCAAAATTAAAAAATCCACCCAATGCGACAAATGAAGCCTAAATTCTACATATAACTATTAAAAAAAAAAAAAGTGTCAATTAAAAAGATCAGTATATGTTTAGAATCAGTTAGAATCAGCTATTCTCAGCTTCTTGGCTATGTGATGTCACACAGACCAAGGCTGTTCTCACGATAGTTGATTGACATGGCCGTCTTACCTTAGATCTGCCCTGAGTGAGCTGTGGTGCACTCTGGTGCAGGAATGTCTCCTAAGCAATTGAGGTGTTTTGTTGTTGGATGTAATGAACATAGCAGTCATCATTTACTTCTGACATCTGAGCTGCTGAAGAAGCAGAGGATTAAGGTTACTCTTCTTTTTGAAGTTAATGCGCAGATCCTTGATCTGCCTAAATGCGTCCAAGTTTGTGAACATAATTCGTGGTCCAGTTTCACCTACACAAGAAGTGAGTATAAGGGTTTATCATAAATCTTCGCAAATCGTCTTTCTTAATAATGTGCTAGTCACTCCACGGGGGCGGGGGAGCAGAGCTCATTAGCATTTAAAGGAACATGCAGCAAAACAGGTTGCTGTGAACAGAGCTGATTTTGGGAAGGTAAAAAAGGGTGTTTTTTTACACTACCATTGAGAATTTTTAACCAAAGCATGTTACAGACTTTTAATTAAGACCCTAAAGAATCATATCAACTTGTGGGAAATGGGCATCCGATGACCACTTTAATATCATTTAAAACATACTATTCACAAAATATTTGTCATATATTTTTATGTTTATTAGAGTGTTATGTTGTTAGCTTAGCAACATGCTAACTGCGAACTCCACTGAAATCAATTGTACGTAGAAAGTCCCATGCATGACACATGGGCTGTGTCCGAAAACTCCGAAAGGCAATGTATGGAGGTAGGAAAGCCACATCCAAATCTACTGATTGTGTCATATCCTGTTTACTGTGGGATTACAAATTTAAGAATCCGTTTAAGATATGCTGATCCTATGCTCTGACATAGAATCACATGAAATACTAAGGTGAAGTATATTGTATTTAGCATTTAAGGTATATATGATGATATCAGACTTTCAAGCAAAGTTCGTAGCAAGAGGTTCCTCCCAGTTCCAGTTTTCTTAGTGTAAGTCAAATGAGCCAGATTACTGAAATGTTCACCTTTTGTTTGTAATGGCTCTTGGTGTCTCTGCCCCAGATGTTTGGATTAGGACTGGTGAAATGGGGTAGTTTGCTATACCTGAATGTTTCATTTGCATGCTTTGTTTGGGGTTGTCCTAAGCACTGCCCCCTAAATGTATATAAACTACAATGTCACTGCCTTAGTTAGACTTTTGATGACTGCAGCGCCATGCAGCGCATTCTCAATAAAGAACTCTGCTGAAAATATCTGTGTCTCCTGGTCTTCGCTTCTGAGTTTCCAACACTACTGAGATACCTTTGTGTCTTGTTTTTTTTTTTTTTTTTTTTTTTTTTTTTTTTGAAAGCAGCATTCATGTATTAATGTTCATGGTCTATGCAGGCCAATGAAAGAATTGAGAAAAAAAAAAAATGAAAGTTGCTCTTGGTCAGTTTGTGTATACATGCATGTTTTTCCGGAGTTGTTTACTTAATTTCTAGCAAGAAATCACTAGTTTGGTACATAAATATTTTCACTGACTATTCCCAAATTCTATCTATTTTGTTGTAGATCATTAGATTGTTATGCTGCCTAAGAAGTCTGGTCTGAAATCAGACTTAAAATCATTTACCTTCAAATGCAAATGCTGCATGCAAAGTCATTGGCTTATAGGGATAGAGAGACAAGAAATCATCTGCCTAAGCTTTCAGTCTAAGTCATTGAATTGTTGCCTGTGTAGAATATCTGGTTAGCTACCTTAGAAGGTAGCAGCCAATAGTGTGCCTACAAGCAAGCAAGGCAGCTAGGTTGGAACAGAACCAATGAGTTTGAGTTTGACTTTCCTGTAGTTAAAACTGTAGAGAATGGCCCTAGCAACACAAAAGGTCATGGTTTCAGATCCCAGTGAAAGCAAGAATTAAAAGAAATGTAAAGCATTTACCTTAAAAAAAGTAAATTGCTATGGATAAACGTATAAACATACTGTAAATGGTTGTGACAAGAAACCAGTCTGTTACATCTCCTTCTTCCTCCGTCAGGCAACTGATCAGTATTCTGGCAGAGGAAGTCCTGTCATCAAAAACCATCTGAAAATGCATATGACATAAGATCTGTGCATGTATGCGTGACAAGCTGACGTTGCAATAGTGGACATGTTTCCTCAAGGACCAAATCGAGTATGCGTATCTAATTTGAGCCAGAGTGTGGCCAAGCTTAAAAGCCCCATCGGAATGGCATCGTCCTCGTAAGATTCCCCCGTAGGAAATGGGATGTAGTCCCATTGGGAAGAGTTCATAATTCTGCATGTCTCTGGATCACAGACACACGGCATTGTGGGGTTGGATGTAATCCTTCTAGAACAGTGCCTCACGCTGTTGTGTGGTTTTAAGCTAAGCCTGGCTCTGCATGGTGTACACACATGCTACATTCCATTCAATTCGGAAAGTCTGAATTTCTAGCTTCTTACTAGGAAAGTGCATTAGAATGTCTGTTGGTGCAACTTGGAAGCTTTTGTGGAAATCTAAAAAAAATAATAAAAAAAAAATATATATATATATATATATATATATATTAAATTTCACTAGTATGCATGATGTCATGCAAACATGGCAGCACCAAGTGAGAAATACATAGTTGATAATAAACATTTACTTTAAGCAAATAAAAGGGTTTAGGGTGGTTAGCTGGTGTAACCAAGCTGTTTAAAGGGGTTTGGGGCATTTGTTAGCTGGTCATGCTGGGGGACTGCTAAAAACCACCTTGAAGACCTGATTGACCAGCATAAGCTAGCTGTTATACTAAGTAGACTAGCAAACCATCTTAGGCTAGTTTAAACTCGTTTTTTTTTTCTTCTTCTTCTTCTTCTTCTTTTTTTTGCACAGTTTTCGTACAACTGCAAAACAAATGCAAGTTGCAAGGAAAGTATTTGATTATCAAAACTGCAAAGCTAACAGTAGCCTTGCAATTTGTTTACATATCTTCCGGGCATCAGTCAATGCAAGGCCTTTGTGGTCGGAAGTCGGAGATCCCACATCCAACACTGAATGGAAGGCAGTGTTAGAGCAAAGAGAGGCCACTGGAAGGGAACCAGGCACAAATGCGCAGCAGCTGCTGCTATCTGCTGGCTGGCTTCATATGCAACCCATGCACTAAAATGGAAGTGATCCTGCCATGTTTTAGCCTTCATAGAGCAAACCGCAAGCATATCACAAGTTCCCCGCTTTGATCACACCCATTGTTCTTACGGCCTAAGATGTGAGGACTGTGTGTCCAGTGTGGGCTGAAAATTCTTCACATTTATGTACAGATCTAATTTGTACTGCAAACAGAGCTGCTAAAATGGGCAGTTGCCTTTCTGTACAATAACTGATTAATTAATCCTGGCTGAGAGGAAGGATGTCTCAGTGTCAGATGCCCGCTGGTGTTCCCATCACTTGGCCATGCCGAACGTTCGTCCAATTTGATGTAGACATGTTATTCTCTCCTGGCTGCCTGCCGGCCACACTCGATCACACCTCAGCCTTTAAAGTGCACGCCAAGATCAGTCATCTGCTGGGGCCAAGGTGTAACTTTATGAAATAATTACTTCACTGGCCTTTGGAGTATGCAGCAGGCTGAAAATAAACAGCGGTGGGTTGCGCAGGAAGAGAAAAAGCGTGAGGAGAAGAGATGCAAGGGGCCATAGTGTGAAATGAGAGTGGCAGGAGCAGAATTTATGGCTGACATTCATGTTATGGCAGCGGTTCAGACGTGACCTCCTCACTCATTTGGCAGCTGCCTGCTCTTCGCTGCCTTTCTCCACCTGTCCCAAAAGCATGCCACTCTCAAGGCTAGACCAGATAAATCTGCAAATCTGAAGCGAACACTATTCTGTATGTATGCTGCAAAACCTAGTGAGCAGGCTACGCAGTGTTTGCATCATAAATGAATACAAATAAATACATTTTTACATTTGTATCACATAATCAACATATTATTAATGTAGTAAACTTGCTCAGTAGCCCACCCGGTACAGCACTGCACTTGTGATATGTAGCACTCCGGTACGAGTTCTAGTAAACGTGATCGAGCAATAATAATTTAATGCCACTAATCTGACATTTAGTTTTCAAACGGTTGTGATATGTACACAAATCTCTTTCAAACGGTAGATGCCTTTTTTCACACAAAATTATGATAACGGGGCAGATTACTGTTTAATAAAAATTTATTTTCTTTTGGTACCTTGCACAATACTATGTTACGGCCTCAAAACGCGTGCATAATTTGTAAATGAATAATTTTTTTACATTTGTATCACATGATCAGCATTTTACTAATGTAGTAAACTTGCTTTGTAGCTCACCCGGTACAGCACTGCACTTGTGATGTGCAGCACTCAGGTACGAGTTCTAGTAAACGTGAGACATGACTCATGATAAAAGAGCTTAAAACTTGTAGAAGCAAGATAACATGATTGAGCATTAATAATTTAGTGTCACTAATCTGACTTTTAATTTTCAAACTTTTGTGATATGTACACAAATCTCTTTCAAACGGTAGATGCCTACGGGGCAGATTACCGTTAAATAAAAACATATTTTATTTTTTTTTTTCGTATTTTTTAAGTTATGACCTCAAAACTGGTGCACGATTTATAAATTAATACATTTTCACATTTGTATCACATAATCAATATACTACTAACATAGTAAACTTGCACAGTAGCTCACCCGGTACAGCGCTGCACAGTGCTCTGATGTGCAGCACTCAGGTACAAATTTTAAGAAACAGTCATGACTCTTGATAAAAGAGCTCAAAAACTTGTAGAAGCAAGCTAACGAGATCAGACATTAATAATTTAGTGCCACTAATCTGACATTTCATTTTCAAACTACACTGATGCGTACAACAACCAATGTATTAAAGCATTGCTACTTTCACATGATCTGTTTTGAGGAGAATTTAACACACTTTTATAGACACACTCTTTAAAATAAAGGTGCTTTCAAAGGTTCTTCACAGCAGTGCCATAGAAGAACCATTTTTGGTTCCAGAAAGAACCATTCAGTCAAAGGTTCTTTAAAGAACCATCTCTTTCTTACCTTATTATAATCTGAAAAACCTTCTGTCACCACAAAGAACCTTTAGTGAAACAGAAATGTTCTTCAGATGTTCAAGGTTCTTTATGGAAGCATTTAGACGAAAAAGGGTTCTTCTATGGCATTGTGAAGCACCTTTATTTTTAAGAGTGCACTGACATAGACAAGTGTTGCAAAATGTGCAATAAGCAACATAACCATTTTGCAGAAATGTTGCCGAAGGCACATATTTCCAATGAGCCTGGGATTGATTAGCATGTATACATTTTCGGATGAAGCCGAGCTACACAAGGGATTATCTAGGTGCCTTTACCTAATCCAACTTTGCAAACACCAGACTGGTGTGATTCAAAACATTGGTTTAAGTTTTAATTTGTGTTTTAAAATGCATGTGAACACATTTAGCATGGAATAAGGCCAGAAGATAATAGTTCTTTGTCACTGCTATTGTTACATACCGCTCTTCTCACCGAAGGCTTTTCTCCCCTCACAAGCCCCCCTTAGAAGGCAGCTGCTTATGTAGGCATTAAATAGTAAGACTAGGCTTTGGAATTGGTGTTCTTTCTCTCTTTTTCTTGGATTCTGTCATACCTTCACCCATTGGAATGAGTTTTCATGTCTTTACTTGCTACAGGTATTAAACCACCAATCCACTGAAAGAGCCTGAAATAAAGAACGGGGAGAGGGGTAGGGGGTGCGGGGTGAAGCAGAGCCCATATCTCAACAGTGATTTACAAGTCTGACTTGTTAAAATCAACACAGCTTCCTGACAGTGACAGGAGATCAAACCAACAGGAACAGCATAATCAAACGCTCTGGCACATGTGGAATCTTCACATTTGCATGCACACACAGGCATGTCATAGTTCCACAGAGCATGGCAGCTGTTGACGCTACTGAGAGGGTGTTAAAAGGTCGAGAGTTTGTGAGAATGAGACAACACTTAAAATCTACCACCCCATGAAAATCATCACATACACTTAGCTAAACAAATCAACTCTCGTTTTGGTTAAAACAAGTCTTTGTTTAGTTTGAGCCCTGACTGACTGAACATTTATTCTCAAAACTAGGGGGACCTCTAACATTAAGGGCACTTTTTAAAACTTAAAATCTGGAAAAATAAAACTCTGTCAAACTATGTTTCACTTGGAATACAGATCTGATCTTGCCCTTGTGGATTTTGTGTGATGGTGTGAATTTTTGATATTGAATGTGATGGTAATGACATTTCTCACATTTTGTAGAAAAACTCGGATGAGCCTTGAACTTGACGCAACAAGTCCTAAAATCTCAGTTGTTCTCTTTGCATGATAAACAATGATATTGACAGTTTTTTTTTTTTTATTAAGTTCTTATGAACTGGACTGCATTACACAGTTTCCTTAAGTTTATCAGATGGGAAATTAAAAAGTCTAAATATGAAAAAAAAACTAAAAATGCTCCAAACAGTTTCGCAGCTATCGCACCTGCCAGCTGAAGCATTAGTGCAAAGTGGATTTGTTTACCTGAGTGACCCTCTAACCAACCTGTGTCAGTACTGATCTGCGCTGTGTGTTTGACACTGTGTCTACAGTGAGTGATTTCCTATATGCCTGAATGTGAGTTATTTCCTTAATTTGTAAAAAGTGTGGTGGAGCTGTATTTGTGCACTTGATCCCATAATGCATTGGTTTCCATCTCGTTAAAATGAATGCTTAAGCAGTAGTGTAACCTGACTTATTTTTAGCACATTGCAAATATGTTAAATCACTGTTAGTATTAGGCAGATATATAAAAGATTCAGGGACAGATTGATAATAGGAAAAAGGGTTTGAATAAGGTGTGTTTTATTAGCTTTAAGACTGTCCGTTGTTGGCATTGTGTTTTTATTTAGACAAAGCTAAAAATGCCACCACCAAAGCGACAAAAACAATATACGTTTCAATGCTGTCGTGTGAAATATTTCATAAAGGCAAGCATTTGCTAAGCCCCAACAAGCCGTACATTGCAATATGAGCCCTGCTGATTGTGATGAAAATGACAATGATAAACTTGACCTACCTTTTACCTTAAAACTAATGCTGACTTGATCCTTATAAACCTTATAGCCTAGCCAGTACCAACAGTTAATATATCAGCAGCAATAGCTAACTCTGTCTATATATCTAGCTAGCTAGCTAGCCAGCCATCTAACTATTTACAGCCATCAAGTAAGCAAACTATATTTTTCAGTTTTCTTTCCAATGATCTTTCATTCATCTCAGTTGTCATTATAAAAATACTTACAAATGGATGTGCGTGTGGACAAGGTGACATCATAATATTTCAGCCCACTGTTTCTTCAGTCTGCCCCCATTGTGGCCTGGAAAATGTGCAGCATTTCAAAGCATTAGATTGATGCAGTGGCTTGTGCTGGTGGCTGTGGTGAGAAATAGGGCTTTAGTCTGCCGCTGATAACTAATGCAGGCAAAATGACGTGCTGCCACAACCACACTGTACATTAAACTGACCACAGCGAGATGAATGCGGAGTGCTAATGAGTGTGACAAATAGACTCCCCATGCAAAACTGCAAAGGTAAATTCCAAAACTAAATGCATATGTGACAGCTACCGTGCAGACAGTGATGATAAATGAACACTAAGTGCTCGGCTTGGTGTGCCGAGGCCCGAATAAATGTCTCCCTTTTTCCTCACCCTGTGTTTTCCTGCCCTCAAAATAGAGAAAAGTCTAAAGCGCATTGCGCTGTGTAAATCATATTAAAAGCTCTGATATGATATGCAATGGTGTAAATTAACCTCAAACCTTTAAGCAGCCGATTCAGTGGCATTTAGCTGAGTGAAAGTCCATCTGGAGTGGAACTATTTTAGGGGGCAGACTGCATTTCCACAGGAAAGCATGTGTCTGGTTGACTCTGAGAATGCAGGGAATTATGGGAGCAGAGAGACTTGCTGTCCCTCTGTTTGTGAAGGTTAATGGTAACAGTTAGAGGCAGCCTAATGAACGTCATTAATTAACCACCAAGCCCTCCTCGCATTTCAATTACTCTGAGGACTGACTGGGTGCCAGAGGTATAGAGGGGAATGTACTTTGTTAGATATCCTTCCCTACGGGTAGGACTTAGTTGTGAAATCACATCGCTTACACCACACCATGACTCCAGACTTACCCAACCTCAAATCATGTCCACACCGTCCTGCCACTGCAACCCACTGACATGGAACACTAGAAGTGACATATATAGTTGTGGGAGCAAAGTTTTGAAGGCTCTGTGGTGTCAAAGCCAGGAATATTGGCAGAAGTACAGCTGTGAGACTTTAGTTATAGCTGTTCGCTGGGTACATCGACAGTTGGCGAAGTGAATACAGGTTGAAATGGTAGGGTGGTCAAGTGCTTCCCCTTGGCCTTGGGTACAAGGGTTTGGAGCTTCTAGTGGCTCAAACTACCTGCAGAAAATACCAGCATATTTAGTTGTCGGCATCTGTTTTGTTCTGGATGGTGACTCTCAGCATGCACCATTAAATTAAAAGGTACTTGGGCACCATTTAGGGTTTCTCAAATTGCCACACCGACAGAAACCTTTGGAGAACTGCACAGGATCTTTGCAACATTGACAGTTCTTAAAGAACTTAGAAGATGGAACCCATGAGTTCCTGTAAAAACTCTTAAAGACTGTCAACAGTATAACAAGACATAGGATTTTAAGGCACTTGAAGTATATATTGAAAATTTAGGGAGTACTTTTGAGGGTTCACAGGGGTTCTCAAGAGGGTTTCATCACTGTGTCAGTATGGGAAACCAAAATGTGCCTTGTATATTTTAATTTTTACAATGTGGGTCTGCAGGTGTGCCAGTGTCCCTGTGAAGATTGTTGACTAACTTAACCAACAAGAGGCCAGTTTTACTAAACAGGGCAAATTATCGTAAAAATGCAATTCCAAAACAGTGCCGATGGGAGGGGAAATTTCTGCAGGTAATTTACTAACAATGTGCAAATTAAAGAACACAGATGCAATATCTCATTTACATATCGACTAATGCAATATACCAAGCTCAGCACAAATTAGCTTAGTCACAAATAAAGAATAAAGAAATAAAGAAGGCACAGTACTTGAAAAATGAAAGTTTGCTAGAAGTTTTGACTAGTTGAGGGTTCCAAGTCGTCTTTTATTTCCCGAAGCAAATTAAAAATAACATGGCTTGGCAAACAATATGTTCAAATAATGTGTTCTTCTGGCATTAAAATAAATTAATACATATGGAAAAAAATTCTCTCCTTTCTACCACACGCTCTCTGTTCACTGTGGTGCCTCCTCCTAGCAACAATAACTGCAGCCATTTCAAGTGCAAAATAGTTTAAGACATGCTTTTTTGGGACGTTAAATATTGGCGCAAATGCCAGTAATTTGGTGAGCACAAACGTTAGTCAAATGCGTTGCTTCATTTATTTAAATACCCACCTCCCATAAATTTTGCTTCTGAAAGGGAAACTCCTACAAATGCATATTAAATAAGGTCAGGTCCAAAAAAACTGTGTCCACACCTTTTCTTTTCTTTTTTGTTATATTTTTGGGCTTTTGTGCCTTTAATGGACAGGACAGGACTGGGCAGAGAGAGAGGAGAGCAGGATTGGCAAAGGACCTTGAGACAGGAACTGAACTCGAGTCACCATGAGCACATGTGCACATGTGCACTATATGTCAGCACACTAACCACAAGGCTATTGCCACCAACACACCTTTTTCAGCGCTAATTCTTCACTGTGCTTCTTTAGTAAAACCTGACAGTACAATTTTAATGCCAAAAGATGGTTTATGCCAGCGCAAACTGTTAAAAAAACTGGCCCAAGATCTCCATGTTAAGTCAACAATATTTCCAGATTGATATCTGGTACAGTGCTAAAGTCAAGGGAGGCGACAATGTTTCTTTAAGTCAAGTCAGTTCATTTGGCTTCTATCTTGGCAACACCCAGAGGCAGCTGTTTCCTGTCTTGGAAATAGGCATGCAACAATGCAAGTCACAACCTACAGGTCCCATCTACTTAAAAACACTGAAAACTGAATTTAAAAAAGGTCAATTCACTAATCAAAATCACAAAAAGAGCATTATTAAATTGTTTTCTTGAGTTTAAATTACAGTAAAACTATTTTCCAGAATATTCTAGCTAATGAGCGTGCGTCTTCGAGAAAAAAAAATGGTTCTTTTAACAGAGGCGGGACTTCCTTTCATAACCCGCCATGTGAGTTGTTTAGATGTAGATGCTTTGTCTATATATTCTACTACCTCTAGAGGCGACTTCTCTGTAATACCTGAATGAGATCAGGTAAAGGGTGATGATTCATTCATGTCTCACATCCTGTGTCAGAACGTTTAGTTTATCTACGCCAAGTTAGCACATGTTTCCTGTGGTTAGCCACAGGAGTGATGTATCCTATTCTGAAGAGGCATGAGCACCTGACACACCTGTGTGTTCACTCTTTCAGTGCGCAGGTTCAGACACACGCTGTGGAATATGGAATATCACATAGTTAGTGAATCAGCAGGGCCTACAAACCCACACCGAACCATGCCAGATCAAGTGACTGTTAGAAAACCAAGAAAGTACAAACACATCACACATCATCTTAAGTCGCCCCTAGGATATATCAGCTCTCTCTTTCTCTCCCTCTCATGCTCTCCTTCTTTTTTTTTTTTTTTTGCATTTTACATTTTGCGAAGATTGTTAGGGATGATACTATCATGTGTAAATCTTCTACTTGGAGTTCCCAGGACCCTTTTGTGGCTGATAAGATTTTCTAAGTGAATACCACTGGTATTGCTTCTTCTGCCTGGATCAAATAAAAAAATGTTGAAACAGGGTGGGTACTTCCAAGTGATAACTTTGTTACTGTAAACCAATTGCAAAGAAGTAATTTAAGCTATGCCAGTCTGTAGTCTATTTGAAGACATGTTTAAAAAAAGCTAAAGAAGACAATAAAACAAGTACGCCATCAAGGCGCCTGTGAAAGGGTGCATCTGGAAACCATTGTATTCTATTTAAAAAATCATACAAACATCTGATAAACATCTTAAATGCTGTATTCACAATATATTGCAAATCATAAATGTGAATATGTCCACTGAATTTTGTCCATCTAACAGCTGCTTCTCTGCAATGTATTACAGATGTAATCGGCGTCTTTTAAAAATGAACACATTAAATGGACATCTTGAACGCTATCTGAGACAAACAGAATTTGTGTTTCTACAGTAATACTTCACCCAAAGATGTCATTATTAATATTAAAAATACTGAATTTTATGTTGTTCCAAGCCAACCTTTATACACCTTTGAGACACTTAAATGTGCACACTCTTTTTCGAAATCACAAAATCATGAGTCTTTGTTTTTTTAGCTATTATTATTTTCAGTAGGCAAAAGAACGGATTTCTTATTTCTTAAATTTCTTAAATTCCCTCAGGAAGCCAGTGGGAAGTTCATCTGCTATACTGACCAGGCGAAATCATAAACAACTGACATGTTTCTGAGAAATGAGAGAGAGGGAAAGAGAGAGAGATGACTGGCAGGATTAGGGTGGGGTTGTGTGACCGCTGGAATCCAGCGCTGACAGACAGGCCTTATTAAAGCGCAGAGCTTCAGCCCCATCACTGCCGCCCATTGAAGCCTGCGGCAGGACCGCGCTTTAGACAGGCCCGCAGAAGAATGGAGCGACTGTAGGGCGAGAGGGAGGATACCAGGGCACAGAGAGGGGACTGAGGGGGCTCGTCTTATTTGTCTGAGATGTATCTGATTCCTCAGTACAAAGAGTCGAGGAGGAAGACCTGCACAGATTGTTCATTCATACGCGCATGAAAGAAAGATAAGTCCTTGGTCTTTCGATGCTCTTTTCTGATGAGCAAGGGAATGTGTAATCTGAGCATCACAACTTCTAAAGCTCATCCAGCACGCACAGGAGACTCATGTTTGAAAACGTAACTCATCTTCACTTTGTTTAATGTATAATCCATTAAAAATGCCTGGAATCTCTCTGCGCTGATCCAATGAGACAGTGCCAGTACATAGCTAACTGACAGCGCTCAACAGAGCTCCTCTCTGTATTCATTTAAAGGAGAAGCAAGTATTATTCTCAAGTGCAAAAAGATTATACAACCTTTTGCATTATGAGACATCCCATTAAGATGGGACGTAAAGGTAATATTGCAGCAGAGAATTAAAATTAGGCCAAACAAATATGCTGGTTTTGTTCCATGAAATAATTTAATTTTGTTGATGAACACTGCATCACCAAATGTAACAAATTTCTCATTGTTGCTGCGACTTCTAATTTTTTTAGACTATTTTTGGCGTTATTTAAACATATTTGCCTTTTTAATTTGTTTTTATGTGATTAACAAACAAACAAAACAAACAAGGCAGACACTCTGTCATTTGTAGTTTTACCTGTATTCTCTAATTGTCATTTCATATGTAAATAAAGCTGAAATCACAGCGCTGCTGTTGTCCTTAACTTATGTGTATGTTGATTTTGTCTGACGAAGTCTGGATTTTAGCAGTGCAGAGCAGCCGAATGAAAGTGACTGCTTATATTCTTAATGCACAACAGAAACAGAAAAATATGTAAATGAGAACAGTTTTATTGCGAATTTGGCTGTGTTAAAATAGGCTGTGTAAAAAGGAAACACATGTAAAGGGCGGATGACTTCATGGATATGCTAATTAGCCCATGATGTCATCTAGCGACATTTAGCAACTTTTCATGCAGGCTTTAGCTACTTTTCATTGAAGTCATTTGGCAACACTGATTATAAAAGCCATCAGGGCACACAATATCATAGCATTTTAGCCATTTTCTGCCTTCAAGTGCAACTGGGAATCTCATACCTCTGACTTTATTGAATCAAGTCAGCTCACATTGATTAATATAGCACTTTAACAATACAGATTGTTTCAAAGCAGCTGCACAGTAATAAACAAGAAAATAGCATTATCAATGTTGCAAAGTTCTTAAGTTATTATTCATTTTATTACTACTACATGTAACACATTCATTCAGAAACATAACACAGATATACAGCGTATTGTGAACAATAAACCTAAATTACCATATGTGACCCTGGACCACAAAACCACTCTTAAGTAGCTCGGGTATATTTGTAGCAATAGCCAAATATACATTTTATGGGTCAAAATTATTGATTTTTCTTTTATGCCAAAAATAATTAGGATATTATGTGAAGATCATGTTCCATGAAGATATTTAGCAAATTTCCTACAATAAAATTATATCAAACCTTATTTTTTGATTAGTAATATGCATTGCTAAGAACTTCATTTGGACGACTTTACAGGCAATTTTCTCCATATTTTGATTTTTTTGCACCCTCAGATTAGAGTTTCAGGTAGTTGTACCTTGGCCAAATATTGTCCTATCCTAACAAACCATACATCAATGGAAAGCTTATTTATTCAGTGACTGGTTTTGTGGTCACCATATTAATTCAAAATGATGAAAATTAATAATTTCTATCATATATTTATTCATGGTATTTAAGTAGAATGTTTTCATGAAGCAACGAACTTCATGAAAAGTGATTGAACTTTTTATTTTTTTGACTATAAGCTTTCTGTACATCACACCTCTAAAATGATTTAAGTTGAGCATGTAAAATTAAAATTCACTACAGACTTTGCTCTCCAAATGGACATGACACTTCCAGTGTTACAACTTGTGTCTCATCTTTAATTCCCTCTTTTTGCAAATGTAAATACGACTTTGCTTGATCGTTCATGTGCTCAGAACTCATAATTGTGGCATTTATCCCTTCCAAAGGCCACAATAACATCACACATTGGCTCTGGTTCATCAATCTGCCCTTTTTGTAGTCCATTTGAATTTGTACGCCAGGGCTTTGGCAAAAGGAAGGTTATCAAATAATTACAGATTTGGTCTGTTCGTCACACAATGCCAAACTATGGCTTCAAAAATTAAACTACATTTGTTATTATTTACTTTTTTGTACAGTTTGAAATAACCTGAGATTGCAGACAATTACAAAATGTTCATTTTTGGTGAACTCTCTTTAACGGCAAAAAAAAAAAAAAATGTTCATGTTGTCATGGGGTTTCATTCAGTAGATCTGCTGAGCTTTGGCCCAGAGCAAGGCAGGCCCATGCACTTATCTATATAGACCAAGTACTGACCTGTTAAAGTAAGCACTGTAGGTTTCTAATTTCTCATGAAGAATGTGTGCACCAGCAGACAGAGACACACAAACACACACATATGCTCCGTTTCTTAAAATGTAGCTCAGTCAAATAGCCGCTAGCACAAATGATCTCATTTCCTCTTGTTATCTGAGCCGAAAGAACTAAGAACATATTTGTTTAGAGATCAGCGCGAAGGGCTTAAAAGAAAACTAATTGAGAATTGTTATGAACATTCAGTTCATTATTTGTCCACATTAGAAGCCAGATATTTGATAATTATAGTTTTGCTTTGTTTTCTCTTTACTGGAGGGTTATGATTTCAGTCCTGACCGATGTGTGCTTGGATTCTCCACAGCCTCAGTGTACACTGACTAGCCTCAGTCTCAACCAAAACACATCACGGTCTATCCAAAGTTAACATGAAACATCTAAAGTGAACCCATTTTACTTACGTAATCAAATGTATTGTTAAACAGAAATTCATGTGTTTAGCTCTTAGAAATATAGTCTTTATTGCTTACTTATCTGTATTCATACTGGTTTCATGTTTTGGGAAACATTTATACATGTATACATTTTTCAACACAAGTTTGATTTAATAATTATAAAAATATTATATTATATAAACATTCCTGCGTTTCTTCCACACTTTTCATCGTTTTTCAAATATTAGGACTTTTTTTTTAAAACATAAAACTGCTTAAAAATTATTATGTAAATGTTTTTGTTCTCTCCAAGAATTTCAGTCTTCTGATAAGCCATTTATTATTGTTATTATTATTATTATTAAATATACATGTAATACATTGTATGACATGTAATTGGTAGTACATGGTGCTAGTGACCGAAGATTATGGGTTAAATTCCCTGAAAACACACACTCTGATTTAAATGTACTGATTAAAAATAATAAAATAAAATAAAATAAAATAAAATAAAATAAAATAAAATAAAATAAAATAAAATAATAAAATAAAATAAAATAAAACAAAAGTGGTCATATAAACTATATAAAATATATAAAATTAAAAATAAAATAAATTAATTTTGTCTGTATTATTAAAAAAAAAAATGAAAAACAATTATTAGATTCCAAAAATGTTATGTCTTCTGTCATCAAGTAATCATCATCTAGTTTGATGCAGATAATATTACAAAGAAAGTCACTGAAATCATTTGAATCTCATAGTTTTGAATTGGGCTCCTGGTGTTCTCAGATTGACCTGCACTTCATGTTCAGTGTTTATGTTGGAAAGGAAAGGAAACTTTTATAATTGAAAGTCTTAGGTTATGTTTTATGGTGACTTCCTAACATGTCTTCTGCAGGCTGTACAATGACCTACAGCTATAACTCCTTTATCACATCTCAACATTCCTCCAGAAAACACTACTCTATATGTTGACATTGCATAAATATATTTCCATATACAGCAGAGACTCTGAACATGAAATATAACATTCCGCCTTTGTCTCTTACGTATTCCCTTGAAGGCTTTTGCTAGGTGTGTGAGATTTATGGCATGCTCTAATAGATGTGGAAAATGTATTATTTTTCCTTAGAGCAAAAAACATATGAGGACTTTATCTATGCCTCCCCCCTCCCCCACATCCCCAAAAAAAAAAAAACTTTGGGCGTGTTTTTCTCTCTGATTTCTGGAGGAAGACAACATAAATCAGGGAAAGGCCAAATCCGCTGGGTCTCTGGCAGTGAAACGCAAAACCAGCCAGGGTTAATGGAAGTGCAAGTGAAGATTTATTTTAATTGCTTCATTGTAATTTTGGGGGCGAATTTAAACAAAACGTCCTCCTTGTTGAAGTGAAACACTAAATTATTCCACATATGTATGGAAACTGTAAGGTGTCACCTAACTTTTTAGCCCACTGCATGGACGGAATGAAGCAGAGATACGCAGATGATTAAAAACGCAAGTCTGAGCCAACAGGATGGGTTCTGGAGGGAGGGGAAGAAGGTCACAATTTTATAGGTATTACATTTTAGGCTTATAAATCTTTCTCTGATCACTTCACTTAAAGGCCAGATTTAACACAAGGTTTTAACACAAAATACCTGTCAGTGATATCAAATGCTGTTTTGTTTGGTCTTTGTTGTATTTAAACAGAATATAAACATAGAGAAAAATAATTTATAAAAGGCAAATCAAGTAAAACGATGTGTCAATAAGTAAATAAATAAATTAATAAATATTCAATGTTGTGAAGGTTACTTTAGAAATGTAAGGTAATTAAAGTAATGTAACTGATTATATGTGATTACTTTTTCATTACTTTTCTAAATTTCGAACACATGTTTTCAACATGTTTTATTTTCAAACATTTAAATCTGGGACTGTTAACCTTAGAGTAGTACTAAACACCAATTACTGTCAGACTTTCACAATCCTTCATGACTTGAATTAAGATTATAATAATTTAATTTCAAATAAAAGCCACCACAAATCAAACTTTAGCACCTCTTTTTTATTTTGAGATTGTTCTAAGGTTGAATACAGTTTAATAGCTATATGATATATATGTCTTTGAAATCAAATCTTTAGCTATCACAGCAAACAACAGCATCTAACAATGCTTTGTGGGGGAAATTAAAAATTAACAGTTAATTAAAAAAAAAAAAAAATAAAGCATATACATGAACCCAAATAGGAAATAAAAGAGTTATCAAATAAGAATTTGTCATCAAAAAAAAAATGGTGCAAAATTAGAGCAGTCCTTTCAATATGGAGAAAAGAAATCAATCAAATCTGTATGTTTGTGAAAATATGTAACCCCCTTTGTAATCGTTAACAATTTCTTAAGTATTTGTAATATTTGTATTTGTAAATACAACTGTTACATTTATTTTGTAATTACATTGCGTAATTACGTTACATGTAACTAGTTACTCCCTAACACTGTAAATATTATTATACAGTGGCTCACTTGTATTAACTCTAACTTTAATTAGGTTGCTCACTCTTACATGAGAAGCAAAATTGTTGCTAGAAAATGTATTGTTAACTTTTCTTTGCCAAGTTTTTCTTCTCACACTCTCAAAAAAAAAAAAAAAAAAAAAAAAAAAAAAAAAAAAGTTCGGAAAGCTGTCACTGGGACGCTACCCTTTCAAAAGCTACACCTCTGTACCTTATTTACCCCTAAAGGGCACATATTAGTACCTTAAAGGGCCAAATTAGTACTGAATGTGTACAAATTAGTAAGTACCTCTTAAAAGGGTACTATCCCATTTCTGAGAATGCATGGGAAACCATATTGATTTGGTTTTTCTTCTTAAATGGTTACTGCTTTATTTGTTCCTTATTTGTAAAATGAGTGTAAAATGACAATAGATTAGTCCTCAGAAAAGTTCCTGCAGCTTCTTGTGATATTTTTTTGAATGCTTCAAGTGTACAAATACTGTTTAGAGCCAGAGCAACATATAAAACAGAGCAATATATAATGCAGTATTATAATGCATAAAGTACTAATATGTTTCCATATTAAAAAAAAATAATAATAATAAAATAATTTTAAAACAGTGGTGGTATTTAGGTAACATTCAGAGAAATCACATATCAGCACTAGTTAAAGTTCTAACCCTAGAGCATAATTTCAGTCAATTTCACATACACAGATTTATAAGGACCTCAGGAGGTTTCTAGAGAGGGAATGAGTGTGTGTGCCCTTGTTGTGTTCAGCATGTGTGTTGCCTTCAGGAGCAGCTCTAGGGGCAGGTCTCCAGTTGGCTGTGTGTGTGCCGCCCTTCAGATGAACACAGATAATAAAACCATGCAGCAGCTTTGCTCAAGACACAGATAATGGTGCCTCCCAGTGGAAAAATATTGCAAAGGTTCTGAAACTAGCATGCCATCAGTCATTTTACTGCGGCCACACCACAAGGGTAAATCAAGTCATTCAGGACCTTTATATCTCTTTTCAACTCAGAAATAGATATACTCTATGAAAGCATTTCCTTCAATTTTAGACCAGAGGTTCAGGCATTTCAACTTTATTAATGATGTATATGAATTATATTATGTTAATTAAACTGAATATAAATTAAATCAAATATAAATGATGTACATGATGCCCATTAGAACAGAAATAATACACATGATTACATTTCAGATTGCTTTTTATATTTCAAAATGCTGATATTAGACATATTTTTGTACTTTTATCGTGCAGGATGTGATGTTTTTATGAGAAACAGATTGCAAACCACACACACACAAAAAAAAAAAAAAAAAAAAAAAAAAAAAAAAATCAAATCAAGTTATCAAATTAAATGTAATACTATAGATTAAAATCCTTAAATAAAATTGCCAGTTTTTCAGGATTTTCAAAATGTCAACATTTAGTAAGATGCAAAAACAAAAGAAACCTAACTAATAAAATAAATAATAAAACCAGCTAATAAGCAACTTTAAAGTGATTTTAATATATTATCCAGTATATTAAAATATATATAGTGGTGGGAAAAGCAATGTTTTGCGAACAGACTTGTACAATACTGTGAAGCTCATCAGTACTTTGTATTTTGTCTGTTGATACTGAGTGGCTATAGCTCTTCCGAAGCGCACAGCTGTGAAGGGGCTATTTTTACAACCTCAAAGCATGCTGGGATATCTTGACACCCTGCATCAGCACGTGTTTCCCCGGGCTGAGAGAGAGCTGATGATATTATTACTTATTATTGAAATAACCTACCGCCACCTGTCTCCCACACTGCTGCCAAAGTATATACCTATAAAACGCCTCTCCTCACCAACCATCACACCCACATCGCTCACACATGTAGTGCTATATTAAATATTAACTGAATGCTAATTTTCTCAGCTAATTAATTAAAATCAGTGGATCTATAGGTTGGATCGCTGGATGCTGATGTTTTCATAAAATGAGTCCAAAACTCAGGACTGTGGCAGCTGGGATACATTTCCCCTGGAGAGTCTCCTTGTCCCCAATGGCCCTTTGAACCTCCCAAAATGATTCTCAACAACTAAATTCAGAAAATGCTTCCATTTAGTTTTCTTTTAATAATATATTGGTTGCATCATCATTCTGTACATGCAAAACTCAAAAGATATTTTTATGTATTATATATTTATGTATGTCATAATTATTCAACCCCTATTCAACATTGCTGTTTTAGATCTATTATTAGCATAGTAGGGTATACCAAATTGTGTTAAAACACAATTAATCCTTTGGAAACTCTATAACAACGCCTAATTATCCTGAGCTGTTGCACAAAAAAAGTTATTTTTAGCCCATTCACTTTCTAAAGTTAACAAAATGGCCATAAAAAAATGTGCTATTACAAAAGCTCTAGAGAAGCTGATTAAAAATATTAAAAAAGTCTAAGGCTACAAGAACATTTACAAGACACTAAAAGTTTCTAGAGACACAGCTGGCAACATCATTTATGAGTTTAAAATGTATTGTACCACAGAAAGCTGTTCCAAAGCTGCGAAGAAAAAGCCCAGTTTCATCAAGGGGAATAAGATGTTTGATCAGAGCAACTGAGAAATACCTTGGTACACTGCCAGAGACTTGCAAGATGAACTGATGAAAGAAGGAAAAAACATTTCAATACAAACTATAAGAAGAACACTAAACAAGCATGACCTTCAAGTCCCGAAACCTCACTGAATGCCTCTCTTGACCTGGAAGAATACAAAAGGCTGATTTAAATATGCTAAAATTAATTTGGACAGACCTGTGAAGTTCTAGAAGAATGTTTTAAGGAGTAATGACACCAAAATGGAACTTTTTGGATTTACTGACCAGTGCCTGGTGCAAAAAAAAAAACAAAAACACCATTGCCACAGTCAAACATGGAGATGGCCCAGTCTTGTTATGGGTTCCTTACTGTAACTGCTGCAGGAAGTGGAAATCTTGACTGTATGAAGTACATCATGGATTCTTTTAAAATCAGGCCGTTTTGGCAGAGAATATGGTTTCTTCTGTGCATAGGCTAAAACTTTTGATCACTGGACTTTCCAGCAAGGCAATAATCCCACATATACATTTAATCTACCCAAACCTGATTTACGGATTGGTCCCAAATTGTTCTTAAGTGGCATGTCTTATTAAAAAGCTTTGGTTGGATCTGAAGAGAGCAGTGGCAACATGCAAACCAAAGATTGTCAGTGATCTGGAGGCTTTTGCACACTACTGTAGAAGCTTCTTAAGTACGCACTTACAGGCAATATTTATTTGAAGTTATAAAGAGCAGCGCTATGCTGAAAGAAAGAATTAATTCATTTTAAATCATTTTCACTCAGAAATAGCTAGTATTTCATAAATAATTAAAAAGAAACTGCAAGTAACTCATTGAATTAAATGTAAAAGTTTGACAAAAATAGAAGACTAAAATAGCATTCCAAAAATCTTTGTTCTATGTACAAATTCAAATTCAAAAAAAAAAAAACTTCTTGCAGAAGAATCTTGCAGAAATCATGCCATTTTTATACTATACCAGAATATACATATTTCTATCACGTTCTGAGTGACCTGCCACACTAATCAGAAACTAATCTCATATTTTGGCTACACACAAGCCCTGGCAGTTGTAGCTACCTCCTCTTCGATACGCCCCATCGTGCCGCACCTTCTAAGAAAACACAGTGTCAGGCAAATCGCATCTGCGTGTTTGGAGAGAAACTGGTGCCAGAGCACTTCAGCAGAGCCGCTGATCCACCACCTCATCCATCAGAGCTGTAGAAAGGCCTGGCCAGAGGCTGACCAGAGCAGCACGCCAGGCCACCTGCCCCTGACTAAAACACTTTTGACGCTGTAAAGTCAAGATATTAGTCCAAGCATAAACCTCATTCATCATCACCAAAGCAATGAACACTGTGAATGAAAGTGCTCACGGACAGCACCACAGCCTTGGCCTTCAAGTATGTGTTAAGCGCTGCAGATGACTTCACAATGAACAAAGAGTGCACTCTCTCTCTCAGCACTGACACACATGCACCTTTCCTTTTTCTCTGTGATGTCATATACTATTTCAGCTCTTTAAAGAAGGGTATTTCAAAAAGTACAAGAAAGCTCCGTTCCACCATTCCACTAAGTTAGGATGGACTGCCTCCAATTTCATGCCACACTATAAAAAATGTTTGTAATTTTAATGGTAAAAGACTGCAAAAAAAAAGTATGAATAAAAAGCTATTACTTGGTTAATAAGAAGTTATTTTACTCTATATTGTGAAAAACTGTATATAATGGGACATTTATGTAATTTTACATTAAAATACAGTTAAAGCAACTGCATCTGTATCACTGACTTCTAATAAGTGATGAGTTTTGTGGGAGAATGAACGGCTGCATCCGAAAACTTAGGCAGTTGACTTGCTTTTTAGGTAATGACTTTGCAGGCAGCTTTGCGCACAAAGGCACCTCACAAAATTGATTTCAGACAGATTTCTGAGGCAGCCTAGCGATTTAATGATCTACAACAAAATAGAGCAAGATTTGGTAGTAACTAGGCGAATATTTAATTACTGTAATATGTTACGAAATGTCATCAATAAGCCATATTGGTGGCACTGAACGTAACAATGCCACTGAACCAAACGGAACTCGCAAATTTTGCTGATTATTGTAATGTTTTGGGCTGTACTAATCAGTTGTACAGGGAAAAAAATCCCTGAAATTTGGAGTACTATAGACTGCCAAAAGTTATAACAAATCAAGGGTGCAAAAACTGTCTGAGGAAAAAGGGCATTTGTGGCTGGCCAAACTGAACCAGGATTTCCAGGGCAAAAATCTTGACAACATTCATCTTCGTTCCTATCATTTTCAGTCAGGTAGGTGAAATATTGGGCCTTAATTGCTGATTGTATGTATCTTTACTACAATTATATCGCACCCTTTCCTGTTTAATCATTTCTTATAAGTCAGTATTAACTGTGCAATCCATGCTGTTGTTTACATCCAAGTATCTCCAATATGTCCGCATGGCTGGGTAACTGCACTCTAAAAAATGCTGAGTTAAAAACAACCCAACTTGGGTTAATTGGCAACTCAGCGCTGGGTAAATATTAAGCAGAACACATGCTGGGTTATTTTGAGCCCGTTGGTTGGGTTAAAAGTCTATACCAAACATGCTGGGTTATTTTATTAAGTCAACTATTGTTTAAAAATTATTATATTGCTGGCTTAAAGACTGGAACTTATAAAAAACACACACGGAATTACTAGAGGCAACAGTAATAATCAAAAGAATGAACATTTATTTTTAAGCAAGAACACATGGACAAAGGGCTGCTGTTCGGCAGGTAACTGCAAACTTCAGACCGCGGTCTCGTGTTTCACTTGCAGCTGAAAGATGTCGTGACTGACTCCAAAAACTGCCTGTAAACAAATAGTACTGGCATTAGAGAACATATAGAGAACATCAAATTAAAGTAAACTAAATTCCATTTATTTTGTACAAGGCAAAAGGCATTTCCATCATGTGAAGTGACGCAGATGACATCTCGTCTTTACGTTTCATTGCGTAAAATAATACAATTTAAAGCACAGTAAAGACTTTATAAATGAAATACAATGTATACAAACTTTTATTTTGCTGAAGAACTGCACTAAATCGGCGGCGCTGAGAACCGCTCTCTCCTGTAGAAGACTCAAAAGACCTGCGCTCTGACTGTAATTCAGCAGCTAGGTTGTTTCATCAGAGAGAAGCTCAACCCAGTGGTTGGGTAGAAAAAAATAACCCAGCGTTAAAAACTACCCAGCACCTGGGTAAAAATGTTAAAAACAACCCAATAAAATGACCCAATGCGCTGAACCCAGCATTTGGGTTAAAAAGATAATTTTTTAAAGTGTGAACGTGACATAAGTGCAAACCCTCTATTGATTTTTCGCTAGAAACAACATAAAAAGTGCAATAAGTTGATCTGAAACATACATCTACACACAAACTGACCACCAAACACATCCTTCAGACGCCATCTTTATGTTTTTCATGAAAGGAACGCACAAGATTGTGGGATATCAAAGGCAGCAAAGGATACGTCTATGTTTCCTTCAAAAATCGGCATCTCAGGAGACAGGAAGTGTAGCTGACATTGGATTTAGATGTGCTTGATGCCTACCTACCTTGGAATGTGGAAGAGAATATTTTTCAGTTTTCGGACGCAGCGTATTGTTTGGTGAGTGGGCACGAAATTTCACGAAAAGTGAGGATTACTTTACAGCAGCAACAAATGCATGTGTAAAGGTATACGACAGTAATCTATTTACTACAGCAAATTCCAGTCACTTAACTGTAGGGGGCTCAAAGTCGCAAAAATTCACAAAAACGACATACAGTCGCTTTATAGCGATTTTGGAAGTAAAAAAAAAAAGTCATCTTATAATTTACATTGAAAACTGGTATCCTGCAATCCCACAATCCCCCCATGTGACATGTTAAAGGTCCACTGAAGTGCTTCGAAACACACAGCGTTATTCTATGTGTTGACGTAATTTCAACTGAAACAGGAAGAAAGCGTTACGTTTATATATCACAGCTTGGGCCACAGCCGTTGAGCTCAGTAAAGTGGCATTCAACAGTTTATGACAGTCACAATCTCATCCATATCGTTATAAAATAGCATTCAGTGTATAATTCAAATGGATCCGATGCATTTTGAGGTCTGTGCCGACAGGTGCATATTTACACTGTCTGAAACAAGTGACCAATTTCAGCCGCAGCGTCAGCGTCTATAGTGTAGGGGGCGGGATGCTTCAGATTCTAAAGAGCATTTGATTGGACAGTAAGTTTGATGAGAAGCTGAAGTGCAGCATGATGTAATCAAAATCGTCAATCCATATTGGCAGAAGTTAGAGACTGTAAGTTTTGAATGTTTATATCTTGTAAATATTATTTTTGCCATTGTTTTGGAGCACACTAGCTTATAGATAAGGCTAACATATTCATACTAAAAGCCAACAAATTTCAATTCTGATTTCATGGGGACTTTAATGGGATTTTATTTAAATAATTACTTTCTTCTAAGTATTTGTTATCAGTTATGTACATTAGAATTTTACGTGACATTTATGCTGTTTAAATGCATTAATTTAGTGTCACGTGTGTTGACATGAAAGTGTTTTGTGCACCTGACCATGAATGCACCTTCTAATATTTACCTCATTTTGTGGAAAATTTGAATTTTCAATAATCATGTGCCTCTTTTTTACTACCTTTATTATTACAGTGGTTAACAGGATTTTTATGTGGGTACAAAACAGATGATATTATTTTTGATGAAACATTAGCATTATATCCATACATAATATACAGTTTTAACTGTAAATTTAAGTTTAGTCCTGTAAAATGTACATAAATGCATATATAAACATATTTTACAACCCATCATGCAAAGTGTGACAGCGGCTTTAGACGCATGGCACTGATATGACAGTGGAGCACACAGTGGCTTTGGTCAGATCTGGAGGACGTAAGATTAAAGGGCAGGACCGAGCAGCACGGTATTGTTGTGATTTAATAGCTCTGAATATGAGCTCTTTTTGAAGTGGAGATCTTTAAGAGCACAGACAGAGGCCCCTGGCAGACAAGCAGGCCTCTGAGCATGTAATTATGGGCAAGGGCAGGGCAGGGACCTGGTGGCGCGGGGCTTTGAAGAGCAGTGAGGTCGCCAGAGGTGAGTCCCAGGTCTGACAGGAGTGAGAAACACACAGAGACGTAATTCATCGGACCTTTCCTTAGAAATCACCACTGGTTGAGGTCAGCTATCAAATCCTGTAGACGCCATCAAATCAGTATACATTTTTAATAAACATTTTTGGTCTTATTGCGCACACTTTATCAATATGTGTAATTCTAAATAAATAAAATAATGTTTTCAAATATGATTCAAATAATTCAAAATATAATAATTCAAATATGTAACACAATTATTGCAATCTAATCAATTCTCTTCAGATAAAATCTGAAAAAAGTCAGTTCAGTAGTTTTTTGTTTGTTTGTTTTGTTTTGTTTTGTTTTGTTGTTGTGGGTGTTTTGTAAAAGCATTAAGCCACTTGAGGCTGTACAGTATGTTACAGTGACTGTATAGTGATTATTTAACTGTTTTACAATGATTGTAGCATACAAATATCACAAAAAATCCCGTCAATTAATCACCTACATGGGTCATGTTAAATTATATGCAGTTGTATAATTAGCATGGTTCCCTATTAGGAAATATTCATAGTACAGTGATTTTACTGTAGAGTTTTCAGTCCAGGTTTCCAATCCACCACATCTACAAATGCACATAACAAGGTTAGAGAAATTTGATTAGAGCGCGGTTTGAAATTAGCCATGTATGTTATCAAATCAAACAACAGGATATATAATCAGAGAGGGGAGGGGTCCGGCTCCTTTATCTAATCAGAAGACATCTGTGCCAGTGCCAGTGAGATCCTTTCTATAGGCTAATGTGCTGCATTTCCTCTAATTCACTTTCTTTTATTTATATGCTTTGTTTTATGTGTAATACCTGATCATGAATAAAAATGACATAATTTCATTTTGTGCTGTTTATTGAACTTGATTCAGCTTCATTTTTTGCAGGGTGATAAATTGGGAGGAGACCACCGGGTGAAAATGCTGACAGGAGAATGTACGTGAAAGAGAGAAAGAGACGTGTGCTGCATTCAGTTGGAGTTCTCCAATTCAGGGGGAAAAAAATTAAACCTTACTGTTGAGAAGGACAGAATTGCTGTACCCGTAGCCTGAGTAACCTGAAATGAACAGGAAAGTAACAGAATATTACAGCCATCTTGTTTCCTAAACCTTCTTTTACATGAATGATGAGTCTCTTATCTGCTAAGAGTCAGCAAACTTGACCTTCGTGTGGCATCAGATCTGGTCTAAGCCTCAGACGACACACCCACAGAGATTTTACTGAACATCTGATATACACTATATGGACAAAAGCATTGGGACACCTGACCATTGCATCAGCAGGGACTTCAATGAGGACTTGTTCCCCTCTTTGCAGCTATAACAGCTTCCACTCTTCTGGGAAGGATTACTACAAGATTTTGGAGGGTTTCTGTGGGAATTTTTTTACCCATTCATCCAGTAGAGCATTTGTAAGCTCAGGGACTGATGTTAAGTGGGAGGGGTTGACTCCGTGATTGGCAGTTTCCATTCCAGTTCATCCCAAAAGTGTTTGAGAGGTTTGAGGCCTCTGTGTGGGCTGTTTTTCCACACCAACCTCATCCAATCATGTCTTTATGGACTTGCACTGAAGCACAGTGATGCTGGAATAGAAAAGGGCTGTCCCTGAACTGTTCCTACAAAGTTGGAAGTATTGTACTTGAGGTAAGCGGTCTAGACAAACTCCTAAAAACAGCCCCATACCATTATTTCTCCTCGACCAAACTTTACAGTTGGCACAATCCAGTCAGGATCACTCATTCAACTGCCAAACAGAGAAGCGTGATTCATCAACAGAGGACTGTGAGTCCACAGAACATGTTTCCACTGCTCCAGAGTCCAGTGGCAATGTGTTTTACACCACTCATTCCGACGCTTGGCATTGTAATTTGGTGATGTAAGGCTTGCATGCAGCTGCTCAGCCATGGATTAATGGCAATATGTATTTGGAACTCTACAGTTATGTAATCAGTAGCGTGTTGGCAGCTTTAGGCACCATGTACACTTGGTGACCCACTCTGTGACTTTATGTGGTCTTTTGCTTCACGGTTGCAAACTGCATGGATAGGGGCTTGATTTCATATACCTGTGGCAATGGGTCTGATTGAACACTTATTACTTCTTAATTACCCAAATTTAGTTATTTAGAAGTGTGTCTCAATGCTTCTGGCCATATAGTGTAAATTGCAAAAAAAAACAAAAAAAGAGTGGGGTGAAATCTGTAGTTCACAAGTGTTTCTCAAACAGGGCTCCCCAGCACACTTCCAAAGGAAGCTGCAAGATGGCTTAATATTGTTTAAAATAAGACTAATTCATGATGTAAAATGACATTATTAGTTCACTTCTGGAATAAAAATGTCCTGATAATTTACTCACCCCTAAGTCATCAAGATGTTCATGTCTTTCTTTCTTCATTCAAAAAAAAAAAATAAGGTTTTTGAGGAAAACATTCCAGAATTTTTCTCCATATACTGAACTCCAGTGGTGCCCAACAGATTGAAGGTCCAAATAGCAGTTTCAGTTCAACTTTAAGGGACTCTAATCATTGTGATAAGAACCTTATTCTTCTGCTGGGATTGTGTAGAGCCCTTTGAAGATACATTAAAACTGCAATTTGAATCTTCAACCCGTTGATCCCTGTTGAAGTCCACTATATGGAGAAAAATGCTGGAATGTCTTCCTCAAAAAACTTAATTTCTTTTTGACTGAAAAAAGAAAGATATGAACATTTTGAATGACATAGGGATGAGTAAGTTATCAGGAAATTGTTATTCTAGGAGTAAACTAATCCTTTAATTTCACCCATTGAAACGTCCATTTTTAATTAATCATCCTACTACTTGTCCACTTGATCCTATTCCATGTCATCTCCTTCAAGCTATTTCTCTTGCAGTTGTACCTGCACTCACTCACATCATTAACACATCCCTTCACACAGGTGTTTTCCTCTCTGCATTTAAACAAGCTCGTATAACCCCTATACTTAAGATACCTACCCTTAACCCATCTCTATTAGAGATATTCATTGCACAAACACTTGGATGAGCTGTGTTCAACCAAGTCTCTGTCTTTCTTACACAAAACAACCTCTGGGACCACAACCAGTCTGGTTTCAGAAGTAGACATTTAATTGAGACTGCCTTGGTCTCAGTTGTTGAAGCCCTAAGACTGGCAAGAGTGGTTTCCAAATCCTCAATACTTATCTTGCTGGATCTGTTTACCACCAGATCCTTCTGTCAACCCTATTGGCAAAGGGCATCTCAGGAACCACACTCCAGTGGTTTGAGTCTTACCTCTCAGACAGGTCCTTCAAGGTATCCTGAAGAGGTGAGATATCCAAGTCGCAACAACTAGCTACTGGGGTACCTCAGGGCTCAGTTCTTGGACCACTTCCCTTTTCTGTTTACTTGGCATCACTAGGTTCTGTCATTCAGAAATATGGCTCTACCAATATCACTGCTTTGCTAATGACACTCAACTTTACCTCTCATTCCATCCTGATTATCCAACGATATCTGCTTGCTGGATGAAGATAGCTTTTTTGCTGGATGATGGACCATCATCTTCAACTCAAGACAGAACTGCTTGTTCCATTAAACCCATCATTTTGTCACAATATTACCATTCAGTTAGGCACATCAACCATAACCCCTTCAAAACCAGCCAGAAACCTTGGAGTTGTGATTGATGATCAGATGACTTTCTCTGACCACATTACTAAAACTAAATACTACTAAAACTGCGCAGTGCTGCAGATTAGCTTTATTCAACATCAGAAAGATTAGGCCCTTTCTTTCAGAACATGCTTCGCAACACCTTGTTCAAGCTCTTGTTCTGTCCAGGCTGGACTATTGCAATGCTTTTCTGGCAGGTCTTCCAGCCAGTTCTATCAAACCTTTACAACTAATCCAGAATGAGGCTGCAAGATCAATTTTTAACAAGCCGAAAAGAATGCACGTCACACCTCTCTTCATCAGTTTTCACTGGCTACCAATAGCTGCTTGCATAAAGTTCAAGGCATTAATGTTTGCCTACAAAACCTCCACTGGCTCTGCAGCCCTTTACCTAAATTCATTACTTAGAAAGTTTGCATTCTGCAAGTGAACAGCATATTATTGTGCCAACCCAAAGAGGCACAAAATCACAAAATAATTTTTTTTTTCTTATATCAAGCCCTAAAATATATATATTTTTAAGTAGAAATTGTAAAAATAACTAAACTGCAATCACAAATGATTATGTACTCATGTAAATTCACTGTAATAACAATAATATCTTATCTTTTATTGGTAATAACAGTGTAAACCCTGAAAAACATTCAGAGACTTCAAATATTGTCTGACAACGAGGGGTCTCTGAGTGAAAAGGATGAAAATCACCTTCAAAATCATAAATTAGACAGACCTTTTTCTACGTTGGTGATTATTTTTACTTACTGCTCTATAGGAGAATTGAGATATTACAGAAGTCTTTTGTGATTTGTATTTCCTATGGGTATGTATCAGGGCAATGGAGTCTAGCGAGACAGAGAGAGAGAGCATTTGGCAGCACCATCTGCCAAGTTGGGGCAAAATTCGGGCACTCTGCTCGGGTTAACATGCAACCATTTTATTTTGGGGCCAGTTAATGGCCCAGAATTTTAAACTGAGATGTTTAACAGGGTCATATCCCACTGGCTGACAACGCAGAAGTTTATGACTCACTTAGTTACTGGGTCACCCTACTTACACTAGGGTCAGAATGTGAACGCCATTAAATCGCAGACGAAATGTCACAGTCTGTTTTGGTACGATGAGCTTTTTGGCAGCCGATCATAGGACATCTTGTGTTCCTGATGGGTAATAAAAATAATAAATAATTAGGCATAAAAAACATGTACAGCTCCAAATCTCTCAAACATTTATACACCCACTCTGCTGTTTACGTCTTTATGCTTGACCAAAGCCAGACTGCTGTCTGCCCACATACTGGCTATTAATTTCAATACCAAATATAGCATTTGTTTCTCGAAAGATCCCTGCGAGCTTAACGCGCATGGGGGAATTTCTAAGCTTACTTTGCT